>NC_056621.1:18742408-19105019 GCF_018340385.1 Cyprinus carpio | reverse complement strand
AAGACAGGAAGAGACTGTCTGACATATATAATACAGTTTCTTCACTGATTTGAAATGCTAAAACCAGTTAGCCTAAGATAATAGTATTCTACTGACAAACTTGTACCGCAAGTAAATTCCGAATACAATCTTTGGTTAATACTGAATAATTGTAATGTATAATGTATAACCCACAATGCACACTCCAACTTCCCAATTCTCTGTTCCAGAATACCGCAAACACATACAAGTTATGTATTACAAACTGTAAAGAATCCCAGTGCTATTATACTACACCCAACCCAGGCTCACTGGAAAAATATGCTTATGGCAGCTTTTTTGCAAAATGATATTATGTTGCCTCTTTCACACTTTTAAAGTGAACTGTCCAGTTAAGTGGTGCTAAAAGCATCTTCAGTTGTATCTGAGACAATCTGGCAACATTTTATTACGTTGAGTGTTGTATGTATCATGGCAGTTCAGAAATGAAATATCTGAAGAACACTTTATTGCATATAAAAATAATGCACCACCTACATTAAACCCTACCTTAAACCTAACCAGCTGTGTTAACAAAACACTTGCTGAAGAATCCACATCAGTAGCTTGCAACATCTTTTACAACATGTTTGTCTTAACTAATTTTTTGGAACTTATACCTGAGCTCTTCACATCACAAGTGTTGCTGTACCAGGGGAGCTACAGAGCAAGTTTACTATGCCCAAAAAGTCATACATACAGAGCTGGTACTGTAATGCAAATGTGAAAATTTATTAGTTGACAAATCATGCACTATTCTAAAAGTGATTCGAGGACAGTACATAGCATTGTGCAAGGAATCACACAAAAAAATAAATAGTTATTAACTGAATCTCCCCCGTAGTCACTTTTGGAAAGCCGTTCTGCCTATCAAATGTGAGGACCAGAAATAACTGTTGCAAACAATGCAGTAAAACAAAAGAAAAAAAAAAGAAAAAAAGACATGTATATATTCACCATCATTTGTCAATTGTCACAGTAAGTTAATTTTGGACTGGCTGCAGCCCAGAAACCAGTGCCACTAGGTCAGTGACACACTTTGGATGGATTATGGGATTGTCCTCCATTGACTGCCATTAGGAAATGAGGATCACTCAGGTGGCATGGCGAAGAGCTAGAAGGATATACTTGAAGGTATGCAAACAACGACAGATGGATAAAAGATATTTTCAGCCATCAGACCTGGAGAGGGACTACAAGGTAAATATGGCACAAAATCCGCCTTGGCAGAAGCTCCTTATAAAAGGAAACTGAGTGTCAAGAGAATAAAATATCATTGCATGGGTGTTATTGCCTGTGAGGTGATTATGACTTTACCTCTTTACATACACAGTCACACATACAAGGAGTTAAAACAGTTTAAGAAATGAAGTTATACTGTAACCAGAGGGAATAAAGCTATAAAATATAATGAATGCTTCTCCTATAATAAAGGATTCTCTTGATATCTACTGACTCTAGAGGAAGGGCAGTTTGTGGTCACAGCCTGGAGGTCTAGGATACATTATATATGCACTTGCATGTGCATGGTGTGTGTGTGTGTGTGTGTGTGTCTGTGTGCGTCACTGCAAGTAATATAAGAGAAGGCCTAAAATTGAACAAATACTGTAAACTGGGCCTCAGAAACTCATAGCCCCATGTATTTTGTTGCACCCACTGAATGGCTGAAAGTATTTGCCACCATTTATTTTAATTGCAGTAAGTAATTATTATAAGTGAAAGTCATTTTAACTAATTTTTCGATCTCTAATATGACAGTGTACTTAAACTTTATACTGACACCTATTGGTGTGGATGCAACAACAAACAAAAACAGATGTTTTCGGTTAAGAGTATATAAGTACAAAAATAATTGCATTTGTCAGTCAAGTTTCATTCATTGCAAAGATTGAGTTTGTGGAAACACATTTAATACCAGTTATGCAAACAGTATTTGTCTGGTCATGTGATTTCAACATGGCCGCCACCATAAAGTGGCTTTTTCTGGGCAACCGATATGATTGAAGTCATCATCTCATCTGAGTTTACTATACGTCTTTCAAAAACACAATTAACCCCTTTCGGTGTAACGTTTTTAGTGTCAAAACATGACTTTAAGACAATGAGTGTAAGCTACTACACTCCTCCTTTGACGTTTATTCTACTCAGACTGAGGGATAAAATGTCAAAAAGATAAAATAACAAAAGCAAAGCTATCGCAGGTACACAAGCTGCAATCTTAAGTTGCCAGGAAACTGTCAGGGCCACCTCAGAAATTCACTTAGTGGATTAAAAACATGAGGATGAGCTCCAGTCACAGCATGAGTATCTGTATCCCACAAGGTCTTTGTTGTTGCAGTACCTTGACCAAAATAAGGGAGATTTTAATAGTGGCTTTATCACTTCGTTACAAAACCCCCTTTTTTGAACATCTTTGAATTTGTGAATTTCACAGGGATCACCACCAAAAAAATCTCTTCACCCCTGACTGAAAATTAAGTGGTTATGAATTAATTCCAAATGGAGAGCCTTCAGTAAATGTCATACTCTCAATTAAGGTATATTAGCATCAGGGAAACTAGCAGAAATGACATTTTAACATAAATAAAATCAACAGAGACAGGTGCTGTGCTCCCAAGGCACTGCCTTTTATGCAAATGCACATGCTTAAATATTCATGAATTGCAAAGCAAAAATTAATGGAATATCCCTCGCTGTATGCAGTATGGATTTTGGACTGTATTACTTTTTACCCACTTTGAGTCCATGAGGTTTGCTTTTCTGCCCAGTGAGTCGAGAATTTTTAAATCAGCTATGAATTTCAATACATTACTGTAAAATACAAAATTACTGCAATTAAATTAATTTTGTATCAATGTCTCATTTGTGGTCATTAAATTTAGACACTTGAGTAACTTCAAAGATTCAATCCATCACATTATGCCACAGGTGCCAAAATCAAGAATTCGATTCCCAGAGAACATGCAAAATTATATGTAAAGCACTGCAAGTCACTTTGGATAGCAGCGCCTTGCTTAAATGTAAACATCATGCAGTTACATGGAAACTGATGGCTTGTGTTGCCTTCATAAATATACGCTTCTCCCTGCGGAGAAGAAATAAGCACAGCTTGATGTGTGGTTTGTTTAACATTATAGAGCATTATAGAGTCTTTGTGAGGCACATTGGTATTTATGAGCGGCAGCATGGTGTGTTCAGATGTTTCAGAAAGAGAAAAATGGCTTTCTGACCTGGTTTCTCAGCTAGTTCAGTTGTTTATGGGCTTGATTAAATTTATTTAAATCAACAATAACGTGCAAAACTATTTTAGAAGAACACTGTGAAATGCAAGGCTTAGCATCAGGGTAATTCACATCCTAACAATGCAATAAATTTGTTGTTATAATCATCTGCCCTTTAAGCCAGTCTGTGTAAACGCAATTTCAATAGCATTAAGTCCAGTAAAAAAAAGCTTAATTAGAAGCCAAGCATATTAAAAGGCTTCAAAGATGTGTTTAATAAATCACATACTGTAACAGGTCTCATATACAGGCAGATGAGTCTTGAGAGCTACTTTTGCAAGCAAAAACAACACAGAATGAATAACTGACTATTTATAATTCAAAGCATAATTTTCATCTCATCATTGATGAGTTATGTTTTCATATTAGGCGGTACCTTGTGAACCAAGTTGGAAAAGCAACTGCGCATGCTAGTTTTCAGTCTGGAACAGCACTCAATGTTCTGTTTGGAGAGGACGTAGCCTACACCCAGGACACGTTCTTGTGTTCAAAAACGGCGCAACTGATAGAACGTAATGGAACTGAACACAGGGGATACATAGTTAGTTGAACTACATTTATTTTTAACTTGACAAGCCATCTTAAAAACTCATCTGACGTATATGTGCTTTGACCAACACTTAAAAATAGCACAGGCAGAACTCGCTCCATCAAACATTTCCTCCAGAGAAAGAGAGGTAGTACTCGGTGGTAGTGCATCTCATTGCCAAGTCCACCGCCCCGTCCCGCTGCTTCTATTTGCAGGAGCAGATTCTGATAATGCAGCGCAGCAGGCCAGAAGAGTGAGCTCCTAAAATCTCCTTAATTTCCTGTAATCTGGGTCATAGGCAATGGGCCAGGAGTCCCACATCCCCCGGGACAGTACACATACCTCGCTACACACACTTGCACAGCTTAACAGTCTGCAACGCACACCCACATAACACATGCTTGACTGTGCCCATTCACATCTCGGCAGCCCTCTGAGACGCAATAAAGAGGGTCAGTTTGCTGGAGTGCAGATATGTCACTCTCAGCGTGCAGTTCCGCCATGGCTCTTTGGATCGAGTGGATTAAATTAATTGAATATAAGCAGATCAAGCCAGTAAGCTTGATTAAATAACGATTAGTAGCTTGAAAACACTTTCGCTTCTCTGATAGTGGAATGGAAAAGCGAATGGGTTGCTTTCAGAGACGAGCAGAGCAGATGGCCGATGTGTGGGTTTATGCTGTTTGTGTGGTCTTGTCGGTGATATAATGAAGGCTGATATGCTCTTTGGGGTGAAGGAGAACAAGGACTCTGCACTACTTCTTGTACCCTCATGTCCTGCCTCGGCGTATTTTCTCGTCTCCTCTCCTCATCCCTCTTCCTTGTCTCCTTCCTTTGCATATCCTTTTATCTCATCCTCATATTTCGACTCCTCTCCTTGTATCTCACCTCCTTTCTTTTGGTCTTCTATCCATCCCACCTCCTCATCCCTCTCAGGTTTTATTTCACTATTCATCTTGTCCCTCATCTCACCTTCTCTTAACTCTCTCCTTTCCTTTACTCGTGTCTCCTTACATTTGAGCTACTTTTGCCCATCTCTATTTTATTTTGACTTCTCCCCCTTTTTCTTTACATCATCTCACCTCCTCTACTCATCTATTGACTCCTCTCACCCATTTCATCTCTTCTCATAATTTGACTCATCTCCTCATATCTCATCTCACCTCCTTCTTTTGGTCTTCTATCCATCCCACCTCCTCATCCCTCTCAGTTTCTTGTCTCACTTGGTCACTATTCAGCTCTTTAACTCGTTGCTCATCTTTCATTTAAATTTTGGGACTTCTCTTTTTTTGGGAACTCCTCATTTTTTGACTCCCCTCTCCTCATCTCGTCTCGCCTCTTGTCTTTACTTTTATCCCTTTGTCCCTCTCCTTCTTTTTCATCTCCGATCACTCTTCACCTCATCTTGTCTCTCCTCTCTTGCCTCTTCTCCTCTCCTCCCAGTTCTCTCTTCTAATCTAATTTGCATGGCTTTTCTTTCCATCCATCATCTAGGAAGTTATGTTTCTGATCATTCAGATGGATTGGCGTAGTCCACTCTTCTTGCTAACAGGGCCCAACATTTTGGCAACCCATTGCCCAGCAACCCAGGCCGGGGAAGCAAAACATTTCCATCAGATTAAATAAAACCTGAAGGACTTCCTTCCACACAATCTAGTCCTCTCACATTAGAGAGGAAGTCACATCAGAATGAGGTATGCGCAGCACAGACACCCTTACATACAAACACACATAAACACAGTTACAGCCAAACCAGTACTTGGCGCTCAGATGAGTGTTAGGTTTGTTAAGGCACAGGACGGAAGGCTGGACTCCAAACCCAGTGAATAAAGTCCCGCCTCTCATCGCCACACACAAAGAGAACCATTTATCTCCAGCCCACTGCTGATACAGATGACAGTGATTTTAACTCTCTCTTTCACACACACAGCTAGATTTACCGTCCAGTATTGGACAGGGAGAGAAGTGTGTGTCTCACACTTTGAAGTGAAGGTAAGCGATGAGAAAGAAACAGATCACACAACAATTTAAATTCTGTTAGTGAAAATATTTATGAGAAGGTTAATGAGAAGTGTGTATTTTTCCAAATGTCTCCTTTCCTATTCCAAAATCAATGGTCAAATATGTCTGTCTAACGCATGCTTATTTAGAAAAACAATGGAAAAGCAGTGCAGTGAAACATAAAAATGCATTCTGTGTCACACCACGTCTCCATCAACTTGTTGCTGTCTATACTGGACGAGTCAATTCAAACATTCAAAATCCATTTGTCCTGTCATTTACTTCCAGCAACAATGTGCAAATGTACTGGGGTTTGTATGCTTTTCATAATAAAGGGAATGTAAGAAAGGTGTTCAAATGTAAGTGTGCGTAAGAAATACAGAATGCAGAAAGAGAAAGACAGTCCAGATGTAGTGTATCCAGGCACATGTGGTAGCACGGAGCTCTTCTGTGAAGGTTAATCATGCCCTCACTCAAATCAAGCAGAAACAAAGGAGATGCCTATTTAACCAGAATAAAAGAGTCCCTCTTTCATCTTTAAGGCAATAGAGCAAGTGTCATTGAGGGGTGAAACTTAAAGCAGCCTTTCAATATCATATAAGGTATAAGGTAAATTATGTGAATAATAATGTGTTTTTTAAAAACGAAGCATGAACACATGTTAGACTGCACCCCATAAACACAATCAAGCCTAGAAAAAAAAACAGTCTACCACCCCTTTTATTGCTTGGAAAATACCATTGCCTCTCACTCGCCATTTACAATGATTTTAAAGTCACCATTATGTTCGTCATCATTTTGTATCGAGTGAGAGGCGAGATCGCCAGCGTTTTGGAGGCAGCAGAACTCTTTAAGCTCTCTTAGTGCAAAAGACGGAAACTGGGAGGCAAATATAGCTCTGTTATTGTAAGCAGGGAAGACGTTTCCATGGTTTGAAATCCACAACCCAAGGTGAAGTGCAAGCTTAACTCTGTGCCAGATGACACAGCTGATCCACAGAAAATACACTAGATTTATTGATTTCCAAATCAGGAAGTTTAACGTTTACAATAATCGTTACAACAGTGATTCTGTCCAGTCCTATTCATGCAGGGTTTCATGATACTGAAATACAAAATAGCTTCTGTTTTCTAACACTGATTTTTTAGAAGACATGATGATATAAAGCAACAGAAGATAAAATCTCTTATTATTCTTAGTGGCTGTCCAATTAAACAAGGCTGCAACAAGCACAGGACTTTTTGCATTGGATTGTTTGTCTACTTGCCCCCCAGGAAACCTTATTGCTCCAGAATTACCCTGTTCCAATCAACGCCCTAGAGGGTCAATGTCTAGCACACCTTTCTCTAGGGTTGTGCCCCCATACACTTATATAGTGTGCTATCTGAAGGGACAGCTATTTGTAGTGTTGTCCAAAACCATAGAGGATATTGAGTTCACTCATTCATTCCCTTAATTCACCTCAAGTACGAGTGTACAACTGATGTAAAGTTAAAAGTTAGTTGCTAGAGAATACCCATGCACTGTTACTGTTGCAACCAATGAGTTTCTGAGTTTTGTTTAGAGATGCCATATGCAGCACTTCTAGCACACTTAGGGCCAGTTTTACTAACAGCTTGCACCATCGAAAACATCTATTGGCGTTAAAATAGTAGTGTCAGGTTTTCCTAAAGACACACAGTGACAAATTAGCGCTGAAAAGGCATGGACACAGTTATTTTTGCACCTGATCTTATTGAATATGCATTTGTAGGAGTTTCCCTTTCAGATGCAAAATTTTTGAGAGGAGAATCATGCAATGCATTTAACTAATGTTTGCGCTCGTCAAATTACTGACATTTGCACCATTATTTAACGCCCCAAAAAAGCATGTCTTAAACTATTCTGTGTTTTAAATGGCTGCAATTATTGTTGCTAGGAGGAGGCACCACAGAGAAAAGAGAGCATGTGGTAGAAAGGAGGGGATTTTAGTTTTTTTTTTTTTGACGTATTCATTTATTTGAACAGAACACATTATCCAAACATATCGTTTGCCAAAGCCATGTTATTTTATTTGCTTCAGGAAATAAAAGACGACCTGGAACCCTCAACTAACAGTCTTGCAATACCAGGTCTAGCAAATTCCCTTGCAACCCTTTTCGACATACTGTGGCTTATTTATTTCTTTATTCTTTATTCGCGACTATACTAATTTGCGCTGCGCTTGGTATATTGTGTCGGTTGATATGTAAATGAGATGTTGCGTCCGTGTTCTTGATTTTGCGCATTGTTAGTAAATCACCCGCAGAAATTTTCCCTCCCATTGGCGCTGTTTTTCAATTGCGCTCTGGCGCTAATTTGCCCTGTTTAATAAAACTGGCCCTTGGTGCCTAAATTTGAGAAGTATATCAGTAGACAGTGTTTGGGGTAATGCATTACAATTGATGTAATCAGATTACTTTTTCAAGTAACTTGTAAAGTAATGCATTATTTTTAAATTTACAACTAAATATCTGAGTTACTTTATCAAATAAGTAACGCAAGTTACTTTTTCCCCTATTTTTTTACTGACAGCTCTCCTGTCCCCATGTTGAGAGAAATTAGGAGTGACGTGCAGAGAAAGAGCCATTTCCTTTATTCAGAGGCTTATTAATTTCAGTTTTGGCGACACAAAGTAATGCAAAAGCAACATAATGCATTACTTTCCATAAAAAAGTAACAAAATAACACAATTATTTACTTTTATTTTTGGAGTAATGTACATGTAGTGCATTACTTTTAAAAGTAACCCCAACACTTAGTGCAGTTGTTAATGAGGGAGCAATTTCAAGTTTACAGCCAAGTAATCCTGGAGACATTAATAAGCTGGTTCAGGTAGGGTTGGCGCTAAACTCTGCAGGACAGTGGCCTCCAGGACCAGGACTGGATATCCCTGATTTAAACTCAGACTACAAGTAAACAATTGTTTCATTTGTTTCGATTGTTGTCTCCCAAGGTCTCCTAAGGATTTTTTTGGAGAAACATCTGGGACAATGTTGGGAACCGAAACATAAAATTTCAATACCACTAAGGGTCCTGGGCTATCAAAGAGCAACCTCAGAGCGATAAATCTACCTCTGGGTGTGACTGTGGTGGTTTTATAAATACATTCATACACAAGCATAATAACACACACATGTGTGGAGATTTATGGCTGTTGTGGCAGGTGTTTATTCCACTGTCTGCCTCCTCTTTCTCTAACGGTCTCTCTCCAGAGATTCTCTTGAGCACCTGTAGACAGCAGATGTCATGGCAGTCTCACACATCACATTATTAACAAGGCCCTGTCCTTCTACACACCTTATTTTTCTACACAATATGAACACCAGACAAATGGCAAATCTTGCTCTTCCTCCATTACTCCCAAACACATATACTTCCTCTAGGCCTCACCGAAAGCGTCACATTCTGGAAGACAATTAAATCCCAACGTCATCAAAAAAAGTAGAGTGTTGCAATGCAGTTTTCAATGGGTTCTGAGTGGTTGCTAGTGTGTTATGTTATGTTATGTTACAATGCAGCTGCTTTGATATTGTGAGTAGTTGCTCCATTGCTACGTGGTTGTAAAGGTGTTGTGAATAGTTTCATCTGTAGCTATGCAATTGTTATGGTTTTGTGTGTGTGGTTGCCATGGTGTGGTTACAAGAGCATTTTGAGTGGTTACTAGGGTGTTACTTTGCAGTTGTGAAGGTGTCTTAAGTGTAGCCATGCAGTTGCTAGGGTGTTTAGGGTGGTTGCATGAGCATGGCAATTATTTTCTGGGTGTTTAACTGTTTATTGCTGTGAAGTCGCTACAGTGGGTGGTTCCCAAGGCATTGTGTTGTGGTTGCGAAGGTGTTTTGGCTGGTTGCCAGAGTGTTAAGTAGTTGCTAAGTGTTTTTAGTAGTTTATAACATGTTGCTATGTGGCTGCTTTGCTGTTGAGGCTGGTTGCCAGGGCATTGCTACATGGTTGATAAGGTGTTCTGAATAGTTTAGTGTGTAGCTATGCATTTTTGGGTTTACCAGGGTGTGGTTACAAGTTCATTTTGAGTGGTTGCTAGGGTGTTACTATGCAGTTGTGAAGGTTTCCTAATTGTTGCATGTAAGGGTTTTGTGATTGGTTCCCAGGACACAGTTATATAATTGCTTGGGTGTTTTGGTTGCTACATGGTCATTAGGTGTTCTAGTTGCTAGGGTATTGTAAATGGTTGTCAGGACTATGTTGTTTAGTTGCTATGGTATTTTGGTTGCTGCATGGTCATTAGGTGTTCTAAATAGTTTTACAAATGGTTGTTAGGGTGTTCTGAGTGGTTACTATGGCGTTGCTTCATCAAACACTATTAATTCAGTGAAATGAGGATGAGGCAAGTGTGAGGTATGCGTAGCGAGAGATGCGCAAGAGAATTACATAAAAATACCAATTCTCACTATTAACTAGTTGCTTATTTGCATGCATATTACTAGCATACTGGCTGTTTTTTAGTACTTATAAAGCCTATATTAATGTCTTATTTTGCATGATCACATTTTACATCACTTTATCCATCCCCACACATAAACTTAACAATTACCCTACTAACTATTAATAAGAAGTTTACTGAGGCAAAAGTTGCAGTTAAACAGTTAGTTAATAGTGAGAACTGGTCATCAAACTAAAGTGTGACCAAAAACAATTTGTAAAAAAAAAAATAGCATCCTAACCCAAACAGACATTCAACTATATTTTGAGCAGGTGCAAAATCAATAATTCAATCTGTTACCATCAGCTACAACTCCTCCAGTGTGTCCCCTCCCCTGTGCCTCAACTGGAAACAGATCAGGGAACAAACAAACTATCTCTCTCTCTAATGGAATAAAACCCAATACAACCTGTCCTTCCCCTGTGCATTTATCAGTTCTTACCCTCACTGCCACACCAAACTGGCACTGCCATGACTGCTGAACTCTCTCATCCTCACATTTAATTTTAGCTGTGTTTACCAAGGCAAGCATCTCTATTACTATTGCTCATACTCAAGGTTGGTGATTTCAACAAACTACTGACCCTAAGTATTAACCTTCAGCATGTAACTCCAACTTGTGCTACAGACATGAATGATATCTCAAATTGTGCAGCTTGTTGGGAAGAGATGTGTTATTGCCTTTCTAAGCAATTTGACTCTTGCCTGGTCAACAAAAAAGGGATTAAGTTACATTGAAGGAACCTGAGCCATATCTACAGACTAGATTATCAGAGACTTGGGCCAGTAAGCAACCAACCAGGCAATCATGCAGAACACCCCCTATAGCAACCTCACTGCGTCACATAACAAACCACCAGAACCTACCAACCACACAGCAATGCTTCAACAATGACCCAGAACTACCTGACTGCACATCATCAGCTGTTTACCAGATCATTAAATTGGAGCAAATAATTATTTCAGAGGTTTTGATACCATAGACCACTGCACTGTAATGCTCCTTTGTTGAGACTGGCCTGCATTCTGAAGGAAGTATTTAATGCTCAAGGCTGGTAACTGGAAGGTTGCTGGTTTAAACTCTATCAAAGAAAACCCCTATCTACTCTTAACATTGAAAGAAATGTAGATAAATATGTTGTACAAGTTGTTGTCTTTAAGGGGATCATTCACCCAAAAATAAGACCTTCGTTCATCACAAAATAATATATTTTTGATGAAATCCAAAAGCTTTCTGACCTTGCATAGACAGCAACGCAACTACAACATTCAAGGCCCAGAAAGGTAGTAAGGACATCGTTAAAATGGTCTGTGTGAGTATAGTGGTTAAAACGTAAGGTTATGAAGTTACGAGAATACTTTTTGTGTGCAAATTAAAACAAAAATTGCTAATTCAGACAACATTTTTTACTGAAGAAAGCAATATTATGAAGCTAAAAGCGTCTTACGAAAAATTATTGTTCTTAAAACCACAGAGCTGTTCGCTTCATGGGATGTTAATTGATGGACTGGAGTGGTGTGGATTACTTGTTTTTATCAGCCGTTTGGACTCTCATTCTGACGGCACCCATTCACTGCAAAGGATCCATTAGTAAGCAAGTGATGTAGTGCTAATTTTCTTCAAATCTGCTCCAATGAAAAAGCAAATAATCTAAAAAGTAAATTCTCAGCAAGTTTCCATTTTTGGGTTAACTATTCCTTTCCTGTAGGCTGACCCAAAATCTTATGGGTTCGAAATAACATGAGGCTGAGTAAATGATTGAATTTTCAGTTTTGAGTAAACTATTCCATTAACCCTAAAATCTGTTATGTGGTTAGAATTGTATTCAGTTGTTTAAATGTCAGTCACATATGCACAAAATATGAAAAACATAAAGTAGACTATCTTAGTTACCAGGCTGTATGGGGCCATCCAAAAATGGAACACAACTGTGCTACCCTAACCGAACCGCGCAGTGCCACCCACTGGAGAGCGGATCTGTTTATTTGAGGCCAAGAAGTGCACTGGACCGTTCATGCATGCAGACGTATCACCGCATGCTCTCTCGACAGAGGGTTCAAATGCAAATGCCTATCAATTCTGTACAAATACTGGTGATTTGTATCTTATTTATTGAATATTGACTTGGTTGCACTAGGACTAGTATGTTTGACATGACCAGTACAATATTTGCCAACATCAGCCAAAAAACATTGCTCTTTTGCTATTTTAACATACTGGCTGTTTAATTGCTCAACAACTAATTATCATGTTTACATTACAAGCTGTTGGGATTACATCTTATTTTTTTTTAGGAATGTCAGGCTTCCAGGGTTAAACCACAACGCCATTGTCTCTGAACCCCAGTGAAATACCAATAACAAAGATGGATTTCTACTGCCGCTGTCTTCCTGTGGCTGGAATGGCTCATTTGAGAGAGAGAGAGAGAGAGAGAGAGAGAGAGGACGGGTGGGAGGTGAGCTAATTGATGTCCCTTCATTCCCCATAGAGCAGCTCTGGCCTGTCTATCACGCTGTCAGCCTGAATGCTTCCTGGAGAAAAGACTAGACAAGAAAAATAGAGGTCCTTTCCTTCAGCCTCGGCAGTCTGGAACAACCCCTAACAGCGGGATGGGCCATCCAGACAGGCAATTCTGCTGTTAGACTCTATACAGCAGTCACCCAATTATTCTCCACCGAATACTCTTCCTGAAGGACTCGACTAGAGGCTCCGCACGCAACACACGCGCACAAAAA
This sequence comes from Cyprinus carpio, assembly GCF_018340385.1. Classification (NCBI taxonomy): domain Eukaryota; kingdom Metazoa; phylum Chordata; class Actinopteri; order Cypriniformes; family Cyprinidae; genus Cyprinus; species Cyprinus carpio. The sequence continues at coordinate 19,091,995 of NC_056621.1, read as the reverse complement.
AAGATTGCATTCCAGGGTCAACTGACTGAGAGGGTTTAATGGAGCTGTTGGCCTATTCACATCAAGTCCAAGTGCTTCACATGAAAAAAACACGCGAGACAAGATCGCAGAACAGAACGATGAGTCTCTATGAACTGCTGTAGAACTGCTTTTTCCTAGATTCATTATTATTATTATTATTCGGATGATGAACAAAATCTGTACATGGCACCTCATTGTTCATTAATAAACACAAGTTAATAATAATAATAATAATAATAATTGGTGCACTGTAACTGTTTGTGAAAAATATGTTCTTAAGTACTGTACACTTTTCATAATGTGCACTTTCAACATTGCGGAGATCACGATCTTCATATAGTGAATGAAATATAAATTATTTGCATATAAATTCAAAAACAGTGTTATTTTGGCATTATGGGTATACTATTATAATTTGTGTTAATATTTTGAATTAGATTAGATTTTAGGTTTTCTGTTTTAACTTAGTATTAGTTAAAGTTTGGTTCTGTTTTATTTTAATATGTCTATGTCGTTTTTAATTTGTATACTATACAACTTCAAATAAATTAAAATAAGAAATAGTGCCTTGGCTACTAGCTCAAATTAAATTAAATTAAAGTTATTTTAGCATACTTGATATTATAATATAATTTTGTAAATATTTTTAATTCAATTTTATTTTTAGATTTTCACAATTTTTTATTTTTATTTGGTTGTGTTTTTGACATTTTCACTTTGTTACTTTTTTTAAAAAAAATGTCTGTATAGTGTCTTTCTTTAAGTTTTATAATTAGTTTATTTGATTTTAGTTATTTTAGAATTTAAACTCAAACTTTATTAAACTGAGAATGTTGCCTTGGCAGCTAGCTAAAATAAAATAATAATTATTATATGTTTTTTATTTCTGTGTATATATTATATTTAAGTGATTAAAGTGTATTTTAATGGTTTTAGTAAACAATAATAACTTAGCAATACACATACATAAATTAAAATGTTAAATATAATTTTATTTTTGTTTAATAACTTATAATGTTGATAATTTTAGTGATTAGAATGTTTTACATTTTTATTTTTAGTTTTTTTCTTTGACTTAAAGGGGCAGTTCAGCCAAAAATTCTAATTCTCTCATCATTTACTCACATCACATGTCATCCCAAAAGGGCTCTATAAAGGTGAAGTATAACCTCAGCTGTGTGTCTTCTCATCAAATCGCTTCATATCTGTTCATAAGGACAACAGGACACGCACGAGTTTGAATGCATTCAACTACAGCAAATGTTGCAATGCTCAGTGTGCAAATGCAAATTTCGTGTGGGATGTGAGCAGGTGGTGAGACCGAGCTGTGCATCTGAGGAAGAGGGAAAATAACAAATGCTTGCTAAGGTCAGGCACTAAAATAAGTGTTACTGCTCAAAACTGTGGTTTAGCCGCAGGGGACAAAAACACTTTGTATTCAAACTGGCACCCGGATCACGCAAACAACAACAAAACTACAACCTGAGCCAAACAATGCTGCCTGAAGATGTTTATAAAAGACAACATGATGAGGAGATATACGCAGCGTTTCAGTGCATTTTACATCATGTGCTTAAAGCTATAGCCTGCTGATTCAGGACCCAGATTTGACATTGGACCTCATTTGGATGTTTTCGATGATGAGGGCATGTCGCACAGACTGTCCATGCTGGCATCTGCCAAATTTGGCTTCTTGCAAATGGCAGATGAGTTCGCACCATTATAAATGGGAAGCTTTTCTTCTCACTTTAAAAATTTGATAAGCCTATTAATGTTACTATTCTAACTGGGTCAGTGACAAGTAAGAGTGTTCATGAAAAAAATAAATAAATAAAGGAATGGTTTGTTTCTTCATCAGATTTGGAGAAATACAGCATCGCATCACTTGCTCAACAATGGATCCTCTGTAGTGAATGGGTGCCATCAGAATGAGAGTCCAAACAGCTGATAAAAACGTCACAATAATCTACACCACTCCAGTACATCTTGAGAAGTGAAAAGTTGTGTGTTTGTAAGAAACAAACCCATCAAGATGTTTTATCAGCTATTTGGACTCTCATTCTGACGGCACCCATTCACTGCAGAGCATCCATTGGTGAGCAAGTGATGCAATGCTATATTTATCTAAATCTGTTCTGACAAAGAAACAAACTCATCTACTGTACATCTTGGATGGCCTGAGGGAGAGTAAACTTTCAACAAATTTTCATTTTTGGGTGAACTATTTCTTTAATAACATAAAAAAAATTATATAATTGATGTAGTAATGTAATAACAAAATATCCTGGTGTGTTCTTAACAAGCAAAGGTTAATATACATCAATTATTTTTCAAATCTGTTTTACAAAGTAAACTATGTTTTTTCAAATGCAATGAATTATTAATTCATAACTATCATTTGTAGTTGCACCACATGACATTTTAACTAAACTAACCTTGCCTTGTCATGAAAAAGTTTGCATGGGTCACTGTAATAATTTATTTTTTATATTTTATTTATTTCTGCACATCAGCTGCACCATATATTTTTAATTGGGTAAATAAATATTTTTTTTAATATATATATTAATAATATTCTAACAAAGGTGATTAATTTCTTATTTTTGTCTGAGATATTCTAATAAAAGATTATCCTAAAATAAGTAAATTTTTTGCTTTTTTTATGAGGCTTCTGGTTCACCTATTCATGTCATCTCCATGTGTAATTTTTCAAGTATTAAAATATTCAGGTATAGGTAAATACCACTGGTATTACACATAAAAAAATTACTTTGGTTCTTCTGACTAAAGAAAATCCATATATATTGAGTATAATAAAAAGGCTCTTTTAATATGCTATAGTGCAATCTTACAATTAATGTGCTTAATAATCAATCATTGCTGTCACTTCTAAAAACACGAGGTACTTGAGTGCGTCTCCAGATAGAACATATTCACCATTATTGTGTTCTCTGTTTCCTCACCTCATTCACCTCTACTCTACCATTCAACTGAATCGTTTAGAATGCATTCCCAATGAAAACCTCATTTCTTTTTCTCCCGGCACCAAACATTGATTTCATCTCAGCAAATAAGGCCAATATCAACCATCACATCCACCCAAATTCATTTGAGCACTGTTATTATTGCCATCTATTTGTGCTGTGTCTCGGTGAAATGAAATCTAAAGCTATAAGCCATTAAAACATTTTCAAAAGGCATCCTATTTCACCAATGTAAACAAAAGCTAAAATCTGTAAACTTTTAGAACAATGCCCAAGGGCAGTAAACTGAAAATCCCATTCCGTGATATAAAGTCCTGTTTTTTAGCATCAAGCCTGGGCTCAAAATGAATGTGATGCATTTTAGGGTGAGCTGATGAAAGATAGCGAGTGCTTATTAATGGATGCTACTTTAAATGTCCACCATAGAAGGTCGCTGTGTATCTCAAGGGCACGCCAATTAATTTAAATAGACACCCTCTTAAAATAAGGGTTCCAAAAGGGGGTTTTCACAGTGATGCCATAGAAGAACCATTTTTGATTCTCCAAAGAACATTTAAGTAAACAGTTCTTAAAAGAACCATTTTAATAATCTAAAGAATCTGGAATGGAAAGTTCACTGGATGTTAAAGGAACCAGAGGAACTTTTATTTTTAAAGGGATCATTCACCCCAAAATTAAAATGTGCTGTTAATTTACTTACCCTCACGCCATCCAAGATGTAGATTACTTTTTATATTCAGTAGGATAAATCATGATTCTTGGTGATTCATGTAATGCATGTTAATGCTACCATCACTTTAAGAGTAAAAAAAAAAAAGATGATATATTGAGGTCTTATGAAGCGAAACAATTGAATTGTGCAAGAAACTGAACATCACACCGTGTCCTAACTATACGCCACAAGATTCCAGCGACAAGCAATTTGGGTGTCCAGAAATTAGAGGTTGAAAGTTGCAATATCTCAGATTAGTTTGTTTAAGATTGCTGCTATCATGGTATACTAAATACCAGAAAATCCATTCTGCAAACCCCAAAGCCCCAAGTTCAGGATCATCGAGTGATCATCTGCCTCAGGGTTGTAGTCTAGACTGCTCAACCTCTTCACCCGATCATCTCACTGGAGTTTGAACTGAAGAATCCTTCCTCGGGCTAGATGACCCTTTCCCCCCCAGTCAATAAAATAAACAGTCCCTTATCCGAGACATACTGTAACGAATTTAATGCTACAGCACCTTTCAGAAAGTGAGGGATCCTTCTACTAAGACAAGCTTTCTGTGGCTGTGAGACAGTGACTCCCCTGTTGAGAGACATTCAATTATTAGCAGCCAAAACTAATTACTTTTAACTGCAGCCATCCACCAAGATTACAACAGACAGGGGACAAAAGTGCTGAGTGTTAGTTAATGGGTGCCGTTAATCTTGGGTGAGAAAAGAGAGTCGGATCTTTAAGGAGGAAGAGCATTTATCTGCCTTTACTTTTTGCTGGTGAATTATTTTATTCTTTACTTGTCTTTCTTACTTTCTTCTTATATTTTATGAGAGGAGTTCACATGCATGTTGGACACATGGTGATTACGTTTAATCCGGTATATGGTCCAACTCATTTATTGAAAATAAATAAGCAAAATGTTTATTTCAAATATTTACCCACCCTCTGGTCATCTAATATGTTGATGAGTTTGCTTGACCATCAAAACAGATTTTAAGTAATTTAGCATTATTCCAGTTGCTCACCAACGGATCCTCTGCAGTGAATGGGTGCCGTCAGAATGAGAGTCCAAACGGCTGATAAAAACATCACAATAATCCACAAGTAACCCACAGCACTCCAGTCCATCAGATAACATCTTGTGAAGCAAAATGATGTGTGTATGTGTAAGAAACAAATCCACAATTAAGATGTTCTCAGATTTAAAATAAAGAAATTATGGTTTAAAGTTGCATCTTATGAAAACTCTTCACAAGTTATTGATTGATGTTATGGAGTGTTGTTGGTTTTTTTTTTTTTTACTGTGATGTTTTTATCAGCTGTTTGGACTCTCATTCTGACGGCACCCATTCACTGCAGAGGATCCATTGCTGAGCAAGTGATGCATGTAATGCATTCTAATTATTATTAAAATTTACTCAGTTTCTGAGTGAAAAAAATGTTTCTCAGTAAAAAAAATTCTAATGTACACTGAACTAAGAAAGAGTGTTTTACGGTAACATTGTATATTCTTTTCCTACTAGTGTCATATTATTTTTACAGCATTATATATCTAAACTGCAAGCTGTAAAGGTCAGAGTCAAGTTCTTTTTAACAAAAAGCATAACTTCACAGTCTCTTTGAAACCTTCAAAGATTGTACCTTTTTTTTGCAATATACTCCCTCTGGGCTTTTGGGTAGAACTGGTACACCGACACTCTGGTCACTGTTTGAAGAGCATTTCCTGTTGCTTCTGTTCCTGCTTCTGTTTTGAGATGTTACTGTTTGTTTCTCAGCATTTTGGTGAGAATGGCATGCCAAATCAGAGCTGTAATCTCTGTTTTTGTGTGACAAGACATCAAACCTTTAGTTGGTTGTGGTTTTTTTTCTTTTTTTTCATTTGTTGTCATCATTGCCAAGTAATGAGTGTTTAGATGCTGGGGCTGGTTTCTGTCAGGATGTTCAAAATGATTTTAATCATATTGGTGTGGACTTTTTTTTTAAAGTTTTGAATACCCATCTAATTCTTATATTTGCAACATGAATCAAAGAAGATATATTGCTTAAACAGTGAAGTTTATATTAAAGTGGGAGTTTAAAGGAATAGTTCAATCAAAGATGAAAATTTGTTGAAAATGTACTTGTCCTCGGGCCATCCAAGATGTAGATGAGTTTGTTTCTTCATCAGAACAGATTGGGAAAAAATTTGCATTTTCTAACATTCCAATAATCGTTGTTTTGCTTACAACTTTGAGAAAAAAATTATAATAGATAGTGCTAATGAAAATTTGAGCAATAAAGATTGAAACAGTATTTTCTTATAAAATGTACTCCAACAATCTTTGTTTTTAACTTTGAAAAATAATTTGATGTAGAAACAAGAAACTACGGTGCCCTGCAGATGACATGCAAGAAAAAATAAATAAATTGTGCGCACGATACTAATTAGTTCTCTCAATTTATAAATCTTGTGCACGATTTAGCCTACAATTTTTTTTTCCTGCATGCAATGTGCGGGGCTCTGTAAGAAAGAATTAAATGTAGAAAAAAAACGTTTTTATTAAAAAAACTATTTTATTGTAAAAATTTCCTATTAAAAAAAAAGTAACACCGATAATAGTGCATGCTACTATTATTACTACTCCTACCACTACTTTTTTCTATTTCAAGTACAAATAAATAAATAAATCATTTTATAAAGTTCTCAGTGTTGGCAAGGCTGTGAAAACTGCTGTCAGGAGAGCTCTAGATAACATATATCCTGCCTGATTTATCACCAAACCACTTCCTGTAGTCATCTGAGAGATCTGAGCTGACTCACAATGTGGGCTTTCCAGGAAAATCAGCTCCAGACCAGTCTGCATAGCTAAGCTTACTACAGAAATATTAATATGAAATATATTTCAGCACCTATGACACATAAGCAATCCCAGACGCCAAAAAGCAGAGCTCAAATAAAGGAAGAGAGCACTGTTTTCTCCATCTTGGTGGTAAAGTGGCATATTAAAAAGTGAATCCCTTATAAATTATGCCGAAAGTTTGTATCTACAGTGTGTTTGCAATGAAACGCCTGTCAGACAAACAAGATGAAAATGAAATACCACAGGAAAGATGAATCTAGCATTGCATACTGACAGTTGCTAACTGCCTAATTAGTCAACAGAATGAGATTGGGCTGTTAGTATCAAACAAATATACTCTTCACCGAGGGCATATTTTGCAGATACCGACAGAGTCTTCAAAAACCAAATCTGTTGCTTAATAAAGCAATAAAGTCATACTGGGAGCAAAAAATCCAGCTAGAAGCTCTTAATTTGATTGCAAACAAGTAGCATGACAACACAGGTCCCACTTTACATGATTCAGTACTGAAAACAAGCCACAAAAAAACACTGCCAAAGCACTTCATGTCATTTTTGATGTAGAAAAAACATATACAACTTGTGAAATAATAAATCTAATATATATAAAATATATAAATCTATACAAGATAAAAAATATATATAGAAATCTATACAAGATACTCAGGAATACAAAGCACATGACACAGGAATTTATACAAGAACTTTTATAAATAATAAAGCATATTTTTACAAATATTTAATACTGTTAATAAGATTTACATTGTGACATAATTTCTCTGAAAATTAAGTGAAATTGACATTATTCTCCTAATTTTCAACTGCAAACTTTTCAAAAAATGTATAATGTATGTATAGATAGATAGATAGATTTTTATTAATAGTTTGAATGTTTTTTGTTGTTTTTGTCATTTTATTTCTTTTTGATTTTTGTAATGTCTAGTTAATGTTATTTCTAGTAATTTCGAAATTATGTAGGAATAACTGAATAATAGTTTTTAATACATTTTTACTTCAGATTCAGTTGCAGTTATTTCAGTACATCAGATTAAATAAATGGAAATAAGAAATGCTTAACTGTAGTAAAATAAATAAATAAATCTAAATTGTAAATAAAACAAAGATTACTGGAACACCCTACCAAAAAATAATTCAATACATACATAAAAAAAATATATAATTTGTTTTAAAAATTTCAGTGTTACTTGCCGTTTCTTTGCCATTTTTGACTGAAAATTGTTTCTACACCAATTATTTTCCCTGGCAACTAGCTGAAATCAGAAAAGTTTACTTTTAATATTACTTTCATTGTATTGTATTGGATTGGATTGCGTTGTATTGTTTTGTTTAGTAACCAAAATGTTTTTAAGGTTACGGTTTTAGATTTAGTTAACCATAATAACCCTGCCTGGACATGAGGTTCATCCATATTCTGCACAATAATACACCACGCAGAATCAGAACAGAACAAAAAGCCACAGTGTTTTGATCCTATCAAACAGACTCTGAGCGTAACCCATCAGAATGCAGGAGGGGATTCTGCGATCTCAGATCTGAGATGGCTGTTATAAGTGCTGGCCGACAGGCTCCTCTGGAGACTCAGGGTGAAAGTCACCTTTACATGCTGATCTCCATCCAGCCTCCACTAATCAAACCCTAACAAGAGGACTTCACGGGGAACTGAGCTGAAAGACAAGAGAACTACAACACTTTCTGATGGGCTAGATGAGAAACGCTGGAAAATATTCCCACAGCAGATGCAAATTTGATTACGTGAGCGAGTCAGATGAAAACATGTAAAAGAAAATGATCACCAAATAATCACCATCACTGCAAGATATGTTTATGTACATTTATTTTTAAGACACTAATGATCTAGAAGTTTGGAATAATTAAGATGCTTTTATGCTCACCAAGGTCTCTTTTATTTGATAAAAAAAAAAAATACAGTAAAAACAGTAAAATACTGAAATATTATCACCATTTAAAAAATAGGCCTACGTTTTCTATTTGAATATACCGTAAAATGCAATTTATTCCTGTGATCAAAGCTGTAATTTTCAGCATCATTACTCCAGTCTTCAGTGTCACATGATCTTCAGAAATCATTCTGATATATATATATACTGATTTGCTAGAGGGAAAGAAAAAAAAAACATTTCTGATTATTATCAATGTTGAAAACAGTTGTGCTGCTTAATATTTTGTGTAAACTGTGATCCCATTCAGAAGCTTGGGGCAAGTTTTAAAAAAAACTGATAAATTAAATTGATCCAAAGTGATAGTAAATACATGTATAATGTTACAAAACGGTTATATTTTTAATTATGTTCTTTTGAATCTTCTATTAATCAAACAATCCTAAAAACAAAAAAAGGATAATGATTTCAACAAAATATTAAGCAGAAAAATAAACACTGAGTACCAATAAACATTGATAATAACTGAGCAGCAAATCAGTATATAATGATTTCTGAAGGATCATGTGACACTTAAGACTGGGGTAATGATGCTGAAAATTCAGCATTACATCTCCTACATTTTAACATAAGAGTTTTTTAATTTAATTCACTAATTTTAAATTGTAATAATATTTCACAATTTTATGCAAGGCTGCATTTGTTAAATCAAATAAATGCAGCATCGAATAAAAGCATAAAAGACTTATTTAAAAAAAAAACAGTAGTGTAAAATATGACTATTAGTGCTGGGCAATGATTAATCACGATTATGCCATGGTCTGTCTGAATACTCGATTCTGATTGGCTGGCAGGTGTTGATTACAGTCCTTTAACTGCACAGGTAGTTCCAGGTCAGTTTAATCACGTTCTATATTAATGCACTTCCTATAAACATTGGTAACCATAGTAACATCTAACAAGTTCTAACTTGTTGTTGTTGTTTTTTTATTGTTCCAGTCAAATATTGCAGTGCAAATATTATTAACATATTTAATATGTGAATGCTGGCAAATGACCATGGCATAAGCGGGATAATCAACGGCTAACTGTGCATTAAACGATTTGAATGCACTTTGCGGAGGTTTTTAATAACAAAACAAATGTAATTATGCATTCTAATATTTATCAACAAACACACTCCAAATGGCTTGCTGACTTTACCAAATGACAAATAAACACGCTGTCAAATGTGTGGATTTGTAACCGTGAAGCAGGTGGACGAAAAGCAGCCTTTGCTTTTAATGCAAATCCCTAAACACTTTTCAAAGCACACAGCACCTGTGGAGACTTTGTATGTAAAACATCATTCCCCGAGGCTTCGCACGCTGTAGATTAACCACTTCTGACTGTGATTTCAACCGGCTAACGTATTCTGAGCCACTCCTGATACACCTGCGGTTGGCGAAACATTAACCAGTCATTTAAAGTGTCCTTTTATGACTCTATCCCTTCTTGTGCTCCCAACTGTAAGTTTCAGAGCAGGATGGTGTCGGTTTGCCCCCGGCAGAGATGAGAACGTTTGTTCTGTAAGCCTGAGGGCACTTGTTCTCAACTGGGCAGAATAAAAAACAATGAAAGCACCTTGTGTGCTGGTCTCTACAAAACACACTGCTTACCAGAAGCTTCCGGGTGGATATCAAGTCCATGCGGACCTACGACTGACAGCGGGTAATGAGTAAAGACTTGAGAAGAAGGCTGGAGTTTCCTTTTAGATGGTCTTTATACAAGGAGATGTTCTGTCAAAAATGAAAATCCATCCTTTATTCGTCCTCATGCCATTCCTAACCTGTATAACTTCATGTCTTCCATATAACAAAGAAAGGAGAAATTCGGAAGACGTAACTTGTGCTTTCTTCCATGCCATAAATGGAGCTTTTTAAGTAGGAATGCGCCATAAAAGCATAGACTATGACAATATCAGAATTGTTGTTTAAACAATGTAGAAGCTGACATTATCCAGTTTGTACTTACTTTGCCAAAAACAAGCCTTCAGAGTCCAGACTTTCGATGTGTGATGTGGTCTAGCTGAATGACCCCAAAATTCAATATACTTGAGCAAAAATGTATGAGTTTTTGTCTTATATTTCTAGATGATATGGTTAAGCAATATTACATACAGTAAGCAAGCACCCTGTTTTTTCCCAAATATCAGCACGATTGCAAATTTGATTTTATACAACAGTTCAATATTGTGAGTTTTATTTTAGGCACAATATTGTCTCTATTTTGGCAATGAAAACGGTTTCAAACCAATGGCAGAACTGTTGTGCATCTCTTCTCTCGTTTCTAAATGAATCAGCATTTTGAATGAATCAATGATTCATTGATTCATTCATACAGACAGTCACTTGCTTTATTTCTGAATGATTCAGCTGTTCACACAAATTCGTTGAATAAAAATCTCGCCTATTAAGACAATAATTAAGACAACATTTCAATATTCTAAAATTTTTTTTAAAACAATCTTACGGCATTGTTATGAAAGTGTAACTGCGATGTAAATACATCTAAATGATGCTTTAGATGCAGTTTCTGTGCCACTTCTGCAGTGCAAAAATGGATTCGCTGATACTGATTTCATTTGATAAGAAACTTTCTAATTGAATTGAATTTATTGATTAAATGTAACAGAATTTATTGATTAAATGTAACATTTTGACTGAACAGATAAAAGGACATAAGCTAACAAAACTGTTGCAGACATAAAACAGGATTTGATTTAAACAGATGATGAATACACCTAATAATGTTAGAAAAAAATAATGAAAAAGTTAATTGTCACTGCCATGAACTGACCATCGCACAGAATATGAAGAATATGGAAAAACTCTTGGGCTCTGAAAGTTAAAGTATGATCAATCAACTCCACTGTAGAAGATCAATGCAAATCAGATGTGTATGACAAGACTGCCATTTGGAAACCACTTGTATCCAAAACACAAACACACTAATCTGGTGCCTTGGACCAGAAGTACTGATGAGTCATTTTTCATTTCCACTTGTTTTCCAGTGGATTTTTCGACATCCCGCTGGATTTATGTTTAAAGAATGCATTGAGCCAACAATATTTTCGGCTATGATACACTGGAAAGAATCCCACCTGCTACAGGCACATTAAAATGATGATGTCCCGTTGTTTGCTCTGCAGATTCACATTAAAACCAAGGCAAATGAGTCCAATTTAAAGTGCCAAGTGCTCCTAATTTTGAAAAATTAGATTCTACCATAGAATAACCCCCAGATGCTACTGAACAAATCCAATATTCTCATGTTTTCCCAATCAGCAGATCTACACACACAACACTGCACTTAACGCCTCAAATAATCTTTTTGCGACATCTCACTACAAACAGTTCAGAATCAGTTTGACTGCATTCAAAGAGGGACTGAAACTCTGAAGATAAAGGCTGGCCCTTTAGACCTCAGACCAAACCACATATTTCATTTAAGGCGAATGAAAACAAGGCTGTCAAAAATGGAAGTATTATATGTTAAGTACATATGGTTTTGTACTTTCAACTACAGGATGTAAAAATGTTATGTTTTTAGGAGCCTAAAAGACCTTTGCTTCTTAACATTTAAATCTGGGTCAATGACAAATAAGAGTTACAAGATGAACAAATGCAAAAATCTTGTAATCTTTGTATTCGTGTGGTTGTGTGAAATTTCCGTAAAACACTTTACAGTAAAATTCCATATGTTAACGTTAGTTTACTGCATTAGGTAACAAACTAACAATAAAAAAATTCTAAAAGATGTATTTATCTTAGCTAATGTTGTTTTGAACATTTACAAATTATTGTAATCAAAAATTGTTTCTATTAATGTTATTAATGAAGAGTTGTATTTTTATAAACTAACGTTAAAAAAGATTATTAAACACTGTAACAAATGTATTGGTCATTGTTAAAGTTAATGCATTAAATATAGCTGACAAATGGAACCTTATTGTAAAGATTTTTGACTATTGTACTATTTACAATATAGTTTACTAATTTAAACTGAAATAACCTTGTAATGTCATAAAAAGGTCAAATTATCTGATATTTTAATAACCTGTATTAATTAAAACAATATTTTTTAACTTTATTTTTAACTTTTAATTAATTACAAAAACATTACGGCAAATGACTTTTACTTACTAAAGTAAAATACCTTTCTTGTATTTTGTTTATAATAATTTTTTTTTAATGGTGAAAAATTGTGGGGTTTTTTTCAGAAATTGCTAATGAATTTCACAAATAATTACAAAGGAACAACAAGCTGACATGAAATTAAGTAGAAAGACCTTAATATATATATTTTTTGATTGTACACCAATAATCTTTCATTTTCAAAAATTCAGTATACAGTGTAGCATAGTTGTATCAACAAGATATTTTCGAACACTCAAAAAATATCAAAATGACTTATAATTCAGATATTACAAACATATTGCATTTCATATAAGAGATGCATTAATTCAAATCACTATCATTCACATTGATGAATAGAATGTTTTAATACATTTTTAGACCACAAGTCCAAGTACGGCATTTGGGACGGGGGCCAACATTTAATTTCCACCTGTACAGTGAATGCAACCTTGTTCCTGCTCAGTTCGTAACCAAATCTTTGCTTGGTACCGCTATGACAAAGCACATACTGGAGTGTGATTGACTGCTCGCATCACTTCCTTTTCTTGTCATCGCTTGCCAACGTAGGTGCAAATGTCAAACTGTTAAGGTGACCTTTGCACACACAACCACAATAAAAGCCCACTCAAGCCGCTTCAGGCCTTTGATGATCGATTGTAATCCAGCTTTACCAGATGGATCACTTACAGTAAAGTAACACCGACTTCAATGTGAAGCATCTCTCAGCCAGGACACTGAAATATGATACACAATGAGCGTGAGATAGGAAGAATGCCCATGTGTCACTGATAAAGCTAAGCAAGCCTTGTGCTTTAATGCATTGTGACAAAACATCTTCAAAAGAGGATATTTTGGAGAATGTTTTGTCCATAAAATGAAAGTCAATGAGGATCAAATATCTTTGAGCTGAGGAGTGTTGTATAAGCTATAAACCAATGTGGATGTCTTCTGTCTCCACACATGTGATAGTCTTGGGATGAAATACACTACTATTTTCAATAGGGATGCACAGAATGTTCGGCCACCGAAATTGTTTGGAAGAAAATAGCAAAAAAATAAATTTACGTATTTTACGAGGTGGCTAATTTGTATGAATTTGTACGACCTTCCTCGCACAATTTTTTATGATTTGTCTAAACCCCAGTGTCGGGTAGGTTTAGGGGCGGGGTTAGGTGTAGGTCATTCATACAAATTAATATGAATTGTATTTCGTAAAATTTCGTAAAAAAAACTCGTAAAATACATACAATTTGGCAAAAAACGTATGAATTTGTACGAGTGTTGTCATACGAACAGGCGAACAATGACGTGACGCGATGTCTGCAGTGTGAAAGTATTTAAAACTGTCCGAGAAAGACGTAAAAATATTACAAGCACGAAGCACTGACAGTGAGAGACTGTTTAGTGGTGCATCGCATGTCTCCGATGAGAAGAGGAGGAGGCGGATTTCGCTGGTTACTGTATGATGACTGAAATCGCAAAATGGTCTTAAACAATTAGTAGATAAACTGCAGAATGTTATGTTTTCTAATACACGGTCCAAAGTCCAAAGCGTGAGGAAAATCTGCGCTGAAACACAGTATTACTCGTCAGTTGCTCATTAACATTTGTATTCATTTTTAAAGGCATGTGACAATGTGATACGTGCAATAAACATCCCAAATTCGTAATGAGAATCATTTATAAATCTATTGCCAACAAAAAGAAGCATCTTCCTGCGGGTTTCCGCCAAAATAAAAGCTGAGAAAACGCAACAACTCCATAAACATTCATAAATGTTAGTATTGTAATTTTTACTCTTGTTCTGTAGAATAAAATAAAAAAGACAATAATAATGAAAATAATAATTACCCTACAACAGCTCTATTAATAAATGTATTATAACATTCACATATAGTGTTCAAATTGAGATCTGTAATATTTTCTAATGTTTTAAAAGATTCTCTTCTGTTTAGCAAGACTGCATTTATTTGTACAGTAAAAATACATGCCTGATTTAAGAAGGGGGTCCCAAAAATGGCCAAAAAATATTATTTTACTAACTTATTAATTTTAAGTTATATTGTGCTTTGTTGGTATGTCTGCTAGGATGTTTAAAAAAAATGTTCAGTGTTAAGTAAATATTTTTTAATTGTTGTTTTGCAATTGAAGTTTTATTTGAAAAGCAGAACAAAACAGTAAAAAGCATATTTTGGCTATTTAATTTATGCAATGGTGAAAAAATGGCAAAATACATGGGGGAAAAATGTGAAAACCGTGTTCGGAATTCGGCCCAATGTTTCATTTTGTCTTCGGCCAAGAATTTTTATTTTGGTGCATCCCTAATTTTCAATAGTCATATTAGTCATACTAGTCATAAAATAGTCACACTATTTTCAGTAATAATACTAATGTTGTTACTGAGAAAAAAATGCAATTAAATTACAGTTACTTATGAAATTGTTAATGGTTACATCTAAATATTATAGCTAGCTAGAATATGTTGACTAATATAAATTAGTTTCTTAGCTGGTTTTTGATGTGCACGATGCCTCCTGCCATTTCAAGGTCATTTATTAAAGCGATATTATTCTGATGCTTTCGATTGGTTCTCATTTGAATTTGCAGCGCACCACATCTGCCAATTACATCAATCCATATTGCCACTGAAAGCTTTAGGCTACAACCTGTCTGATTTGAAAACATTCATTAGAAATTTTGAAAAGTAATCAAAAATGTTATCAATTGTAATCAGTTACATTTAGTAAGCATCATTTTTTATGTTCAAATCTCAGCTTCTTTATTTTTTACTGAATGAAATATTAACTTAAACAGCTCTTCAAGTTACACAAATAATTTATAATTTATCTGAAAAATACTACACAATCATTTTTGTAAAATTTTGTTCTAAATATTCATTTGTTAAAATTAATAGTTAACTTTTCAAATAAACAAGCATGTTTAACAGAATATTTATGAAAGTCGTTTCTGCACAGAATAAAAAAAATTTGACTTTTTAATTTCAATTCTAAATTTTTTCGCAACTGGGAGTAAAAAACACAAATTGCAAGATATAAACTCACAGCTGCAAGAAAAAAGGCAGAACTGAAAGATAAAAATAAGTTAGAATTACATGTTCGGTGGCAGAAACAAAAAAATTTGAATTGTGAGACAAACTAACAATGAGTTTATATCTCGCAATTCTGACCTTTTTTTTTTTTTAATTGCAATTGCAATCCTGAATTTTTTTGCAAGAAACAAAGTGCGAGTTACGGAATTTAAACTCAAAATTGTTCAACATGTCATGTACAAATTAAATGATTATTTATTCTGCAGCAGAAACAAGCTTCCATAGTTTTTACTGCTCTAAAAAAATTGTAATAAACAATTACGATACTTCACTGTCCAAAAAAGTTACGTTTGTTGCAAGTTCTTCAAATGTACATTAATAAAACAAAGCATGATGACAGCAGCAAGACGTCTTACATCTCATACTGTACATGCCGTCCATTCTAAGCTGCAGATGAATTCAGCACACAAAATCCAGGTAACTCACTATACACTTTCATCGCACTTGTAACCAAGATTAAAGAAAGAAAAATTAATTAGTAGTTTCTGCGTCACTGATTAACAAAAGCAAACAGGCATCCCACAGGTGAAGTAATTTGTGCTCAATTTCCCTATTAACAAAAGGAACAGTAATATAAAGGAAATTACAGCAAAACCATACTGTGAATCTGTGCATGAATGCAGTTTGAATCCATTAATGTCATTAACCATAGTAAAAATAGGCACGTAACATAATATATTCACTGCCGTAAACCAGTCATTTAATGTTATTGTAGATTTTTTTCTAAGCATTACAAAGTGCTGCATGTAAGACATGTTTTCATAGTAACAAAAGAGCTTTAGGGTACCTTTTCAGTGAAAGTAAAATGACACTTCAATTATACATCAACCTAATTATGACCTTAACAGCCGTCATGCTTTAATACGGACAGATTATGGTGGGAAATGGCTGCTTTCCATTCACACACACACAGCAGTATCATATGACCTTTCCCAAAAGCCCTTTCTGTGCCTGTAACCAACCTGCCAATCTCAACCCACTCCTTCTCAGTTCACTTGTGTGTATTTCTCACACCCTTTCATTCAGCATTCACAGGGGTCCCGGTTAGAGGTTGAGCACCGATGCCAAAACGGGATCAGTTCCCTTAAACATAGTAACCTAAAGCAATAAACTAATTTTAAAAAAGACTTCCTTTGTATTGACAAACACTCCACTTTGGCCACTTTCACAATTCAGTTCTTCATGTTCAAATATGTTTTATTTTTATTACCATTAAAGCTACAGTATGTTTTATGTTAAAACACTTTAATATACAAACTAAGACAGCTTTAAGTAAGACATTAGTAGGCTGATTTCCCTAAACAGCATTAACACTGTGGTGCTATCAAAACATTGCTCTGTTTGTTTGAGATTCCTGACCAGCCTGACTCAGCAACACTGAATCAACCAATAAAAAGTTGTTGTTGTTTTGTTTTTTTTCGACCAATGGCAGATTGGGGTGTGTTCTGCTATCTTTAGTTAGGCAAAAAATTACACCCATTAATTTAAAACAGGAGTAAATTTAAATAAATAAATGTATTATTTTATCATGTATAACAGGGGTTCTAAAAATGTAATTTATTTCTTCATTTTTTTTTCTTCCTCTGATTGAAATATTTAAAACAAAAACATTCAAACCATGTTTTCACAGAAGTATTGTTTTAATTGGTCATCAAATGTTGTTTCTTTGTCCTCAATTTCACTTTGGAAACGTTTTGTCGTTTGTAATATCCCTTTAAGTTAAACACAGTTTCTTTAAATGACATCATCACCCAGGAAGTGACATCATTTTGGCGGGAAAACAGCAGCACGGAAATAAGAGATCTTTGGTCTCACCTAGATTCTTACATATTTTATTCTGTCAATATTATACTACATTTATTTATTGATTGATTGATAGTTTTTTTCATAAACAACAAAATAGTTTGAAAATAGTTATCCACTTTTCATTACTGAATTAAACGCACGATTTAGCGCACGATTGAGCAAATCGAGGGAACGAATTAGTAAATCGTGCGCACAATTTATAAATCAAGTGAACGAAATAGTAAATCGAGTGAACGCAATAGTAAATCGAGGGATTGCAATAGTAATCATGTGCACGTTTTAGTACATTGAGGGAACGAATTAGTAAATCGTGCGCACACTATTTTTTCCTGCATGCCATTTGCAATTTATGTTAAGGTTATGTTTTTTGTACAACGTTTGGCTTTTATCCCATCTTTATGCCATTCTTTTTTCTTTTTTCTCTAACTATTCTCAATTTGATGTGTGGGTGTGTGAGTGTTAATTATGTAGAACTGATATATTGATGGTTTTTATTTGTATATAATCCCTTAGAAATTTTGTTTTTGTAATTACTGTTTGAGCATTAATAAATAAAAAATAGAAATGAGAAAATATAATTTAGCCTAATTGAAAAACAATACACAATGTTACATGCAACAAAAGAAATTTGTTCTAAAAGATGCTTAAAAATATATCGTAATTAACTTCCTGACCTCAAGCAAGCCAACTCAAAATCCCACACTGAGCAATGGCTAACTAGCTTTTTATTTCCATCCTGTTAATTTCCTTGCCATCATGCAAATAGGTTATAATTAATGATGTTTAAGTGCCTGAGCTTGACCAGGGCATTTATTTGCGAGTCTAATATATGCTTTTATAGCAATACCTCTAAATTACAACCCAAGCACATTCCTTTTTAAAAACATACAGAGTTCAAAAGGTACTGCATAACATGAATGACCCGCCTGCTACTTTGACACATTCCTTCACACTTGGTTGCTTAAAAAGACCCTTGTTCACAGCAACCTATCACAGCTGGTGCATGGCTACATCTTGACCCAAGCCTATGGAGCCTGTAATTGGGAATAAGGTGACTATTATGAGTCCTCGGGTGAAAATAAATCAGCCTATTTGTGCAAACACGCACAGCCAACATCTCTGATTAAAATGTCAGTAACGTCACTCGGCGAGCCCCACAGACTTTTTAATTTTGTCGTAGATGGTTTGGTGCTGTGCCACGTTATTTTCCAGACGTCATCTTCTTTGTGCTAATGCAGAATTTGCAAGGCCTTTTTGCACTTGAGTGATTCCAGTGCTCTTCTCCTTCGCAAGAGGAGTGATTTGGTGGCCCACTCAGAGACTGGAGCGGTCAGACAGAGGCTGAAGTTCCTGGGTTATGATTGAGGTCAGTTTGGGGCAGTAAGGGAGAGATGCCAAACCACACAGAGCTTTTAGCAGCTGTTAATGAGAAAGAAGATCCTCTTCTAGAGTGTCGGACACAAAAAAGCTGTTGTCAGATGGGCTCTAGGGGTCGGACACTGTGTTAGCAGACTAGTGCTTTAAATATAAGCTTTAAGGTGCTGTCAAATTACTAAAATTTCACTGAAAAAGCCTACTGTATATTGTCAATAGTGGAGCAATGTATAAAGCGCAAGTCACACAGAAGTCAAACCAAGAAGTTGTCTGTTGGACAACTGTTTCACCCTCAAGCGAAATTACCATCACATGGATTCCTATTGAAATGACTGAATTTTGGCTGTAGCAAATACAGTGAACAATGGTAAATGTACCATCCGTTTTTTTTTTTTTTTTTTTTTATGTAACATTTTGGTAAATTTGGAAGCTTTGGTGAAAACTTGAACGCTTTCAAACCAAGCAGCTTTCAGTTGGTCAACACGGCAAATTTACAAGACCAACAGAATTAATGCGAAATCAGCTTGGGGAAATGTTTTATAATAATAACAATTTGTTGCATTTATATACCGCTTTTCTACACACTCAAAGTGCTTCAGAATGTGAGGGGCATCTCCTCATCCACCACCAGATGAAATATCCTCAGATTCATTTTCCAGTCATTTTCCAGCTGCAAATTCAGTGAACAATGGTAAATGTACTACCATACCTTTATAAGCTAATGTCATTTTTATGTAAAATTTTGGAAAATTTGGAAGCTTTGGTGAAAACTTTTGGTGAAGACTTTCAAGCAAAGCAGCTTTCATTTGGTCAACGCGGCAAATTTACAAGACCAACTGAACCCGATGCAAAATCTGAGTGGGGAAATCTTTCGCCCTCTTGCCCAAAATTCACAATCATTTAGATTCTTACTAAATGACAATATTTTGTCTGTGAAAAATCAGTTAACAGCAGTAAATGTGACTGCACCTTAACATTTAATATGCAGATCTGAAGCTGATGCCATTTTTTTTTTAATATTAAACTTTAGTAAATTTATTAAAGGTGCATTTTAGTAAATTTAGTACAACACCTGTATGTTTAGGGGGAGGGGCAGATGTGATGAAGCACATTTCATTAAACAAATTATATTCTTTAATACAAGTCAAAAGGTTTTTTTTTCCATTTTTAATTCAAGTTCTTGCCACACAGCTACCAATACAATATCACAATGAGCAATTATCATGAGTGTGTGTGTGTGTGTGTGTGTGTGTGTGTGTGTGTGTGTGTGTGTGTGTGTGTGTGTGTGTGTGTGTGTTTGAATCTGTTTTGCAGAGGTAAAGAAGACTCTCACAAGCACATGGCTTCTGCAAACACACTTCTGCTTAATCATAAAGCCGAGAATCTAGTTTCTCTGAATTCGTCATAGCAAACTAAGCTCTAATACTGCTCATCTGAACATGTCTGCTTATGCTGTCCATATTTGCATAATTTTAGCACCTTCAAATGAAACCAATATAATGTCAACTTAATTTAATTCAAAATGCAATATTTCAGCTTTCTGTGCAAAATGAAAAGGCATTCAATACTAACGGATTCAAAAAGCTGATAATACTAATGTTACGCTCCTCTAAAATGCCAGTTTTCATCTGCCAGCAATGAACTGTTCTGGACTCTGATGTTGAAACTCAGTATCAGCGCTGGTGCCCTAGTTAATTAAAGTTAATAATGAAATTGATAATTCAGCGGTTCCTATTCATCTTGCTTTCATTCTGAACCTCGGCTTCATTTCTCCTCAACGCTCAAAAATTACACCAGAAAAAACCTCCTTTCACATCCTAAATTATTATTTTCATATCGTCTAAAATATAAAAACCAAACACAGCTTACCTTTTCCATAGTTGAAGTGGAGTTTGATGGATTTGCCCTGGTTGATGTGCAGGTACGTAAACCACACGGCGAAAGTGAGCAGCACCAGCAGCAGCAGAAGTTTGAACTGCTTTCGTATCTTCTTCACAGGGAATCGCAGCATTTTCGCAGCTGCAGCATCATCAGCAGCAAAAAAGAGTGTCAGCCGCTCGTCAGTCTGGCGCTTCAGAGAACGAGTCCTGATGTCACAATCTCATATTTGCAGCAGCATCAGGTTCGGTTTGCCGCAACTAAACTCCTGGTATCACAATCTCATCTTCGCAGAAGCAGCAGAATGAAAGTGTCAGCTGCTTCTCAGTTCGCCGCGCTTAAATGTGTAGCGTCACAATGTCATATTTCTCCAGACAGCAGCAGAATCAGTCTTGTTTTGCTAAAAATTAAGACTCCTTATGTCACAAACTCATATTTACAGCATGTAAGCTGCTTCTCGGTTCGGCCAATGTCACATTACAGCAGCAGAAAAAAAGTCAGCTGCTTCTCTTTAAAAACAATGCCATTTTCTCAGTGGGGTTCTTACTATTCTAACTCTATAGAAGAATCACACATGATCTGCAAGCCAAATGGACTTCATTTAATTCCCATTCAGCACAAACAAGTTTTAAAAACAGGTAGAGATGGAGAATTGTCCCGTGAATGTTTTGATTGTAGGCAAACAGGCAAAGAAAAGAGCAGCGGGCTGCTAATCTTGAGCAAGCCGCTCTGACAGCAGTCCAGCCACTCCAGACAGGATCATCCTCTGGATTTAAAGCTTTCGCGCAAATGACCAGTCTAACTTTTTAACATTGCGGTTTCGCATTTAATTAACAATAAACCACACAATCTTACAGTAGATGATTTGTTGGTATTTTAAACAGCCATGTTAGCAACAAAACCACTCGATTAACAAATGCAATATTTAGCATGAAACCCCATCATACAATAACATATCCATTTTATGCACTGTAAATTTGTTTTCATTCAGTTAACTCAGATTTCTACACATCTTCTTGGAGTAATTCACTACGGAGTTGGTCAAAGAAGTGCACTGAACTTATCACTGCAGGTTAGGAATGACACTGGCACTTTGAATTTAATTAAAGATTTAAGGCAGTAATTATAGCGAGTTGATTTTTAAAGCATATCTAGAATCAAACAGTAGCAATGTGCAAAAAATAAACATAAGACGCTTTAGGTTTAATGGATTAAATATGCATTCGAGTGCTGCATTGATTGAGTATGCAACAGTAAATTTGAAGATCACGCTACTGGTACTTTATCGCATTGCAATGGAGAAAGAAAAAAAAAACAATGCAATCAAATAAATGCTGATTTAACCTCAGATCTTATTAAAACACTGAAGAATCGCATTGCTCTTGCGGTTCATAGGTGATGCGATCATGCACCTGCTCTCCATCCAAGTCCACGCGCAACTTTGCAAAATTTCAAATCAAACGCACGAACCTAAACGTCACATCTCCCGTTAACTGAAAACCCGTCAGCATAAAAACAATAGCAATGCTCTATTGGCGTCCGTGAGCTCCGGTACCGTTAGCTGCATCTGACATTTTGATTCGACTCGTGCTCTCTGCGAAACAGACGCTTTGTTTCACCGATGTGACGCGACGCGTCCGTCTGTGCGCGCGGATGCTGTCACGCCTTTAGTCTGGTAAACTATTTAGTAACGAGTCTCATAAATCCCACAAGCTCCGCTTCCAGTCCTGCGATGCGATCGACTCTCGATCCCCACGTTCAACTGAGCATCCATGACGCTGCCGCGGAGCGACGGTACGAATCCTACTATGCTCCCAGACGAGCTAATGAATTATTAAATAGGTCATGCTGACGTGACGTCGAGCATTCGTGCGCTAGGGTCATTAATATTCATGAGGCGGGTATTATCGTTAGAAAACCAGTCAGGCTTACTGGCCGAACGTCACCGTTACGTAATTAATATTCATAAGCTCAGGCGTTACCGTAGTAGGATTCGGAGGTTCGCTGCTGGGCAACCGAACTTGGGTGGAGCCGTTATGGGCAGGAACGGTGTCCAACTACCGGCGGAGCTCCGGCGCGATGAGGAGCTCCGTGTGTTAACCTTTAATCGTTTGCTGCGATGGTCTCACCTGATTGCTGATTTGATGTTTCCATTATTTGACAGACGATATCAACACCAAAAAAAAACAATTTTTATGATTAATGTCTCATGCATTTTTGACTCTCTTAGGAAGGAAAGTGCATTTTTACAATTAACAATAAATGCATAATAATAATAATAAAAAAAAAGAATTAGGCTATTTGACATTTATTCATTTAAATAATGTTTGTTTGTCTGAAACGTGCATTTTTATATTAATTAGTTAATAATATATTAAAAAGTTAAAGATGTGTTAATTTAAAAAAATAAATATTTGAAATGAAATTTTTATATTTGATTTAAAGAAATGTGTGTGTGTGTGTGTGTGTGTTTACAAATTTAAATCAATTAATAAGTAACTTTTAAAATGTTATGCAATTTTAGAAAGCAACATTTAGAAACATATGTGTGCATTTTAATTACTTTTAAATGTATTTAGCTTTTTTAATAAATCGTAAATTAATACGATTTTATTGTATTTCATATATATATTTGTATTGAATTGTATGTGTGTTTTAAATAAAATATTTAAATAAAAAATAGTAAATTAAATAAATAAAAAAACTGAATTTAGTATGATTATAAACAGAATAATAGAACAAAAGTATTAATTAATTAATTGGTTATTTATTGTTCATTTTTTCTTTCTTTTTTATTTTATGTGTGAAACCACAAGCAAAATTCAAGAATCTATCTACAAGATCAGAATAAGCTCTGCTAGATGATTTGTACACACAACAGAATTCACTTGCATTCAACATAAAATACATATTGCATGTTATACAGCAGCTCTTTCTGGTCCTCAAATCTGATTGGCTGATAAGAGTGTGATGTTCTCGTGATAATAACAGAACTCCAACCGTATTTCACACAGCGAGTGTTGGATGCCCAAATCCACTATATTAATAAAATAATAATACTGGTCTAAACTGAACCTGTTTAGACTTCAAATATGTGTTTTGTTAATCAAGTTTCCCTGCAGATGAACAGCTGGACCTGTCATATTACGAGATCATTTAAAGCCCCCAGCCTTTCTGAACTCCTACTTCACATTTTAAGCAGTCTGCATATTGCCTGACTTTGATCAGTCACAGAATAAGCACAACTCATCACATCTTTGAATAATTAAGCCCTGTTTCTAATATGCATGAAGCTATAAGCCCCTGCAGAGTTTATATGGTGAAATATTAGTGCTTCTTCAGGCGGTTCACTGTGGCACGACCACATTACAGTAATTTCTCTCCCAAAGTCTCATTCATCCCATTTCACTGAGAGACGCGGTCATGAGTGGTGAGTTTGAGCGTGACTGCTAGGGGCCGGGTTAGTTAAACATGGAGCTGTCATCATATAGCTGTGATTATTAGACACAAGAACTCACAGATGAAAGAGAGAAAGACTAAGCACAACGTTTTCAAAGCTACGTGATTTATACACAGAATGGCCTTTTCCCTTCCTGTCTGTCTTCCTTGACACTTTCCGGCCAGACAGCATCTTTAAGATCTGAAACGTGACTCCACTGACTTCCACTTCCAAGACACAAACACACCAGAAAAGATTAGAGGAAGAGCAGAAGAAATCTCACTGACATGTAAAAGGAACAGTTCACTTCAAATGTGGAAACATTTAGCATTTCATCATTGCATTTGCTTATCAATGGATCCTCTGCAGTGAATGGGTGCCGTCAGAACACAATAATCCACATAATGATATACATGTAAATATCCTCATTATAGTGCCACCTAGTGCCAAAGGGATGTGTGTCTGAGTGGTGGTGCACCTTCGGCACCATCCAGACAAGTTTAGGGACTCTGTGATTTAGGGTCTCTGACGCCCAGACATTTTTAGGGCAGAAAAGAAGAAACAAAGGTGCTTGGGCCCCTAGAAAAGGAAATAGTTCAAACGGTGGAGTTCAGAGAAAAGATCAGGTTCTGTGATATTTTAGAAACATTTTTTTTCAAACCGCTTCTTGTTGTTGCCCTCCACTGAATAAAACATGGTTTTGAACATGCGTTATATCCCTGTCCAAAAGCACAAATAAGCAATGCTTAGCCATTTCAAACCACACAAGAAAATAAAACAGGTGAAAAAGTGAACCAAAAAAAATTAATAAATCAGCATAATGTCAATGACCCTTTTCAAATATGTTTGTATAATAATCACTTTTGTATTGTGTTGGGTCACCGTTTGATGTCCGATGTAGATCTAGATCCTGAGTGAATTCGTTTGACAGCCATCGTACATATCTTGTGTATCTTTGGTTTCTGTAGCCAATTCAAGCGCTTACTGTGCTGTATGTTTATGTCTCTGTGAATAACACTTCTGCCTTTGCTCTTCGGCTTCTTTGTCAGAGCTTATAAATCATTCACTGGCTGCTGTAGTTTGAGGCATTGAGTATATGTGGCACTTTTCCTGAACAACATGCATAATAGAGCCTAGAAGTTGTTGTTTTTGTGTGTGTGTGTGTGTGTGTGTGTGTGTGTGTGTGTGTGCATCACAAAGTCCTAACTAGTAGCTACAACCTCACTTACTAGCTTATATTTATTGAGAAATATTAATAAAAAGACACATCATTTCATGTTCGTAGTTAATGTGATAAAGCACACCTGTCGACATCTTGTGTGAACCTGAGGAAAAGTTGGATCACTTCTTAAACGGTGTATTAAAGAGTAAAACATTTTCAGTTAACCTCCTCAAGAAATACAAACACATTAAAATGACCCCTACATCTGACGCCAAGAAGAGCAGCATGAAGACACGAAAACAGTGTTGATCTTTCCACAGCTCTGTGATCACTGCTCCTCTGAGGAAAACAAGCATCTCAGACAAGAACGTGTTGATCTCACAACATGTGACCAGTAATAAACAGCTTTGTTCCTGTTTTTCTGTTAGAAATGATGGTATTTTCATGGTCAGAACCATTGGAGAACATGATTATCTTATCAACAACACTCGCGGCTGTGAAGTTCCTTTATTTGATTACTTTTCATGATATAACTGTTTCACTCCGCTTCTCCGATCGTCATTTCTGCAGGTTACACTCAGGTGGCTACGAGTGACGGGGCTATTCATTCATTCAATTATCAATTCAACCGATTCGTTCGAAAACTCAGATTCAATCACGAACTACACACTTGACTCTATGAGGGAGTCACTGGATCATTTAAAGCAGGGGTCACCAAACTCGGTCCTGGAGGGCCGGTGTCCTGCAGAGTTTAGCTCCAACTTGCCTCAACACACCTGCCTGGAGGTTTCAAGTATACCTAGTTAGAGTTTGATTAGCTGGTTCAGGCGTGTTTGATTAGGGTTGGAACTAAACTCTGCAGGACACCGGCCCTCCAGGACAGAGTTTGGTGACCCCTGATTTAAAGAACCATTCCGTTCAAAGATGCCGATTCATTCAGGAAATGAATCACGGATGTTGTGTGTTGCCTAGTGATGCTCGACAGATCGCGCTTTGACCTCGTTTGGAACCGTTCTGTCAAAAAAACGACGGAGTAAGTGGAACTATTGCATCTAAACTGCTTGTTTATTTAACAGTAACAATCTACAAGATAGGCCTACCTACATGGTGTATACCAAGAAACAAATTAATTTAATATCATACATTTTTTGAGAATGTCCAAATGGAGGGAGAGACGTCTTTAAGCATATTTTTAAGAATGATTTTCTTGTCCAAAGAACTGTATTTCTGCTATATATGTCCTGACTGGCATAAAGACTATATAAATACATAATTGATGTTTTCTTGATGATCAGCAAGACAACATTAAAATGTAAACAGACCACAGAGATTTATATAAGATCACATTTCTGTTCATCTACAGAAAGACTTAAGAAAAAAGGAAGAAAGAAAGAAAAATGGGTGTTAAATCCCTCAATACCAATTGTACTCAATGAAGATCTATAAAATATATTTTAGAAATTGAATATACCAAATATATTTGGGAGGCAAGAAAATACATTTCCAGTCTTTCAGTAGCCCACGTTTAGACCAAATGCAAATAAAGTAGCCTAGATGAGATTTAGATCGAAACTAAAATTACGTTAGAAATCTATATTTACATAACTTTTTTGAACACTGTAATGTACAGTACAGGTCAAAAGTTTGGAAACATTACTATTTTTAATGTTTTTGAAAGAAGTTTCTTCTGCTCATCAAGCCTGCATTTATTTGATCAAAAATACAGAAAAAAAATGTAATATTGTGATATATTATTACAATTTAAAATAATTGTTTTTGAATTTATTATACTTTAAATTATCATTTATTTCTGTGATGCAAAGCTGAATTTTTAGGATCATTATCACATGATCCTTTAGAAATCATTTCTAATATGATGATTCATTATCAAAGTTGGAAACAGTTCTGCTGCTTAATATTTTTTCATGTGATACTTTTTTAGGATACTTTGATGAATAAAAAGTAAAAAAAAAAAAAAAAAAAAGAAGCTATGTTTTTAAAATATAAATATTGTGTAATAACAATATACACTACTGGTCAGTAATTTTTTTTCTTTCTTTTTTTAAATAAAATCAATACTTTTATTCAGCAAGGATGTGTTAAATTGATAAAAAGTGATAGTAAAGAAAAATATATTATTAGAATATATATTACTAGAATTTTTTTTTTTTGAATAAATGCAGTTCTTTTTAACTTTTATTCATCGAAAAAAATATATTAGACAGCAGAACTGTTTCCAAACACTCATAATAAATCAGAATATTAGAATGATTCTAAATGATCATGTGATAGACTGGATGTTACATGTGACACTGAAGGCTGGAGTAATGATGCTGAAAATTCAGCTTTGCATCACAGGAATAAATTATTTTTTTTAAAGTATATTCAAATAGAAAACTATTATTTTAAGTTGTAATAATATTTCACAATATTACTGTTTTTTTCTGTATTTTTGATCAAATAAATGCAGGCTTGATGAGCAGAAGAGACTTCTTTCAAAAACATTAAAAATAGTAATGTTTCCAAACTTTTGGTCTGTACTGTAAGTTTTGTTTAAGTGTGTAATATGTTTATGCATGTTAAAGACAACAATTCATCTTGGATTGCGGCCAAATATATATTTTTAAATGCTTTAAAAATATATCTGTAAAGTAGTTTTCTAACATTTACAAAACATGGCTTAAATATATTGGTAGACAGTATAATTATGCAAATATATTTTTTGTGATATTTAGATATATAATTAAATATATTTGAAAATATATTTTTTTCTATATGGGTATACAGTTCTCTCAAACGATGATGATGATAATAAAATACACTAAAATGTTAAAAACACTAATAAAATATGCTAGACTTGTCACTATTTTCAAACATAAAATAGTTGGGATGTTTTTGCAACTCCAACATGTGAGTAAGAAAAAACCACAGTAGGATTTTAATGTGCTTGTTAATCACTTTGCTTAATCCCTCTAATGACCTTCTTAATAATCATGCAGCGTTTATCTCCTTCACTCTGTCTGAGGTTTGTGAATATATAAGTGCGTGACAGCCCTGTCAGCCGTCAGTTATGAGAGCAGACAGAGCCGTAATAATCAGCTCCATTCACACACAAGCTTGTGTATTCCTGTCAGACCTCAGAGAAGGAGAGCTTGCTTGCTTGCGAATGCAATAAACCGAGATTTAGCTGGATTCAAAGCACGGATGAAACTGTCAGACACAAATGTTGATTTGTTCATGCAGCGCCGCGCCGCTGGAGCTTTTCCTTCATAGCAAGTGAGAAACAGAGCAGGTCAGTGGAGGATAGACGTCACGTTCACCTGGACCGCGCAAACGTCTCTCACAGCTGTCAGTGCGGCACCTGCCTCGCTTTTTCTCTTCCTCGTTCCTTTTGATGTTAGAAAAGAAGACCTCATTTCAACACGGGTTACAAGTGATCAAAAGATTAGGAATAGAATAGAAAAAGAGGAAAAAAACCTTTTCATTGAGGATGAAAAGGGCCTGTCTCAGATTTTTAAAACAAATTTTACCATTAGAACAGGGGTCACGATCTTCTTCAGACCATGTTTTGGTAACCTTCAAATGTGCTTTATGTTGTAATATCTTAATATCGCTAATGATGCATTTGTTTCCTACAAACTTGCAGCTTTTCACTTCACAAGATGTTAATTGCTGGACTGGAGTGGTGTGGGTTGCTTGTGGATAATCGTGATGTGACTCTCATTCTGACGGCACCCATTCACTGCAGAGGATCCAATGGTGAGCAAGTGATGTTACATTTCTCCAAACCTGTTCCCATGAAGAAACAAACTCATCCACATCTTTGATCTTTTGAACCGACGTGTCCAGCTATCCACCGACAGTGATATCTTTACAACACTTAACTGTATGGGGCTCCAAAGTCACAAAATTATTTAACACCGCTATCATATCAGCTTGCTCTGAAATCTGATCTTCTCAATATTCTGCTCATGTAATATTCCTTCAGCTTTGTCCATAAATAAGACTGTTGCTCAGCTTGTTTTCACATGCACGATCAGACATGGCAGATGTTCAGACAGCAACGACTGAAATTATGGATTTGATAGATAATGATAAACAAATGAAATGCACAGCTGAATGCACGACTGAAAATAATAATATGTACTGAACTCCAAATGTGTTAGTAACTAGTTCCGCTAACTTTTTAAGTAATAATAATAATAAATAAGTGTTTTCCTACAGTATCTGTGTCACGGGAACAATCATCTCTTGTTCAGCTACACACAAAATACAACTATTAACAATTAACAAAAGCACTAAACAGAAATAAAACACCTGATTCTAAATAGCATTTATTTACTAATCACCATAAAATACCATGCTTGACCTAAAATAGCTTTTTTGATCCTATAGACCCCCAAAAAATATGATGTTCCCTGCGTGGGGATCAACTTTCTAAAATATATAGGCAGATATGTATTTGCATTTATTTGTTGCCTGGATAAATCTACTCATACAAAGAAACCTAAAATAAAAGTAGCATTAAAACTGTGTAAAAAATTATCTGGAAAATGTATTTTTGTTAAAACTTTTTATAAAGTCTTTTTTTTTCTGGTCATCATTAAATTACTTTTGGGTGTATAAACCTGCAGCTACCTACTTACAAAATGACTGCATTTCAAAATGCTCTTTTTCAAACTTTATATTCATCAGCATATCAGAATAATTTTTTAAGGATCATGTGACACTGAAGACTGGAGTAATGATGCCAAAATTCAGCTTTGCATCCATTGCATTCACTTGTTAATAGATTGTAAAAGAATTTCACAGTGTATTTTCATCAAATAAATGTGGCCTTGGTGAGCAGAAGGGACTTCTTAAAAAAAAAAAAAAAAAAACATTAAAATATCTAACTAGTGTAAATCATTTATAAATAAATAGATGCAGTCTTACCTGTTTTTCCTGTTTGAAGCTGTAAAGCTGCTTTGACACAATCTGTATTGTATAAAGCGCTATATAAATAAAGGTGACTTGACTTGACTTACCTTAATTGTAATTAAATTGTGGTTAATATTGTTGATGATAAAAAAACATGTGGTGTGAGCTGTGATCTGTTGTTATTATGTGTTTTTGTGCTGCTGAAAGACCCAGCTGTCAGGCTACAATGTGCAGTCACTGTCTGTTATTGCTTAATAATGATAATAATAATAATCGAAAAATAGTTCATTGATACAGCACCCTATGATAACTAAGTAAAAAGTTAAAAACACAAGAAATTAAAAATACAAAGAAAAAAACCATTCTAAATTAGGTAATAACAAATGCATTACTATACATAAAAAAAATGTATGTATATCTACTGTTGGTTATAGCGAAATCAATGAGTTATGAGAGGAAGCAGAACAATTTAGATCCTGTGTCAGATCTCAAGAAGAAACTGAGGAACAATGCAATCCTGTATCATCTATAGCATGTGTGATCTCTGTAAAGGTCTTGAGAGAAACCTCTCTGAACTCCAGAAGTGTTTGAGAGAAGAGAGAAGACAGGAGGCGTTTGACGGAGGAGGAGATGAGCAAAGTTCTCGCTGTTGCTGATGAGAAAGATACGAGCACATATGTGCTGAGCATGACTCCTCAAGGGAATCAAGAAGACGGCAGATGTTTGATTCGTGCATATGGCTTTTTACTGTCGCGCATAATGCAAAAATACTAGAATTTGACATTTCCCGTGAGATGCGAAACACTTGAAACATGAAAATGTGTTGTTAATTTATACACTCTTTCACATGATCCAAGATGACATTTTATCTTTAGCTGAAACCGTGTTCCTTGGCAATTCATGAAATGCAAATCAATGGCTACCGTCACTTTGAGAGTCAAAAAAGGAGCACAAAATGAATACCTGTGACTCCTGACGATATATTGAGGTCTTATGAAGTGAATCGATCGGTCAGTGCAAGAAACTGAACAATGTAAACATTATTACAGTAGCGCCTCAGACAAATGGCCCAGAGTTCCTGAACTAATCATTCTTTTGAACTGGTTCTTTTTAGCGAACTGGAGGAATAAGTAGCATAAATGACAGAATTTGCCTTTTTCATCAATCACATACACTGACAGAACAATTTGGTTCATTGATGCTGGAAGAAAATGGCTAGTCTGGATAACTGATGACTGGTGACTATAAAGAATGAGGTTCTGTGGGTCTGAATCTGATCATAAGACTATTTTTCTACTGTGGCTTCATTATAACCACACAGTTTTGGGCCACTGAACTCGTTCTGTTTGCTCAGATCGTCCTAAACCACCCCAGGGTAAAGTCAAGTTTGAGAATGGAAGGAAATGCATCCGAATGGCATGGAAAGCACCACATGACAATGGAGGCGGGAAGGTGACCAACTTCATAACTTAGAAACGCCTGACCAGCAAGATGTCCTGTATGATGGTGAAGGAGGTGAACAGTGATACAATTATAGCATCACAATTAAAATCTCTCTTGCTATCTATTTAAAGTGTCCCTATTATGGGCAATGAAAGGTTCATATTTTTGCTGACAGGTTGACATGCATGCAAAGTCAAAACACTCTTTCATTGTCTTATAATATGCATTTATTTTTACCTTAGCTGCTCAACGACTCCCAAACGATTCGCTCAACGATTCATTTTTCCAAACCCCTCTTTTGCGTGACGCTAATCTGTGATGATTTGTCCAATTGGTCTTATTTTAATTTCATCATGAGCCTGTAATGCCTGATAAAGCAGTGTTTGTGAGCGCAGTACTGCTTTGTGTACAGCGTTACGGGGGAAACCGGTGTTTTGCTCCAAAAGCGGCACCTAGTGGCAAATTTGAATTTGCATTTTCATTCAGATCAATGCGAGAACAACAAGAAGTGAGCAACATGAAACAGCTTGAGATTTGTTTTAAAAACGACTCGTTTCAATGATTCAGAGTTGACTTTCTTTTGAGAGACAATAACTTTATTAATAACAGATTTAAAACTTTGCAGGATGTTTTCATTCACTTAGAGCTGTGTTACACACTGCATGAAAGGTAATTTTCAAAAATTAATAATAGGAGCACTTTAAAACACTACATGGCAGGTCCACTTAAACAATAGCTATTGCTACATAGCCTATACCTGTAAATGTTGCCTTCTAAAAAACAAACTCTCTTCTGAAAGTCTAAACATTTCAAACTTTTGTTGTTGTTCTCCTTGTACACACACACACACACACACACACACACACACACACACACACACACACATACACATGCACAACAACTCCACACCACAGGTCACATGGTACAAAAAGAAATTAAACATAGCTTATCAAAGAGTTCATAATGCCATAACCTCAAGGCCTATGTTCTTATACAGTTTTGAATATTATATGGTGGGCAAAAATGATCTAATTATAACCTGTTTACATGCAAATCTATAAACCATAAATGAAAGAAAAACATGTCCAAAGCAAAAAAGTGAGTTTACATGCCAAGTGAAATTGTGGAAATTATGGTTGACGCTCCAACATATCACGTGGTTGCAATTTGGGTGACCAGAGTTCGAGTCCAGGCTTGTACTTACTCTCTATGGAGGCTTGTTTCCTTCACAGAATATGACAAAAAAATAATAAAAAGGTGGTTAGAACTTTTTATCTCAAAATTCTGAGTTTGTACCTCACAATTCAGACTTTAGAAGAAGAAGAAATTTTCGCAATTAGGAGAAATGTGTCAGATAAAAAGATTGTTAGATAAAAAGTCACAGCTTTTTAAATATTTTTTATTCTATGGCAGGGAAAAACAAAAAACGAAAACAACTGAATTGTGAAATTTGAAACTTGAAATTGCAAAAAAGAAATCCTGAGATAAATTATTGAGATAAAAAGTTATACCTTTTTTTAATATTTCTATCCTATGGCAGAAGATGGGCTTCAATAATTTCCCTACCATTCTGTATAAGCAAAGGTAAAAGTGAAGAATAAAAATAAATTAAATAATGTAAATAAAATAAAAACAACTTAAAATCTACAATTCGTATTAATTATAATTTATATAATTTCTAACACAATTTTATATTTATTTACAGATAAAGATATTTAATGTCTTCTGGAGATTCTTTCAAATAATTTGAGGAAAAGAAGCACACAAAATAAAACGAAAGCATGGTGAAGGCTGGGATCAGTATCCTTCTGTGACCCTCTGAAAACAAATGACTGAGAGCAGAGTGATATTTCACAGATTGCATTAATGATTCATTGAAAAGCTGCCATTGAGAACTGGAGGCTTCTTCAAGGTTACATTTATGAACTCCTAGTCACACCAGAAAATGTGCCTTTTACCACATGACATTTATATTCCTTGCTTCAGGGGATTTTTAAGAAAGGTTAAACGGCCTCATAGATCATTAATTGTCAATAAATGTTTTGTTCACATGATTTAACAGTTATTACTGGCACAAGAAAACCAGTGCCTTAGCGTAATTTCCGTTTGTATTATTATGAAGGAATTTAAAAGGAACCCGAGGCACTGAAATAACTGTTGCAAACCTGTTCTGAAAAGCATTTACATGCAGCGAAGCAATTTTGCAATAAATCAACAAGGTTGCAGGGTGTTAGCAGGAGAGCTGAACTATTAGGAATTAACAGAACAAAGTCAAACAAGGCTGTAATGATTACATAATATTGCTGAATAAAGAACTACACGACTCGTTATGTCCACTAGGGGTCTTGGCTTTAAGTCACCAGTGCTCTTGCTCAAATTCATATTCCGCAACCTTCAGGCACAGCGCAGGATGTCTTATCAGAGTGCAGCTCAATTGCTGAGACCTGGGCAAGTCTTCCCAAATGCGAGTCTTGTCTTTAGAGCAGTGTGTCCACACAGGAAATCCAAATCTCGTGCTGTACACACCAGTCAGACCTTGTAATGGAGAGGACAGACTGTCCTTAGTCTATCAATGTCTTACCTTTCCGTTCAAGTATTTTGAACAGTAAACTATAAGGCCTAACACAATGAAGATATAGTTTAAATAATGATAAAAGGACAGAGTGTTTATCTGGAGAGAACCTGTACAAAGTCCACAGTTTGGGTTTCCCAGCACTAAGGTTTATGTAATTGAATATGTACACTATGACTGCTGTGTCTGGTCACTTTTTTTTATTGGTCTTATGAAGTATTCTAATTTGTTGAGATAGTGAATTGGTGGGTTTTTGTTAAATGTGAGCCAAAATCATCACAATTAAAAGAACCAAAGACTTAAACAACTTCAGTCTGTGTGCATTGAATTTAATACACGAGTTTCACAATTTTGAGTTGAATTACTGAAATAAATGAACTTTTCCACGACAATCTAATTTATTGAGATACACCTGTATGTCCCATAAGTATGATGTCTTCATTTTATTCAACCTCATATAGCTCCAAAGCTGCTCTTTTCAATACAATGGAAGTGGATGGGGACTGGAACTGTCAAGGTCCCAAAAGGACTAAAAAAAAAAAAAAAAAAATTCACCAAAACAAGTATCAACATTGTTTTTTTTTTGTTCCACATATGAAAAACACTTACAGGTTTGTAACTTCCTAAATAAAATGACAATTTTCATTTTTGGGTGAACTGTCTCTTTAAGGATTCGTCATCTTCCTCATGTCACAATCAACAATAATGAGACAAACACACTTGTTGCACATTTTCAGTTGCATTGCAGTTGCATTTATTTCTCACTTGGACTAAATCACATTCATAGCAGTATCACTATAGTTCTCTAACAACAATAACGAAAGGAGTTCAACTACTGGACATTATAACAATAAGGAAAAACATTGAATAGACCTCAGATCTGCTCAGCAAAAAATAACAGCATTCGTTCACAACATAATAATAAGTTCGCAAAGCTAAGGGTCAACTGTAAAAAATATATAGATATACAGCAAGAGAAAGAGAGAGGTACTCCAAAAAATAAAAGTTTCCCATATTTTAGTAATATTGTTCACAGACTTCAGACCTTTAAAACATTTCTTTTTTCTTCTATTTTTAAAGATTGTAATCGTAACTGCACAGCTTTTATTACTCAAATATTGTCACTGCCTTACTTTTTACATACAGCATAGTCATAAAATGTTACATATATTTGATTCCTAAGAACTCTATAATAATATTGGTCCATCTTATATACTGTACTGAAACTAGGGTTTAAATGCGATTTACCAACATATGAATACACTTGCAATATTTGATTATTAATACAGGACAGCAGTTAGACTTATGATTACTATTAATGTTAATATGATGGTATATCATATAAGACTTTCTCATAAGATGGAACCACCCCAGAGTATACTATATCTGATGTTAGTGACAGCAACTACCCTTTGATTTACTCTCGGAGGCAGAGGTGATACAATAATATAAAACAAACATGGTAGAGTTGTGATTGTGCGCAATGTTCGCAAAAACAATCACAAATAGAAATGTCTGAAAGCTTAAACCTAGTGAGCTACCTAGACCTAGACAGAATTTCAGGCAAGTTGTGAAGGATGTCAACCAGGATACCTTGATTAGCCAAACTTAAAAACAGCACTGCAAGCAACTTTCAAAGAAAAGACAATCCCAGAATTCACTGCATGAAAAACCAATCCAAGATGGAGGGTGAAAGAAATGTTACATATAAATACTTAAATTCCACTCAATACTGAAAACACGTCAATAAACACCAGTTCAATCAAGATAAAATGATGTATTGTGACAGTAGCTACTGTGCTAGCTTAGCAACATGCTAATGCAAGACTCCTGTCACTGATGTTTGATCTCACGCAGGAGAAGGCAGCATTGGTAGCTCGCTAGGTTTAGGAACAAAACTTTTATTTTATTAAAATAAGGTGGCAACAATAGGACAAAGGAGTATATTAACCTCTCTAGCAAAGTGCATTTAAAATGTGCCCTATACTGTGACTTAAAAATTAAGTGAATTGAAAGGACAGAAGATTGAAATTTCGACATTGTTGAGAACTT
Source organism: Cyprinus carpio (assembly GCF_018340385.1). Taxonomy (NCBI): domain Eukaryota; kingdom Metazoa; phylum Chordata; class Actinopteri; order Cypriniformes; family Cyprinidae; genus Cyprinus; species Cyprinus carpio. Next base: position 19,055,589 of record NC_056621.1, on the reverse strand, counting down.
CATCCACAGGGTATGAAACTGTATTGCACGCGTGAGTACAGGGCCGTTCACACAAGTGACGATAATGATAATGTTCTAAAAATCGTTTGAATTCTATGACACAGAAGAACAGATATTATTGGAATCACTTTTTAGAACCTTTTTCCCCAAGTGTTGAATGATAAAAACATTGACAACTAATCAGAATCCATTTGACATTAAAGAGCTTGAGTATTTAAAATGGCAGGCGACAAAAATACAGTGCACTTATAAAAAAAAAAAAAAAAAAAAAAATTAGGGATGTAACGATTAACCGCGAGCCGGTTGAAAATCGATTAAAATATGTGACGATCCAAATCTGTTGAGATGCTAAACAAATCGCGATTCATTTAGAGAAAGGAGTTTATATGAATGTATGTCTGAGGGGAACTTACTGTCTTTAGAAAAGTTTAGATGGTATTCTTTTCATCTCTGTATAATGCATATTAAAGTTCATAAGTGCAGTGCTGCTTTGTTTACAGCAGAAACCAAGGAAACACTTTAAGCTCCACCTGCTGGCAGAGAGTGAATCTCCGTCTCGTTCAGCTCGTCTGCTGTTTCTGTTTCATGCTGATATTTTTATGTATAGTTTCACAAAACTGAAGTCAAACCATTCTGTTTTTGCTTCAAATTTAATCTAATTTTTAGATTCAACTAAAATTAATTTAATTCTAATTTTTCTTGTGAATGGGCCTTAACTATAACGAAAACATTCTATGACAATGTCCACAAAGTCCACTTTACAGGCCTAACGTTAACGTCACAGATGAGTGAAATCGTTGGAATCACTTTCAGAACAATTCTTTTGTTCCAGCTGAAGAACTATAAACACATTGATGTCAATCAGAATCCATTTGACTTTAAAGAGCTTGAGTTATCGTTACCTTCACAGATATCGTTCTTGTTGTGAGCGGGCCTTTATTCAGGTAGCTAGCTATAAACATCATTAAACTAAATTGCTCAGTAAGATGCTCTTCAAACTGTAGCTCTTCCATGACAACGATTGATGTGAAAGAAAAAAAAACAGCTTATAGTGCCCCTTGTGGCAATGCTGAGAATGCAGCACATACTTGCATCACTTTATGAACTGTAACCTGACATTATTATGCACAAAATTGGCCTTTGGGAATTGCGTCAAGCATTTGCGTAGAGTACATTTCCGGTCTAAATCTCAAATACAGAATTTCAGGAGGTTTATAAAGAGATAAAATGGAAAAGTGCAGATATTTACATCACTCAGTGGTGTGCTTTGAACCAAGTGGTTTATTCCTCGTTATCTTCAACAACAGGATCGCTATACCTAAACACTGTCATCAATACTGAACCCACTGAACTCCCCGCATTCTGTTTCATCCCCCTCGACTCGACACAAAAGCATCAAACACACAAGCGCTGACAGAGGGGGTAAAACGATCGCGCTCATTGCCATTTGAATAAGGTCGCGAACTAAAGCAAAGCCAGATGGAAAGGAAGTCTTCCCCGTGCCAGTGACTGTCTCCACACTTCTCAACAGACAGCATTTCAGTGATGGAAACAGAAGGCACCTGTTCTCCTCTATGGTGTTCGCATTTACACAATAGAGAAGGAAACGCCCAGGCAAGGTCGAATTCTAACCATCTGGGAGGTGACAGCAGATTGTAAACAAGGAAGAAAGGAAATGCTAAGCAGGAATACTGCCATCAAACAATGGTTACATAACATTTACTATAAGAAGTGACTCTAAATCACTAAAAAGTAAAGTCCCTAAAATTAGATTCAGGGGAACGCTCTGGGGTCTTTCCAACTCTTATTTTCATGAAAACAATTATAACCTCACTCAAAATGTTGGACCTTCACAACACATAACCGATTTGCAGTTTGACTCACAATGGCTCTGAAGAGACATGCTGTTTGATGACTTTGCAAATCACGTACGGTTTTGCGACTAAGCTGAAATGTTTTGCTGACAATGTGACCCCTGAATAGGGAACCTATGAAACTTGGCATTAAGCAAATGTGTCAAAATAGCCTCGCTGTTTCTCGAGAGCTCAGCGGTTGAGCTGAGTGTGTGTGTGTTGATAACGACAATAGCATTTATGTGCTGGACACAATGGCCAACAGGGTTGGGTAGACACCTTATTTAATCTGATGTGCATGAAAACAAGTCTTTGAATGAAAAAAATTAAGTTACCCAAGAGTGTACACAAGAGTACGGCACCATTTTCATTCAAAGTCTACCGCCAGTCCACCACTGGATATTGTTGTCCCACGCATCACGACCAGGTTAAAGACGTTGTATCACTTCAAAATGGACCATTGTTGAGTGATCAGCTGTGTTTGTATTCAAACCTCATTTCCACTCACACCTGAGGGTACAACAGCTGAGCACATATCAGCCCAAGCTGTACTTTCCATCAGCTGATGATCCCTTATTGAGATTTATATATAAAAACAACAATCAGTTCAAAATCAACTGATTAGAAATACAGTACATGTGACGTTTGTGTTAAATCTCACAAAACCTGTCAAGAAAATGTCCTAGTCATATTTCACCCCAAAGAAAATATTATTTATAGTTGAATATTTTGCATAAATAAAATGAAGCCTAGTTTAGTACCACTTTTATTGACCGATATTGATATTTAATATGTCAGCTAAGTTCTTATTAATTATATGAATTCAATTTTGTATTTGTAATAAACTGAATTACACATTACTGAAAATCTAATGAGAATCATTACTGAGAATAATGACAAATACAAACAAAAGCAAAACACCTATAATGTAATGCAAAAAAACCCCAAAAAACTTTATGATCCTAAAAAAGACATTTTCTTTATGCAAAATATATACTTTTTATTTTGTAGTGAAATATGACTTAAAATATGTTGTGATTCACCCTAGTATGTGACTCAGCTATAAAAAAAAGCACAGTACCACACACAATAAAAAGGAGAACACTGTACTGTGAAATATTCACACGCTGTGAGATTTTCACACATTTTCAGGTGGAGGATTGGATGTGAATGTGTTGAGAAAATAGTGAGAATTAAAAAAAATACTGGCTTAAAAATAAAATACCAGCTAATTTAAAACTGACGACACAGATGTCTATTTGCCCACCACAGGGCTTCCCACTTTCCCTTGAGTAAAATGCTTCCTTCTGGCAATAGACAAAGGAAAGTGGTTGGAAGCTTGATACATATGTATCGTCTGACATCACGCCCTCTTTACAAACATTATCTGATACTATACAGACAAAATAAATAGTTCAACTTGTACTTATTTGCTGTTTCCTTGTGGTAGAGGTACTGAGCAATGCTGCTGACTTGGCAGAAACCTAAGACAAAGATAACAGACACTGTCACCGAATCCCCTCCAAGAAAGAGACCGACATCCATTTTTATGAGAGTCTCGCGCTGTGTTTTCCTATTGGTATTGGTCACGTCTCAGAACGTAGTGTAGGATACGGGCTTTATCTACTCCAGAGACAATGCTAGCTAGCACTAGTTGCAGTCAATTGGGCTTGACAAGACAACTTCTCCAGCACATGTGCATGCAGGCATGGAGGTTTGTGTCCTAATTCGAAGTTATGAAACAAAATGACTTTGCAATGTAAAAAGGTATACCTCACAATACTATGACATGGACTTGTGCATTGAATTTCAGTACAGCAGCACTATGCTAATATATCCGCTTTAGTTTGTGACATGGTTTTCATGCTGCTCTCTGATTAGATTTGGGAAATCTACAGTGAGACAGGGAAACCAGCCCCCTAAGAAGAATCTGAACTATTTTGCATTGTTTCGTAGTCCATTCTACAGACAAACACTGGTCACTCAAGACTCACCCTTTGCTCACAATATAAGTCATCAGGGACTCTCTGAAGTGGACAAGATATCAGAGACACTGAGAAGACACTGGGACAGTCTCTGTCAAAATGGAGACAACACTTGTTGGGAAAGCAAGTGGGGTACTGTAAGTTGGTAAAAACTTAATATATGAAACTAGTAACCAAAAGGCCAAAACTCATCCGTCTTTCCTTTCTCAATACCAAAAAGATGGTACTACTACTGAAAGCAAATTCAGTATTGTAAGTATGGAAAGAGATCTGACTAAGTCAAGAGTCAAGATGATTAAGACGCCAAGACTATCTAACCTTGTAAATTAATCCAGCATGGAATACTCCCATTGGTATGGTCTCACATGATCCTAAACGGGCAATTCCTTAACTATAACCAATATATCCTGGTCATGGTCAGATGGGGGAACTGTGGATGGACCAGGGGTTGCAGAAAGTGGAGCCTGTGTAGCTGCTAATGATGTTGAGTCATTAGGGGAAGGTTGGTGAATTTGTGGTTCCTCAGGCTCTTTTCCGAGCTGCGTCTGCGTCTTGACATTCCACAGCCGACAGTGCGATCAACATCTGGGCAGCATAGTAGGTGGCCATTATGATGGCTCGGGAGTGGGGCACTGGGAAGCAGAACTTGTTGACGGCAATGGTGAGGTCAGACACCATGAAGAGGACGGCTCCGAGGCAGGCAGACAGTTTCGTCCAGGTCCAGAGGTCATTGGCGAGCTGGACTCCAGCGATGGCCCTCCAGCCCATGAAGCCAATGAGAGCAATGTAAACAGCCACCAGGTAGGTGAAGGGACCAGAGAGGTAGGGGTACAGAAGGGTGTAGCTGAGACCTGAGATGACAGAGATGACCAGACCTGCTCTCAAGTTGAGGGGCTTCATCCCAAAGGCCGAAGAGTAGAGAATGTGGGTGATGGCGAACATAAACAGTCCTGATAAGGCAAATACAATTGAATTGAGAATATGTCATAGTGAAAGCAGGGGTGCCCATTCCTGCTCCTGGAGGGCCACTTTCCATCAGAGTTTAGCTGCAACACACCTTGCTAGAACTTTCGAGTAATCCTGAAGACCCTGAGAAGCTGGTTCAGATGTGATTAAATAGGGCTAAAGCTGAACTCTGCAGCGAGGTCTCCAGAAGCAGGAATGGACAGCATATAGCAATGGCTCTCAATTCCAATCCTCACGTACCACTGCTCTGCACTTTTTGTATGTATCACTTATCACAGACGTTTGTTCTATTCGAACATAAGTGCCCTGCAGAGTGGACATCACAGGATATTCCTCCATGATTCCAGTTCGAAGGGAGTGTATATGTTCCATTCAAAGGGCATTAAAGTGTGCGATACGTGAATTTAAATTGTATTTATTTACAGCGATATGTTATGTCACACTTCTCTAGTAAGTTTCGTCTGTGTGTAAAGACGTTGTAGGCCGTCCCTTATGAAAAAGAAGTTTATTGAAGTATGCTATTAGTAAAAATAGGAAAGTATACTTTCAGTCTACTTTTTATGTACTTCTCAGAAATGTGCTTTTTTGCACTTCTTAGAAATATACTTAAAATGACATTTAAGTATACTTGACTTATACTTAGAAAAAGTCTAAATATATTTGCGATATAGCTACTTGTGCTCCGGGAATCAATGTTTTCATTGTTATATGGTAGGGAGCGCTATTACACACTTTCTGTACAGAATTTCCAAAACACAAGCGAAGAAGAAACTGAAACAACAGATGTTTACCACATATACTACATAGTAGTATACTTAAAGTATGATGTAAAGTTCACTTAAAGAAAACTTACAAGTATACTTGCAGTGTAAAACTAGTAAACTAGTAATTTACTGAGACTATACTTCAAAGCGTACTAAAATTCTACAAGTATTTAATTAGTAAACTATCAGTACACCTATAAGTTTACTTTTAGTATAGTTGCAGTACAAACTTAAAACATAGATGTAAACTACTGTAGTTGTGTACTCAAAGTTTACTACTGTTATACTTAAAATTATACTTTTATATACTAGAAAGTGGGCCAATTTAGTCCCAAGGAGTATTGAACTAGTACACTTACAATTATACTACTAGTACACTGATATTTGTATACCTATTACATAAAGTATACTTAAAAATATACTTGAAATTTACTTAAGTATACTTAATAAAATAAACTCGAAGTATACTTCTTTTTGGTAAGGGGTGGCATTATGCAAATCCGTAAATGAATGATCCAAATTGGAGTAAACTTCAACAGGTTCCCTGTGCTCAGGAGTAGGGAGCAATGAACACTGTGTAGGTTCTCTGCCAATCAGAACACAGTTCATGCATGGAGCTGTCTTCTAACAAGCTGGTTATCTGAATCAGGTGTGTTAAATAGGAGAGATATGTAAAATATGCAGAGCGGTGGTATGTGAGGACTGGAATTAAAGGGATAGTTCACCCAAAAATGAAAATTATGTCATTAATGACTCACCCTCATGTCGTTCCAAACCCGTGAGACTCGAGAACGAGTCAATGTTTCGTTCGTTATCTGGCTCGGCTCGGTGTTCATCTTCACTTCTCTCTTCACAGCAGTTCAGTCAGTGTACTGTTTGAGTAAATGAATTACTCCGGGATATTGGTTTATTTGAACTCAGAGGGAGTGTCAGCCATGTTAAAAAAGTTAACAGCTTAAGTCATTTGTGGATTAATGCTTATTGTTGACGCGAACCGTTTCAAACGATTCAGTTCGATTTGGTGAACTGGTTCAAGAAGATCCGGTTACATCGAGTGATTCGTTCGCGAGCCGGATATCACTAAACTGCAGTGTTGTGAACGTGCTCATAACAGACCCGGGGAGAGAAGTCAATGCTGAATAAAGTCGTAGTTTTTGATATTTTTGGACCAAAATGTATTTTCAATGCTTCAAAAAATTCTAACGGACCCTCTGATGTCACATGGACTACTTTGATGATGTTTTTATTACCTTTCTTGACGTGGACAGTATACCGTACATACATTCTCAATGGAGGGACAGAAAGCTCTCGGACTAAATCTAAAATATCTTATACTGTGTTCCGAAGATGAACGGAGGTCTCACGGGTTTGGAACGACATGAGGGTGAGTCATTAATGACATAATTTTCATTTTTGGGTGAACTATCCCTTTAAGAACCACTGACATATAGTATACATTGTCTTTATATTTCTTAGAAAGAAGCATGTTATTCTTGGCCTCATAACACTCTTGTTTGTTCCAAAGGAAAACTTTGCTTGAGTAACTGTGGTTCCCAAGGGTATCTTCGGGCAGAATGGTTTGTTCAGACCCTCAACCCTGACCTAAAAAACCTCATTTAACCTCTACGCTACTTTCTACATGCAAGAGGCATGATAGTTCAGGGTTAAACCATAAAATGTCCTGCTTGAGAGTGGTGACTTGCAAAAAAAACACAGTCTTTTGCTTTCAGATCATTTGCATGAACTCACTGAAACCCTGTTTGGTAAGGCAATAAAAGTTAAATGCAATATTATATTGATGCAAAGCTTCTGATAAACAGAATTATTTGTTTTCTACAGATTACATATCTTTCCCTTCCCATCAACCCACATAGCAAATAACTCTTAATCATTTTTTAATCAAATCAAAGCAACACAAATGAATTAACTCACCATGACTAAAGTAGCCTTGTTCCTGCCAGATGAGAAATGCATCACCCAAAGCTGAAAAAATAAGTCCCGCTAGGATTTTCCTGGCACTGGAGTGGGCACCTAAAAAGCTGATGCCATGGGCAAGCAGAAAAACCCAAAGACAGAAGATGGGCAGGCATTTGATGAGGGCACTGAACCAGGAGGGGCTCGAGGTGGGCAGCCACAGAACAAAGTAGACGCAAGTGGCTTTGAAGAACGGAACCAGCTTTGGACCCTCGCTCTTGACCTGCAAGACAAAAGAGAGACTGAAGTTGCATTCATGGGAAGTGAAACACCATTATGTGAGTCAGGAAGACTGACACAGAGCTGTTCTTGAATTCAACAATTGGAGGAGATAAAAACACTTAAAAAGAAGCACTTACTGTAATGTGATCCATGTGTTTTCATGGAAATGTGAGAGACCATGAATAACAACTATGACAATTGCGAAGTCTCAGAAGTATAACAAAAGCAAGAGAAATATGTCAAAGTTTACTGTCCCAAGGAAACTGGTTTAGAATTTGGCCTTTTGTCTAGAGTGCCATCTTTAACTAAACTCACAACAGATGGTGTGGATAGTCACCGCCAAACCAAGAAACACTAAAGGAGGAAGTAATGACTTACACCCCTAACATATTTGTTCTTTGGTGACCCATAGGGTCATAGGAGTCTGATCTCCTCATTACAAAACTGGATGATTCTGGAAGACTTGGTGATGGGTGATTCTAGACTTTACATCACATTAAGCAGCTGTCATATAGTTGCAAAATATTGAAAAAAAGTATTCTTACATATAACCATGTGTAGCTAGTACTAGAACTAGATTTTATCATACGCCGAAGGAAATTATTGCTATGGCGGTCTAGGAGGCTTGCTCCTATTGCTGGAGGGTTTCTAGAGCGTTTTGGGTTGGTTGCAAGGGTATTGCAAAGTGGTTGCTGGGGTGTTGTTGGTGGTTGCTAGGTGGATGCTTAGGTCAAAAGAGCCCACCCCCAAATCTCTCTGATATTAGACATGACATTGGTTCCTCCTTCACTGTAAGTCTATTGTGTTTTTTTGGACATTTGCCAGGACATTTGCTATAATTGTAGGTAAAAATCACTAACAGTAAATATAAACAATAATAACACTTGCCTTTTATACGTGTAATCTCTGTACTTATCTATTGGAAGAAGTAGATTTAGTGGCACGGTACTAAACATACTACTTACGCAACAGTGACAACTACTACAATGACCCATACTAATGAAACGATTGAACTTTTCTTGCCCTAATCCTCTTTTCAGTCCATGTCCGTCGCTTAGTCTTGGAATTTGTAGTTCGAGTCTTTGCCCGTGGGGGAAGTGGAAAAAGGCTATTGTTAGCAAGTGTATATTTCAATCAGATTCTGGTGTACCCCGCAGTCTGAGAAAGGTCACACTGAAATACAGTGACACTGTGAAATAAGTGCTTCTGATTTCTAGCCAGTTAATGTAAGGATATTGTTTAAAGGATTGTTTTCTCCAAATCTGTTCCAATGAATTCAAACAGGTTTACATCTTGGCTTGCCCGAGGGTGTGTTAATTTTAATTTTGTGGGTGAAATATTTCGTTAATTAATACATTGTATAAAATTACACAATTAAAACTTGTTAAAACGTGACAACATGCCTTAAAAAAAAAAAAAAAAAACATAAAACAAAACTGTAAATATATTTAGTAGGTCAGACACCATATATATATATATATATATATATATATATATATATATATATATATATATATATATATATATATATATATAAGAGAGGTGTTAAAAACAGAGGGCATAAACAAAATGCTTGGCTGAAACAGTGCAATCTTGATTATGTCAGCAAAACTGAAGTCATGTGAACAGAAACTGCATGCACTGGGAATGGATGCCTCTCTTTGCCAGTTACTCATAATGCATGCGTCTGTTTGAAAGAGGAATAAAGGCTGTCAGGAGCGTTTCCATAGAATGAAGCCCTTTGAAAGCAGACCAAAATGGGGAAATACTGAGAAAGAAAAAACGCTGCACAGCGAATTGCACAGTGCGTATATAATGATAGATCAACTGCATAAATAAACCAGCACAATTCATGATAACATGGCACATGGTTTGTAGAGGTAAAGTAAACATGAGCATGCTGGCCATAATCACGTGCACATTGTTATTCCCAGGATGCATAGACAAAAACATACATTTAAACCAAACAATGATGTCAGCGTACTGTATGTGCATTGTCACATCCTTTGGTCACATAAGCATAATTTAAAAATAACAGTCATGCATACACATACACATAGACATGCAAAACAGTCATGCATATACACAACATAAAGAAAAAAAAGAAGAAGAAGAGGTTTTCGAAGCCAAGCAATAGATGAATACGAAATGAAAATGGTCACACACTTATAAATCCATATGCAATGGCAGCTTGAGTTGAACTGATATAATTTCTTTATGAAGTGATCGTGTCGATACAGGGATGTTTGGATGGAAAGAGAAAGCGGTGACGGACTCACCACAGTGACAGGAGAAACCATCTTCGTCTGCGGCTGAGCAGTCAGTGGGAGGATGAACGCGAACAGAGCGCACGCTAGTCTTTAAGTCCCTTTGTATGTGCGATTTGTTTTCGTCTTTTGTTTGGGACAGGCCATCATCAGTGGGAGGAGAGAAACCCGCTGTGATGTGGGCGGGGCCTGCGAGTAAAAACAAGCCCTGTCCAATCGGAACGCAGGAAGGTGTTTACATTAGCGCGCGCCTCAGCAGCTGTGGACGAGCGCGAGGGATTCACATACAGTCTATTCCTTCCTTTATCGCGTTTAATGCGTTTCATTCTCAACATCTGTTTATGACATATAATGCGAGTTCGATATAAAGTCTAAAGGTTAATAAAAGTGACACTGAGATGCGTAAACGGTAGCCGAACTGTTTCTTGACTGTAGCGACAGCTTGTGGTAGCATGCATTAAGTAAACAATATAAAGTCGTTAATATTACCTTAAAATACAAACTAAGGTCTTGGCATCGCAAGCTTGGTTTATAATAATTATTTAGAATGCAAAAGAAGAATACGTGCGATTATTGATTATTTATCGATATGATTTATATTTGATTTAGTATGATTTCATTTAGCAACGTCATTCATAAATAAACACTGATGTGCATAGCATATATATATATATGTTTGTTTTATTATACCTCGCTTAGGTTATTTCCCTAGTATTTTTATTTATTTATTTATTTATTTATTTATTTATTTATTTATTTATTTTTGCATTTAAAAATCCCAATCTTTCTATAAAAAAGAAAGAAAAAGAAAATTAAAAAACACTTGTTTTATGTTTAGCAACCTAGCTACCATTATCTACAAAATGTATAACATTTTTGGTCTTATGTAGTTGTGAGAAAGATTTTTATTATTATTATTATTATTATTAAAACCACAGTGAAACAGGTGAACATCAAAACAAACAAAAATAAACAAACAAACACATGGGGGAGGATACAGTAACAATTACAAGGTAACTAAATATACAGACATTTTACAATCATAAAAATTACAATTTATTAATGATTTTCTTTTTATTATATTGGATGTTTTTAATGTTTTTTTTTTCTTTTTTATTGGAGGAGATTCTCTGAAGTGATGAGTGAAGCAAAAATAAATCAGAAGTGAATATTTAGCTGCGAGAGAGTTATGAAAGAAGAGAACGCGTGGCTGAAGCAGCCGGAAGTGACGCGAGGACGTGAATCGGATGACGTGAGTTTGTCAGTTGCTTCTAGAACACAGCTCTTTCTCACAAGAGGGTTTTCTGTGTTCTCGCGGTCTCGCGTCGTTTAGTGACAGTCCAGGCGAACTGTTCCGCTACCACTGAACGAATACATAACGAAAGCGTTCTCTATTAATGTCGGATCTCTCCGCTGTTGAAGGGTTTAGATGTAGCGCACGCAGCGGATCAGATATGGCGAACAGAAGCTGAAGGAGGTGATCTCGTCGAGGGTTTCCTCTTATCTCGCTTCTCCTTCCTCCAATACTCGCGTGGTTTCAACAGCAGGCCTGGTTTACAGACTCTGTTTAGTGTTTGTCGAGTGGTGAGCTGTAGACAGTTATCGTCAGGATCATGGATTTCGACAGCGTGCTGTCCATTGCTTCCCAAAATCAAGGCCTCAGCAGCGTGTCGGTATGTATGAGAAAAACACTTGACAAAATAATCATTTATCGTCTTATTTATGTCTTTGGAAGACCCAACTACATGCACTTTGACTAATTCAAATGTTGTGTTGTTGTAATGTGCCAATCTTATGAAATTATGAATTAATTTTGTTCAAGGTTTGAGAAGAAGCCTCCCAAGTCACTTAAAGTGCTTGTAGTTTCACGTGCACGCGCTTGCATTTCTGTGGTTTTCAGTCGTGTCTGTGTTGTGTGTGTTTTTTTTTATATAAAAGCGGTATAGCCTGAAAACCGGTCCACCCAAGAAAGATGTCAAAGTCAAGGGAGTGAACTCGTCTGCGGTGCAGGCCTTCTTGAAAAAACAGGCCATGGAGCAAAAGAAAAAAGGTACTTTTCTTCTCTTTAAACCTTGTTTAGCTGTACGTGATATCTTCTCAAATGCATAGTCCATCCAAGGCATTGTTTACTCGCTGTCATTGCAAACCTTCAAGACTCGGACCACAAGAGATAGCTTTTTTCCATATAATTAAAGTGAAGGGGATGGATGATGACCTTAAGAGCACCATAAAGGCTTATATTTAGTCACATCCACATCAGGGTTGACCTCAACCACATAAAATGTCACATTTATCTAAAAAGTAATCAACTGTTTGTTCAGATTTTTAAACTGGAAAGTCATTTTGACTCTGTGTTCAGTTTCTGGTTATTTTGACCCGGACTAGATTTTCTAGTTGAAGTTCTCGCATTGGACTGAAACCAATACACGGTACAGCGACTTCACAAAACAACTGGATAATCTTTGTGCTTTGTTTCGCATGTCAAACATTACAGGTCAGCAAGAATTGCTTGTAAATCTCTCATTATGCTCCAAAACCTTTTTGAGTTTTTTAGTGATGATTGTTAAAATTATCCACAAAAATACCCCTAAAAACCTGTTTTTCTCTCAAAAACAGTTGCATAAGCTCAGACCAGTCAAGTCTTTATAAATCAGTTCCTAAAAGAAATACAAAACCTGTGCTAAATGAAAGACAACAAGTGGACTAAAAATAATCAACCCAAGATTTGGTGATAATGTAGCATAATGAAAGGTTTATAAGCAAATTTGATCATTTTTGACAGGGAACACTAAATTAGGTAAAGGTTTTTCAGTACAGCACACAGGTTCAATTATAAATCATAACAAAGAAACCCAAAACCACAAATGTGTCACAAAACATTTCATCATCTGAAGATAGTATTGTGTTACTCTTTATTATACTGTAAGGGGGTCTGTTTAACAGCCAACAACTACTATTCTGTCAAAATGGTTACACTTTACAATAAAGGTTATATGATTTATAATGAACTAAAGTTTCTGTTAATTGCAGCAAGTCTTATTCTACTACTTATTATATTGTTTTAAATAGAAATTTAAAAAAAACTTATACATTTTTGAATTTGACAGATAAAAATGATGCCATTATAAAGGTAAAAAAAAGTCAGTCACTTTAGTCACAAGTCACCTCGTATTAGGAAGGCTAATTTTTTTTTTTTATCAGAATTTTTGATTATTGATCAGAAGGTGCTCTTAATTTATTTTAATTAAGGAGGACAAGCGCTCCTAAAAAAAAACAAAAAACAAAAAAAGAGTAGAGCCATGTGTAACAGTATATTGATCTGTGCATTAGGTCTTAAAGAGACAGCAGCCTAAATAAACCTCCTGCTGTCTTTCATCATACAGTGAAGACTACCCAGTGTTTTTTTTTACAGCTGAGTAGATTATAGTTAGACCTAACTGAAAAAAAGTACTGTAAATTTAATTTGTATCTTGTTGTTTTTGTTTGTGCTGTTGATTGTCATTAATTTACTTATGTGCTTTTTTTTTTTGTTTTTTAGTTTATTAGTTTATGTGTTTATTTTGTTGTTGTGTGGGGTGGTCGATTGGTAATTGTGATGTAGTCATGGCTGGAAAGATTGATAGGGTACTATGCATGCATTTAAAAAAAAATAAAAATTGAAAAATGACATTACAACGGTAACAAGAAAATGCCCCTGTAAATCACAGGCTAATTTTTGATCAGAATTTTTTTAATTATTGATCAGAAGTTGCTCCTAATGTTTTTTTAAATTAGGAGGACAAGCACAAAGATTTTTTTCTTTAATCCATGCATTATGTACTGCATGTGCAACTGATCATTTAATTTATGACTTATGAAAATACATCAACAAGTCATGAGTTCATGTTATTAAATGACTAGTTAATGAGTTAATAACAACAGGCCTCCGAATAAAGTCATGACACAAAGATGCATCAACAAGTCATGAGCGCATGTTAGTAAATGGCTAGTTAATGAGTTAATCACATGGGCCCCTTGATGTTACAATAAAAATTTGTTATCCAAAGTATTACTAAACAGACTACAAAGAGGAATCTTATAATTTACTCAAGTACAAGAACCAACGATGAAAGTTTAACAGAAATACAAATCAACCATCATTAAAGCTTTGGATTTATTGAACAAAAAACAAACAAAAAAACTGGAGTACATCAATCCTGATTCTGAAGAACTCCTGTCACATTATTTTTCAGATTTATAAGTATGAACAATTAATATCAATTTCATTTTAATATAATTTCAGAAATGTAATGACTAAAGATAGGTTTTTAAAACGCATATGCAACAACATTTTGAATAACGTAAAATTTATGGAGTGCTACCTTCATTTGAAGTCTTTACATCCTGGGACAACACCAAAGAATCCCAAGACCCACCAAAATTGCACATAAGTGTAAAGGGAGGAGCCATTTGTAAACAAAATGCAAGTTTTGGCCATTTGCAATCCATATTGAGCACCCGTGGCAATATTTCAATCATTAAACAGTGCGACAAACGTTTTAAAAGCACTTAAAGTGCCTTAATATATTAAAAACCGTTATATTAAAAGATCTAATTCAGTAATCACTATATTAAGGATGCATAGTTTACATAGGCAAGCAGATGAGGTCGGAATATGAACGCAATCCGCTTAATGTTTCAGTGATTTCTGAATGGTTTTCTGTGGGTACACATTTAACGTGAAACTTGCACATTGTGTTTATATTCTGGGTTCATATGCTTGCCTGTCCAAAATATACATCATCAATAAGGTGTTTACTGAATTTCACCTTTTATTATCCACGTTTTACTACATTACTACTTAATGCATACTGCGTAAAAATAACTGGCAGTCAGTGGAGCAGAGCTTCATTTTGCCCTTCAGGTGGGTGTTCCTATGAGTGTGTGACGACATGTGAAAACTATCAGTTGGGGAACATAAGTATAAACGTAATCAAAATATCATTCAATTAGAGGTCGGCCGATATATCGGGCCGATATTTGTCATTTTTTAATATATCGGCATCGGCCGATATCCGTGTTTAGTAGCGCCGATTTAAATTCAGGCACGTTGGCGGGCAGCCCTGTGTTATTGGTGCGGTGGAAAGTGCTGCTGCCGCATGTGAAGGGCCCCAAGCCAAAACTTTTGGAAGATTCAAGAACAGTCCTGGGAGATAAAGGTAGTCAGAGAAGTTCACTCTGTAAATGAGGTGGAGTAGGTGGCAGCTCTCACAAACACTGCAGCGTAATTGAGGGCTCCGTTACTCCGCCCCGCTCACAGACAGCACCGTGCCAAAGCGTGCTCTGAGAGACAGCTGTCCTGGAGCAGCACAGAACGGTGAATGACATTTGTTCGGAAGCATGGTTTGATGCAGACAATAGCCAGGTTTCCATCCAGCTCATTTGCATTTAGGGATGTCAATATTTGATCATTTCCATGATCGATCGTCGTTTAAATTAACGATCAATTAATAACCTTAATGCTGCAAAATGCGCATGCGTCGTTATTATGTGCAAAAGCCACTCGGTAAAAAAGCTTTCTCACCCGAATTAAAGGGGTTTTAGTCTGAATAAAATGCTAGTAGTAGGAGTGTAAAATGAATTGATGTGTTAATGATCATATGATGAAATTAAGGGTACGGAAGAGGATTAGGGCCAAGCAATAATAAAAAAATAAAACCATCTCGAGATTAAAGTCATTGTGTTTCGAGATTAAACTTGTTAAATTTCGAGAAAAAAAGTCGAAATACAATCTTGAGAATAAACTCGTTAAATATCGAGAATAAAGTCGTTGTGTTTCAAGAAAAAAACTCATTAAATTTCGAGAAAAAAAGTCGAAATACAATCTTGAGAATAAACTCATTACATTACACGCCATTAATGGCAATGCCGTACGGTTTTAATTTTATCATAGCTGTCCAAGTGCCAGAGTGCATTTGGGTGAAGCCAGCGATAACCTTGCATGTTGGACAAAAAGCGAGTTTTTTCTTCTAAAAAGACCTAGCCGCTTGCAAATTCTCTTTAAAGTTCGGTGTGCTAAATATTATTGTCATAATTAGCTAAAGTTGATAGTATTTCTTTGTTACTGAAAGAAAGTCTAAAATATAGCTTGACTAAGTGATCCAACTCTGCCATGTCCTCTATAGGCTATGCAATGAACACTGATCGAATGCGTTATTCTCTACATTTCATTTCGACTTTTTTTCTCGAAACACAACGACTTTATTCTCGATATTTAATGAGTTTATTCTCAAGACTGTATTTCGACTTTTTTTTCTCGAAATTTAACGAGTTTTTTTCTCGAAACACAATGACTTTATTCTCGATATTTAATGAGTTTATTCTCAAGATTGTATTTCGACTTTTTTCTCGAAATTTAACGAGTTTAATCTCGAAACACAACGACTTTATTCTCGATATTTAATGAGTTTATTCTCAAGATTGTATTTCGACTTTTTTTCTCGAAATTTAACGAGTTTAATCTCGCAATATAATGACTTTAATCTCGAGATGGTTTTATTTTTTTATTATTGCTTGGCCCTAATCCTCTTCCGTTGTTGATGTGTTAATGATCATATGATGAAATTTTACTTAGTTGACTGTTTCCTGTCAAGGAGACCGCTGAATGCGCCTCTTTAAATGGTTTCGTGGTGCTCGTTGTTGTATTTTAATATGCAGTTGCAATGTTTTCAAATGACTCTATAGTAGTAAAGATAAAATTATCCCAAACGTAACTGTGGCGCTTGTGGCTGTGCTGTGCAGTCAGTGAACCGCTTTTTTCACATTAAACATTTTATGTGAGTATTAATGACCAGTACTTTATTTGATCCTGTTCTGCAAAATGTTCGATTTTGAATTTTTGCCTTCCAGTAGGCCTATTTGTTTTTTTAAACGATCATTTTCAGCATTTACAGTGCATTAGATCGTGACAGTGCATGCGTGCGTGCAGCGAGCGCGGGTTTGGCTAGATGTATTTGGAGGTTATTGCTCGCGTCTCGTTCTGCACATATCCAAATGTTTCCATATTGGCAATGTATCTGAATGTTAAACTATAATATTTGTTTTTTATTTTATTTAAACTAGACGGAAAAGATCATCCTCTTCACATGAGCAAAAACGTCCTTGGCATAACAGCAGAGTGGACCGGTATACTTCGGTCTATTTAAACTGACCAGTGTAGCCTTTTATATGTTTGGTTGACTGTACTTTATTTTAATAATGAACAGACTGCGATGTAAGTTTGAAATTAGAATGCACTTGAGATGTTCTGTGTCATTTATACCAAACACAAATGTTGCTGGTTGCTAGTGTGTTTGCAGCAGTACTATATTTTTTTTTTATATATTTTATTTTTTATATTTTTCAGTTTAATTGATTTTTATTTATAAAATTTTATTTATTTTATTTAAATGTATATTTAAGTTTACATTTATGTTCCAACAAACTTGAAAAATTCTGCTTGATAAATGCTCTAAAACTTTTATGTAAATTATTGACTTATTGACTATATATATATATATTTGTTTGGTTAACTTTAGATAATTTTTTTTATTTTTAATACCGTGCAGTGCACAAAATTAATTTTGGTTAGAGAGATGGTTCAAGTCAGTGCTCAATAAATGATAAGTTTAGAAATGTTGTGCATCCACTTATTATTAGTGTGACATTTTCGCATGCAAATGAAGGGGAAAACTTCAAGATATCGGCCCTAATGTTTACACAAACAAATCCAATATCTTGCAAAAGGCATCAAAACAAACAATATTTCACGAAAAGCAAATATAAATTATTGAACTGTCAAAAGATTTGTGAGTGATAGAGCACAGAAGATCTTGGTCAGATAAAGATTTATTAAGGAAAGTTTCTGTCAAACAATGAACTGTATTGTAATGGCAGCTGTAAAAAAGCCACTGCTGAGCGGCAGACAGGGTGTTTGAAGCTACTGGAGTCTCAAGATCCTCTCCATGCAGACTGACAGTTGTGTGTAAAGCTGCGTTTCAGTCACTACTAACCAAACCTCACAAAGAAAAACCTGCACAGTGGCTGTAGAAACACATTTTCAAACTGTTTCGCACAATGGTATTTATGTAGGATGGGATAGTGTGTTATCCTGCATGAAAATCCTTTTATTTCCGAGAGCACTGTTCTTCATTTTATACCACAGCAGAAAATGGTCAGTTATGAACTCCACATTTCCTGCAGAAGTCATTTTGACACCCTAAAATGACCTTACATCTCACTTCCCAATATTCCAACCCAAACCATCAGCAGTGGCTTTTTTACAGCTGCCATTACAATACAGTTCATTTGTTTGACAGAAACTTTCCTTAATAAATCTTTATCTGACCAAGATCTTCTGTGCTCTGTCACTCACAAATCTTTTGACAGTTCAATAATCTCTATTTGCTCTTCACAAAATATTGTTTGTATTGATGCCTTTTGCAAGACATTGGATTTGTTTATACTTTCATCTTCAGAAAGATCTTTCTTCCTCACCATATTTCCCGAGAACTGTGACTTGCTTAATAATGTGGAACAATCACTTCAAGTAGGGTCTCTGTTTACCTAAGAAGACCTGACAAACTATTGAACAAACCTGTCTGAGATTGAGAAGTTATCTAAAAAGATGTAAAAAAAAACAACATAAACAAAAATCTGACTCTTTATTGTACTGAAATCCTATTGATCCATCACTTGCATAATAATTTGGAATGCGGTGTAGCCAGTAAGAAAAGCCACCATTAACTAGCGAGGGCTTTTTGGTAAAAATGCAATACAAAGAAGATTATTAGTCAACGTTGTAGACCTGTTAAGAACTTTAATTTAACCACGGCGATCGGATCACTGAATCAAGACTTGAACTTGAGGATCAGATCAGTCATAAATTAAGTCATACTGTATTTTGTTACAAGGTTCAACTCATTTAAAACATCCGTCATATGAGCATGATTCTTACACAAGTCAAGCATAGCTGCTTATCTTTCTGAACGCTCTTGAAGGTGCCAAGGTGGATGCAAAGATTTTCATCTAAGAATGTGTAGAAAATGTTGTTTGCACAATATTAGATGCTATTGTTTGCATTATTAATTAGCCATTTACTAACATGCAATTATGACTTGTTGATGCATCTTTGGGTCATGACTTTACTTGAAGAGGCCCGTTGTGATTTATTTACATTAAATGTTTACATTATAATCCAAAAGCAGCACAGCTCTCAGTTGTACACTCCAGATTCATCATGACTGCATCATTCTGCCTGGAAATGAATTTGATGAAGCTGACCATTCATTGTTAATTAACATTAACTAACAAACATGTACTAACATGTAGTTAAGGTTGCTGCTGTTAACACATGAATCATCGTGATTCCAGTCAAGGTTTGCCCTTCATTAATTCCTTATTGGTCCATTTTTATATCCACCATTAGTTCATGCTAAACTAACTATTAATTCAAACTTTAGTACATTATAAATCATGTACCCTTATTGTAAAGTGTTACCATCAAAGTTAATATTTGTCAAAATCAATCAGTTGCTTTTCTCTGCTTTCGGTGGAAACACTCTTCTAATGTTTGCAGTTAAAATTCTACCTAACGCAAAACAGAAGTTAACACACTTTTCAATGCATTAAATGGCATACGCACCCGGAAGGGCAGCCCACATGAAACAATACGGTTATGAGCTGCTGCTTCTTTTTACCTTAGAAATGCATATTTCACTACTATAAAATGATCTATGAGCTCTATGCTGGTATATCATGTACCTCTAGCACACAAGTTGTATGGACCCCTTTTATAATATCTAATATTTATTTAGTTATTCCTTTCAAACGCTAACAGCTCCTACACATTTGCCAGGAAGTTTCTAGCAATCCTGAAGGCCTTGATTAACTGGTTCAGGTGTGTTTAACTCTCCAAAGCTTGACATAGGTAATAGTGATCTGAAAAAAATCTTTTTTTATGGAATGCAAACATGTTTTTATTGAGTATAATGTTTGATAGATCTGGCCTATATATTTTGAAAGAGGGGAATATTATACTTGAGGAGGAACAAAAAAACAGAGGAACTAAGTGAAAATATGCAGTTGCTGATATTATTGCTGGGTTATATGACCAAAAAATTATCACGATAATGTTTTTTCATATCAGTCGATATCGATAATTGTCACGATAAATGTCACACTTTTATTTCTTTCAAATTTAAAGGCAGATTTTTGCTCCAATGGGAAAGTTGTAAAAACCAGACAGTTAATTGTGGTTTTAAACTATTCTTTATGGTCAGAACGACAAACACTTCACGTTTTTGAATTCTTTACACTTTTCCAGTCATTTTTCCTTAAAATAAATATCTTAATAGGAAAAATAAAGCTTCTTAGTTCTGCATGTTCTAATGAGTAATATTGTTTCAAATCAAGAAACAGGTTTGTATTGCCTGATAATATTAATAATAATATGAAATAAATTCTCTTATAAATACACATTTAATAGTAGCTTAAGTTAGGATGCAGATGTAGATTGATGTTCATTATCATAATCAGTAATATCTGTAAGTATTGTAGCATCTTCATTTTTATATGGTGAAATTAAAGTATTCTGACTGTATTCTGCAAGTGCAATGGTGATAGATGTCCCTCTAGAAAATGCGATAAATACGCGTTCTGTGGGAACGGCTTGGTCTCTGTTTTGACGTAAACAACATCTGACAGTATTTTTTTTATTTTTATTTTTTAAATTAACCACTGCTCTTTCATAGTAGCATACATTTAGATCATGATTATCACAGTTAAAATCACAAATATAGCATGTAATATTGTTTTTAGGTATTTGTATGAAAAACAGTAGCTAGCTAGTCTAAATAAATTTAGTATAAATGCATAAACGTTATAGCTTAGTCACACACACACACATACCCACATTTCTGACACAATACCATAGTGCAGTTAGTGCTACTACAGTAAATCTATGGTAAATGATGGCAGTTTGTAGATTAGTCTTCTAACTATCGTTGCACACAGTGTTTCTCCTGTTTGTCAGCGCTGTTTCATCTGGCTATAAACAGTTATTTGGGTTCTTCGCTGTATGCAAGCCGCCATTTAAACTTAGAGCGGATAAATGATCAGAGTGACGCGCTTCAAATGAGTTGTGCCCTTTCGTTCCACCTTTGCCTCATACAGTAAACATTATAATGAAAATTTATCAACCTCTTGTTATTGTTTATCGAGGAAATTTATATCGCGCGATAATTAGCACTATCAATTTATCACGCAGCCCTATTTTGCCCTATATGGCCAAAAAGCAAGATGAAATTCTGAATGTAAATCAGTGAGAAATTACTTAAACTTCAATGCATATAAATATCAGTTGTAACTCAATATTATCCGGTAATATGTTTTGTTGATTAGTTTTATGATTAAAGCTCTGAAATTTTTGTTGTGGGGCAAAACATATAATGTAATGCAAGATGATGTTTTAAAGATCCTGTACAAAGTTCTTCAGCAAAGTTTTGATAATTAAGAAGCTTTAGAAATGTATGTATTAAATATAATACAGTAGGGTTAATTGGAGATAAACTCTGCTGGATAGTGGCCTTGCAGGAGCAGGATAAGATTTGCAAAGACATGAGGGTGAGAAAATAACCATGTCCCTTTTTTACATATAATGCATATTTTGATGTTCCTCTCGCTCTCTTTCTTAGAAATACAGAGTAAGAAAGCAAAAGAGGACCTGCTGGCCAAAAGAGTGGCGCTTAAATCAGACAGGAAGGCAAGAGCAATGGCTTCCCGAACTAAGGACAATTTCAGAGGTTACAACGGCATCCCTGTCATAGACCAGCCCAAAAAAAGGCGGTCAAAGGGGGAGAGATCTGATGAGCAGCAAACATCGAATGCAGATGATGACGATGATGATGGTGACAATTACGACTATGAAGGAACAGATTCTGAATCTGAAGAACAAAGCATGCCTGTTAAGCCTCCGTCTTGGCCTGAGTCGTCTAAAAAAGTCGACAGCAAACCGAAAAAACACAGTGCTCCAGCAAGGCCCCCTCCATCAACAATGAACTTTGCGGACCTCTTGAGACTTGCTGAAAAGAAGCAATTTGAACCTGTTGAAGTAAAAGTAGTGAAGAAGACCGAAGAGAGGCTTAGAACAGCCGAGGAGATTCGAGAACTCGAAATAGAGCGCAGAGTCAAGAATCAGGATAGAGGGAAAGATGCCAAACCAGACAAGAATTCAGGACACAAAGACAGCCGATCCCAGCCCAGCTCAAATTCACAAAAGAAGAACGTAGAACGAGATGGCAAAATTGGGAAATTGCCCAAGCCATCGGGGGAAAAGTACCAGTCAGGTAGTACCAGCAAAAAGCCAAAGCTTCAATCATCCAGTGAAAGAATTCCAAGTTCTGCCAAACTACACGGAGACAGAAACTCAGGCTCCTCAGGTGCCTTAAATGGTAAAGCTGCCATGAAGAACAGTGCTCCTTTTCAATTGAAACCAGCACCCTCACAAGGCCAAAGGCCCACAACCTCAAGTGACCTTACCCCAAAGAAGGGGAATACCTCAGTACCTCAAGGGAAATCAAGTATTTTGGGAAGTCGTGCTGGAGTTGCTCCTGGTGCAGCTAGACCAAGTCAAGCACCACACAAAAACTCTGGGCAAGTTAGACCTAGTAACTCTGGTGGGCCACCTCAGAAACCAGCTAAACCAGGACATTTATCACGGCCTGGGAGCAATGGACTTGTACCCTCTTCTGGTGACCCCTCAAAGCAACCAAGGCCAGGTGGTAGTTTGCAAGTTAAGCATGCTCCTGGAAGCTCCAAGGCCGCCCCAAATGGACCAAGCAGGATGGGAAGTAGTGTTTCTGGGAGACCGGTAAACATCATGGGCTCCGGCCCTAGAAGATCTCAGTGCACTGTTGTTTCGGAGACTATTTCATCAAAGAGCTTTGCAACGAGACCTGGGATGGTTCCAAGACCTCCGGGACCTCAAGGCCCCAGGACAGTCATTGGTCCCTCAGGCCACAGAGTCCTGGTTAAACCTCCTGGTAAGGGTTATAATAACATCTTAATGGCCAAGTGTTTCATGATTTCTGTTTGTTAATATATTATTAAGAGAATTTAGAGAAGATTTAACGTAATGTAACAAACCTTGCAACTGAAGTTAATGGGGCAATGCATTACACCATATTAAACATTATACACAAACATTTTTAAAAATCGACTTTTCTACATGCAATCGATTCCTGATGGACAAAATCAAGTCCTTTTTTAAATTTTTTTTTTCTTCTTGTGTGGGAGCTGTTTCACTTGGATATGTCATAGTAGAAGAGAAAAGATGCAATTACTCTTTCATACATTTCATGTAATTTTTTTATTTGTTCGTTTTTACAAACCAAGTGTAATCAACAGTCCGTTAACGATATTATTAAACCAGTTACCGTGAAAGATCCTTTTTGCTTTGCAGAAGTTGATTGAATATTCCAACAGTTGATTTAATGAATCATCTACAAAACTAGGCATCATGTTTCTTGTTTGTTAGGCATATTAGGTATGTTTACATGCACAAATGTCATCATTTGGAATGAGTTCATTAAGACTTCAGGTTCTGAAAGTTCTGTCCATGTACTCCGAACAAAACTTCAACGGAAGCGTAGTTGCTGTGTCTGAAAGTCACTGCGAGAATAATTGAAACCAAACATATAGTTTGTTTAATGTTAAAGCAGTGTAAATGTATGCATAAAGGTATCTTAGAATCCGATTAAGAATATCTTCTGATTCATGCGTTTATATGCAGTATATCTGATTAAAATTTCATTTGGATTAAACTCACTTGAATCGATTGAGCTTGACATGGTTTACTGATTGAACCGTTAATCTGATTACTAAATGATTATTTGGTTGCATGTAAACGTAGATACTTTGAAATTTATGGAACAAGCAGAATTCATTAGTGTGAATCGATTCTTGTGTTGTTTATTGCTCTAAGTACTTGTATTGAATTTGTGTTAGAATGAGCTTGATTTCCCCATGTATTCATTCATGTTCTATAAACATGTTCTATGTTTTTCATTTGTAATCAGTAGCAACATTAATGCCTTATGTGTAATATTGCATGTTTTTAAAGTTGTATCCCCTCTCTACTCCTGCTATTTTTGAAGGACCAGTGTTGCCCCCCATAACATCCAGTTATAAACGAAAGTATGAGGAGGAGGAGGAAGAGTACGACTCTGAGATGGACGACTTCATCGACGATGAAGGAGGGGAACAAGATGAAATTTCAAAACATATCAGGGAAATCTTTGGCTATGACAGGAACAAGTGAGTTTTTGCGCAGTTTAAGATTACCGTAAAAAGGGCTGTCAAAATGGCAACGCATCAGCGCCGCATCCAGTGGGTTCAAAAACATTCAAATGCAATGACATTTACATCGTCGTCGCAATTCGTTCGTCACTTATAATACTGCCTGATGCACACCTACAACGTTTTGATGCAACGTTTTTGCGTTCGAATGTGGATTTTTATTTTAAATTCGACGAATATTAGAAATTCTAATTTTTGTTTTTTTGACAGCCGTACTATAAAATATCCTTGGACTTGAAAAGATCTTGCTATTTATAGTTGACATTTACTCGCAGATGTTTGCATACTTGCATAGAATGTTTCTAGCCTTAAAATACAAGGATTGTTTGCCTCTTTGTGTTAAAATTGTCTTTCGTTTCAACAGATATAAAGATGAAAGTGACTATGCATTGAAATTTATGGAGAGCAGCTGGAAAGAACAGCAGAAAGAGGAAGCGAGGAGGTAAGAATTCAGCTGCACACTATGAGTGGGTCAATAGTAGTTCTGACAAACTGCTTTGGTTCATCATTTTCATTAAATCATTACACTGTTGCCTTCTTTTCTGTGTGTTTTCTGTTTTGCCTTGCCCCTGATTGTCTGATTAGCCTGCGAATGGCAGTGTATGAGGACCAGGAGGAGGAAAGACGAGAACTTGAGGAGATGAGGCGCAAGAATGCCAAGAAGAGAAAATGATTGTGTTTCCGACAGACTGAAATAAAACGCTTCTCTCCCTTTACGCAGAGACCCAGCGAAAATGGCGATCCTTAATGACACCTGTTTTTGTTTCTGCCTCAGTTTGCGCCTGGGCATCAAGGAGGATGAAGAGGAGATGCGTATGGAGGAGGAGGAGATGAAAAGAAAACTAGCGATGAAAGCAAAGCAGAAAAAGATTTAGTTTCCCTTACTTGACTTTGATATAGTCTTATTTGGTTGGGAGGAACCGAGTGGAATGGAAATGCCTTCCTTGTGCCGCTGACATTGTTACACTATTTATTTGAATGCCCAAGCCATGGGAGCAGGTTTGCACTATCAAGAGCCCATCTGACATAGCTGAGCTTCGGAGAAAATAATATATGAAATGAATAACTGAGAATCACGATAGCATTTTTTTGTATCTGTAGAAACCATGAAAGTATATCTATGTGGATGCCTTACTCAAGCACCGATTTCCAGATTGGTCCTGATTTAGGGAGAGCTATTTTATAACTTGTACTATTTAATTGGCGAAAAAGACAGAAGAATGCCATTTTTCCAATGTATTTTTTTGTTAAAGTGATTTGACAGATTCTGTTGTCCTGTCATTTGTTAATTCCGTGTCGCCGCTGTAAGGGTGGATAAAGGGTTGCATAAACCTGGACGTGAAAATGAGTTACCTTTAGCTGGGATGAAACTCAAATATTAACTTTGTGCTGTGGAACACATCGGTGGCATTGCACAACGTATGTTTGCAGTGCACATGACATCAATCACATTTCAACATCACTTAGAAATTAGTCAACATTTGTAACATGGCAATACCATGGTATTCTGTGCAGAATCTTGAAGTACTTATGGTAACAATAACACATAGTAGCTTTTGTAGAAGCTTCTAATTCAGACAGCCAGTGTAGATCGTGCTAGACTCAAAAAAAGATATCACTGGGTCTCAAGAAAGACCAAACGGTAGACAAGATATCAGGCTGTCCTTTCCTACCCAGATAGCACACGTACATCTGCAAGATTTCTGGTAAAGATCACTTCGTCTGCTGTGTACTGATGTCTTTAAGATGTCAGTTTTACATATAAATAATAAACGTCTTAAAGACATCTGATAGGAAACGTAAGTGCAGACGTCAAATAGATGTCTCCGTGATGTACGTATGCTATTACTGTACCACTTGCTTTTGCTGGTTTCGTCACTGAACCAGAGTAAATGGCTGCAAGAATATCGCCATCTCGTTAGTATCCGCTTCAAAGCAAGGCACATATGATATTTCACACAGCGTGTGGCTGCTTTGTTACTTCCATCTTGGCTAACAGAGTCATTATAATTTTTGCGTAAATAAGGTCAGGTAACTTATGAACTAATTTATGAATAAACAAGCCCCTTTATGAACCATGTCCTCATAGTACGGTTCTTTGCTCATAGGCAGATACTGATGGGCTGTTTGCATTGTTTGATGGTTCGTTGATTGGGACAGTGTTTGGGTTGTTCTGGCAGCATTAGGCCTGCTTAACCTTGTTCCCAAAGCAGAATCACGTTGGAAACACAGATATTAGTATTTTAATGTTCACAAAACAACTATTTAGAGTCAGAATCCAAAACTTCCCATGTGCTAATCATTTGGCACATTGTCGGACCTATTAAAAATACATAAACACGTTTTATTACATTTAAATAATATGCAATTTTGGTAGTGTTGGGTTGCCACTTGATCACTAGTGTGAAAACTATCTTAAAAGCAAGTATAGATGTACACTACATAGAGATGTGCAGGGATTAAAAAAATAGCTTATTCAAAATCTTTGCTGTCTAAAGAAGAAATTTACACACAGTCAAATGCATTCATGAAGTTACATCACATATTGGTTTCAATATTTGATAAATTCCCAAGTTCTCCTTATATTACACTTTTTTTTATTCTTTCTGGTTGACTGTTTGACAACATCATTCCACCGTTTTATTCTTTTTTTGCTATCCATTTTTTAAAATACATGTTATGTCATAAATAAAAATACGGTTTCTTTAAAAGTCTCTTTTCTTTTACCTATAATAAGCTTTTTTCTGTTTAATTAAAATTATAAAAAAAATGAAATAATAAATTTGCTAAACATTAAACATGAAGTGTGTGTGTGTGTGTGTGTGTGTTTATGTTAGTGAAAGTGACAGTGGAAATAAAATATGTGCGGTTTGTTAAATTCGATATAATATTTTGTTTCCAATAACGTGGCAAACTACTTAAAACGAAAATCGGTTCCTAACCCCGGACCAATTTTCTGGCAACCAACATTTAAATGTTTCTTGTCAGTATGGTTTCTTTTCATATCTGGTAAAAAAAAAAAAAAAAAAAACAGATTTGAAAATACTACTAACTTTATTTGTATGATAACATTTAAAAAAATGTGTATTCAAAATACCAACCCTAAAATATTTGCAGTGCATTTTCACCTTTTATGTTCATCTCAGTTGTCTTTCAATGTACGTCATCGCTGTGTTGTATTGGTCTGACGTCACTCCTTTCGTAACAGTCAGCTGGAAAGAGTTTGCGCAAGTTTCACTTTATTGCCCGGTTGAGATTGAGCCGCTCCTGCTTTCCTCGGTTTCACCGTACTTTTGGTTTTAATTAAACAGAGATGATGGATTTAAACTCGGAATCCGTGAAGAAAGTTCTCTCTAAGGTGAGTAACTCATAATCTGAAATAGTAATGAATTAATGCTGATGATAGACACTGGTTAGACCTGTCTTAAAAATCACGTTTACTGCCCAGCCCTTAAATATGGATTCTTTTCTCTAACATGTTCCTTGTTTTCTCACCAGTATAAATTTCGTGATGTTGCTGTCGAAGAGCTACAGAAAGTGTCTCGCCTTCATCCTGATATGAAATTAATATCTGGAACATACAGTAAGTCACTGATGATGATCAAAAGATATGAAACTACATTCATCTGGTGTAGTTATAGAGAGTTTAATTCCGTGTAGTGTCATTACATTTTATATTAAAATTACTGCATAACATATATTACAGTATATTAGCATATAATATTATATAATGAGTTTTATATATCAGATTATTGTATGCATCATTTGTGATTGAGTCATTTCTGAAACCTGTTTACAGCGTCTAGTGACAGTTTACAGAAGGATCTGCTCAAACTGGTTGGAAACATCCCAGTTAGATATCAAGGTGAGACTCTAGGCATCTCTGGATCATTTGAAGCAGGAATGTGCTGGAAATACAGTACTGTAATTGCTCAGAAGACCCTTGATTGATTTTTACGGTAATGTATTCACAGGGCGCTCCTATAACCTGCCCATCCTGCTGTGGCTCTTGGATTCGTTTCCTTTCACGCCTCCCGTCTGCTTCCTGAGACCCACGTCCAGCATGGTGATACGGGAGGGTAAACACGTGGACTCGAAGGGCAGAATACACCTGCCGGGCCTGCACACCTGGGACCATGTGAGAGAACCTCAAACCGTTCTTGACTGAAATTATTTACAGTATATGCAAAATAGTTTAGATTCAGTTAATTTATTATCTGATTCCTAAACATTGTTTTTAAACATTTTACATTTAATTTATTATAAATTTATAATTTATAAAAAAAATATTTATAGATATTTTAATATTTAAAAAAATATCTTTCTATGGTCCACAAGACTGCATTTATTTGATTAAAAATACAGTAAAAACATCAACATTTTAAATATTATTATTATAATAAAAACATTTTCTATTTTAATATATGAAGAGTTTATTTGCAAAAACAGATAAATCCTTTTTTTTAATGTTCAAAAATCATGTTGTTTATTATGTTGTCATGTTTTTATTTTATTTTTATTTTTTTTTTGTGTTAGTTAGCTGTATTTTTTAACCTAATCAAAATAACCCAACTGCAGGTTGAGATTAATTGGAATGCACAATGAAAAAACATGATTTTTGGAAATTGTTAAAAACTGAGTTATCCGTTTTTGCTAATGGACTCTTCATATTTAGGGCCTGAGAAACCAATGGTGTGAGGACCCAATTGGAATTGCACGTTAGAAACATATTCAAACATGCTAGCAACCCTTACTAAGTGCTAAAACATGCTATTAATACCATGAAACAGGAAGTTGTTGTAACCCATACATACAATGCCCAATCTGCCCCAAACTGCACACGTTTTATATGAGTCCTGGTCTTAAAGGGTTAGTTCACCCAAAAATGAAAATTAGGCCGTAAATTGCTCACCCTCAAGGCATCCTAGGTGTACAGTCAGGTCCATAAATATTGGGACATCGACACAATTCTAATCTTTTTGGCGCTATACACCACCACAATGGATTTGAAATGAAACGAACAAGATGTGCTTTAACTGCAGACTTTCAGCTTTAAGTTGAGGGTATTTACATCCAAATTCAGGTGAACGGTGTAGGAATTACAACAGTTTGTATATGTGCCTCCCACTTTTTAAGGGACCAAAAGTAATGGGACAATTGGCTCCTCAGCTGTTCCAATGCCAGGTGTGTGTTATTCCCTCATTATCCCATTTACAAGGAGCAGGTAAAAGGTCCAGAGTTCATTTCAAATGTGCTATTTGCATTTGGAATCTGTTGCTGTCAACTCTCAATATGAGATCCAAAGAGCTGTCACTATCAGTGAAGCAAGCCATCATTAGGCTGAAAAAACAAAACAAACCTATCAGAGAGATAGCAAAAACATTAGGTGTGGCCAAATCAACTGTTTGGAACATTCTTAAAAAGAAAGAACGCACCGGTGAGCTCAGCAACACCAAAAGACCCGGAAGACCACGGAAAACAACTGTGGTGGATGACCGAAGAATTCTTTCCCTGGTGAAGAAAACACCCTTCACAACAGTTGGCCAGATCAAGAACACTCTCCAGGAGGTAGGTGTATGTGTGTCAAAGTCAACAATCAGGAGAAGACTTCACCAGAGTGAATACAGAGGGTTCACCACAAGATGTAAACCACTGGTGAGCCTCAAAAACAGGAAGGCCAGATTAGAGTTTGCCAAACAACATCTAAAAAAGCCTTCAGAGTTCTGGAACAACATCCTATGGACAGATGAGACAAAGATCAACTTGTACCAGAGTGATGGAAAGAGAAGAGTATGGAGAAGGAAAGGAACTGCTCATGATCCAAAGCATACCACCTCATCAGTGAAGCATGGTGGTGGTAGTGTCATGGCGTGGGCATGTATGGCTGCCAATGGAACTGGTTCTCTTGTATTTATTGATGATGTGACTGCTGACAAAAGCAGCAGGATGAATTCTGAAGTGTTTCAAGCAATATTATCTGCTCATATTCAGCCAAATGCTTCAGAACTCATTGGACGGCGCTTCACAGTGCAGATGGACAATGACCCGAAGCATACTGCGAAAGCAACCAAAGAGTTTTTTAAGGGAAAGAAGTGGAATGTTATGCAATGGCCAAGTCAATCACCTGACCTGAATCCGATCGAGCATGCATTTCATTTGCTGAAGACAAAACTGAAGGGAAAATGCCCCAAGAACAAGCAGGAACTGAAGACAGTTGCATTAGAGGCCTGGCAGAGCATCACCAGGGATGAAACCCAGCGTCTGGTGATGTCTATGCGTTCCAGACTTCAGGCTGTAATTGACTGCAAAGGATTTGCAACCAAGTATTAAAAAGTGAAAGTTTGATTTATGATTGTTAATCTGTCCTACTTACTTTTGGTCCCTTAAAAAGTGGGAGGCACATATACAAACTGTTGTAATTCCTACACCCTTCACCTGATTTGGATGTAAATACCCTCAAATTAAAGCTGAAAGTCTGCAGTCAAAGCACATCTTGTTTGTTTCATTTCAAATCCATTGTGGTGGTGTATAGAGCCAAAAAGATTAGAATTGTGTCAATGTCCCAATATTTATGGACCTGACTGTATATGACTTTCTTCTTTCAGACGAATCCAGTCAGAGTTATATTAAAATTGTATTTTATATTCTTAGATGTTTTTTGGTGGTAGTCAGGGTGTCGCAGTGCATCAGTCCAAAAGAAGTGAAATAAAGTGCATCCATTCATAATGAAAAGAGTCTCACACGGCTCCGGCGGGTGAACAAAGTCCTCCTGCAGTGAATCGATGTGTTTTTGTAAGAAAAATATCCATATTCAAAATGTAGTAATCACTTGAATCTAGCTTGTGCTCACTGTTGTAAACCAAGCAGCTCTGGGAGGATGACGTATGAAGTCAGCGTTGGCTGTTGAGTCTTGTGAAAACCAATGTTTGTTAAAAGGAGCAAAGGAAGCAAAGTTTCTTTACTTTAGCAAAGGAAAACCAGTCTCCTCTTGGCTTAGATCAAAATTCTCCAACATTCTTCTTTACAAATCCTCATTTTGTACGTCTAATTAGTGACCGTTGTTTTATTTGGATCTCTCCTCTGCACTTCCATGTGCATCACTTCTGAGCAGCGCATGCGCGAAGCCGACCTCAAACGTCATCCTCACGGAGCTGCTTCGTGTACAACTGTTGGTGCAAGCTAGATTAAAGTGATTATTACGTTTTAAATATTGATATTTTTCTTACAAAAACGCATCGATTCACTACAGGAGGACTTTGTTCACCCCCCGGAGCTGTGTGAGACACTTTTTATTATGGATGGATGCACTTTATTTAACTTCTTTTGGACTGAAGCAATGCAACACCCGCTGACTGTAATAGAGCTTGGAAGATCAAGGACAATTTTAATATAACTCAGACTCGATTCGTCTGAAAGAAGAAAGTCATATACACCTTGGATGCCTTGAGGGTGAGTAATTTATGGCTTAATTTTCATTTTTTGGGTGAACTAACCCTTTAACATATTTTAAGGCCATTATTCAGTTATAATCATAGCTCCACCTGCTGGCAACAGGAAATTACGTGTTTTACACTAACTTGCATGCAATGTCTGATCTGCCCCTAACTTCACATGTTTGGTAAGAGTCCTGGCCTAAAAACATTTACATGCCAATATTCAGTTATAATTTATAGCGCCACCTGTTGGCAGCAGGAAATGTCATGTTTTACACCAACTCAAACATATCATGTTCAATCTGCCCCAGAATTAACATGTTTGATAAACGTCCTGGTCTATAGACATCTACATGCCAACATTCAGTTGCCAGCAGGAAGTTTGGCACATACTGCATAAATGACTTTGACATGATCCTCTAATTTTTATCACTTTAAATATTGCCCACCGTTAGCTGTTTTCCTAAAGCCACCGGGTGCGAGGGCCCTTTCATCGCTGCTTGGAGCTTTAATTTAAAATATAATTTGTTTATGTGATGGCAAATCTGAACTTTCAGCATCATTACTTCAGTCTTCAGCGTCACATGATCCTTCAGAAATCATTCTAATATACTGATTTGCTGCTCAATTGTTATCAGTTATTACTGGTAATTAATAATTAATTAATAATGATTAATAGTTCTTATTGTTAAAATGAAAACCAGTTTTTGCAGCTTAATATTTTTGTGGAAACAAAAAAATGAATAGAAAGTTCAAAAGAACAGCATTTATTTGAAATAAAAATCTTTTGTAACATTATGAATGCCTTTACTGTCACTTTTTATCGATTTAATGTGAATGCAATTATTAATTTTCTTAATTTTTTTTATTAATTTCCCCCAAAATTTTGTATGATTTCCACAAAAATATTAAGTAGCAAAAACATTTTTAAACATTAATAATACTATAAATCTTTGTAAATAATTGAACACCAATAATAACTGATAACAAGCAATAAATCAGTATATTAGAATGATTTCTGAAGATCATGTGACGCTGAAGACTGAAGTAATGCTGCTGAAAATACAGCTTTGATCACAGGAATAAATGACATAGAAAACAGTTACTTTAAATATAACAATATTTAAAATATTACTGTATTTACTGCATTTTTTATCAAATAAATGCAGCCTTGTTGAGCAAAACCATTAAAAATATTAATTATTGCACACTTGTGACCTGTAGTGTATAAATAATAAAAATAGTGTGTATATATAATTAAAATTATTTATAAATATTAGTAAAAAAAAAATGTTGTTGTAGCCGAAGTCATCTGTGAACGGGCTTCTGGCAGAGATGATAGCTAAGTTTGAGGAGGAAGCTCCACTGAGCACCAAATCTGCAGCACAGGGCGACGATCCCAACAATCTGCTGACCTATGTGTCAAATCTCAGCCTTCACGAAGGTTTGTCTGGAGTGGACATGAAAATATGCAGCTGCACATGTAGAGTACTGCTTTTATGTAGTCGAATCATAATTGATCTGCAGTTGCTCTTATAGGTGGAAATCGGCTTGATCAGGAGGTTAAGGTCTCTGTGATTGGTGGAGGAGATTTAGGAATCGCTGCTGTGTTGAGTATTATGGCAAAAGTAACTACATATCTGTCTTTTGTTTGCCAGAAATAGCTTATGGCTGCGTAGCTGCATTTTTCTGACCAAGCTGTGTTGTCAAACTTTCCATCATAGGGCTGTGTTGACAAACTGGTTTTGATTGACATGCCTGAGACTTCAACCAAAGGTGGCACAATGGATTTGGAGATTTTCAGTTTGCCGAAGGTCGAGGTCTCAAAAGGTGCTTTTTTGAGATCAAAAATATTTTCCATTTTAATATGTAAACAGTTCAAGCAGTTTTAAGCAAAGTTTACTTTTGAATTATAAAATCTTAATTAGTAAAATCAAGGGTGAATCTCACAATATATGTCCACGTCTGGGTCATATTTCACAACCAAAATCATACAGCATTATATTTTGATTAAGAAGATTTTTTTTTTTTTTTGCATTATGATAGTCATTTTCATGACACTTAGACACATTTTCAAATTCCCATTAGTGGTATTTTAGCATTATTTATATACTGTTATATATATATATATTTAATACTGTTAGTTAGCTTTTATTTTTATATTTTTACTTTTTTATTTTAATTTTAGTTTTAGTAATTCTTGTTTTATGCTTTGTCAGTTGTTTTTAAATATTAAGATTAAAATTGTACAAAATTATATTTAGATTTTGTTTTATTTTTATTTTAGTTTTTAAAGTTTTTAATGTAATATTTCAATTTTATTTAAATTTGTCTTTATTTTAAATACAGAGAACTATATAAAAAGTTTGTAATGTTTATTTTTTTAAAGGATTACAAAAAATATTTATTATTATTATTTATTATAAGTTTATTATTTTTCTTTTCTATTCATTTTATTTTAAGTTTTTTTATTATTAAATTAAAATTTTAGGAATTTTTAGTTTTGTAAGTTTTTATAGACATGTAAAAAACACTAGTAAAAATGACAAAACACCCAGTTCACCCAAAAATTAATGACAAAACAAATAAATAAGGTATACAATGTTTTTATTAATTTTTAGTTTACATTTTTTTAGTTTTAGTTATTTTAGAACTTCAACTTAAATTAAAGGAAATTAAGACGTCTTGCCTTAACAGCGAGATGCTTTTTAAAAATAGTTTATTGCATTTCAGTTAATAATTTTAAAGCAAAAGAAATTGCAATTTTACATTTAAATAGTTTTTGTTAATGATCATAATCCCAGGTGAAGATACAGATGTCACAGCAAAGTCTTTACATACATGTATAGCTCTTACTCCACCTCTCATACACAGCAGCTGGTGACGGAGTGTGTTTCTTCTTCATGTCACAGACCTGTCCGCCTCGGCGGGCTCTAAGGTGGTGGTGATCACAGCCAATGCCTGGAGCGATGAGCAGTCATATCTGAGTGTAGTTCAGACTAATGTGGACATGTGCTGTGTTATCATATATAGTATTTTTAAGATCAGTTTTATTTAAATGCTGCTCATCGCCTC
The DNA here is from genome assembly GCF_018340385.1 of Cyprinus carpio. Lineage (NCBI taxonomy): Eukaryota > Metazoa > Chordata > Actinopteri > Cypriniformes > Cyprinidae > Cyprinus > Cyprinus carpio. Next base: position 19,020,677 of record NC_056621.1, on the reverse strand, counting down.
TCAACCAGGTTCACAAACACAGAAATTCAAAATCATCCCTATTTATTTTCTTTATTAAAACTTCTATTCTTACAGAGAATGTTTCACAATTTAATAAGCAATTACTAAAATCTAAAATCTAACAGACAGCAAAGTCTTGCTTTGTAGACCGTGTATGTGACCTCTTGACCTTTCTGTCCACAGTGGACATTATGACACATGTTGCCTGGAGACAGAGTCATCTTCTGCCCCCTCAGGTGATCGGTGTGGGCTGTAATCTGGACTCGGAGAGACTGTCTCACATCATCAACATTTCACTGGTGGCGAATAGCACAGGCAAGCAGGCCTGGGTCATCGGAGAACTGTCCGAGAACAAGGGTGAGTCGATCACAAGCACATTCAAATATTTTAACAAACACGGTTTCTGCTGGTGTCTTAAAAACTCTTAATTTGCCCTTGCAAAAATTAAAGTCTTAAGAAAGTAGCAGAACGTCTTAAATCTATAAACTCATGCATTTAATGTTACATGCAATGCAAAACAATGAATATCTTCTTCAGTTTTGTTTTCCAATACAAAAACAACACAAAACCAGTCATAAGGGACAATTTTATTTAAATCGAGATGTATACATCATCTGAAAGTTGAATAAATAAGCTTTCCATTGATGTGTGGTTTGTTAGGAGGACAATATTTGGCAGAGACACAACTATTTGAAACTCTGGAATCTGAGGGTGTAAAAAAAATCTAAATACTTAGAAAATCACCTATAAAGTTGTCCAAATGAATTCTTAACAATGCATATTACTAATCAAAAATTAGGTTTTAATATATTTACTGTAGGAAATTTACAAAATATCTTCATGGAACATGATCTTTACTTAATATCCTAATGATTTTTGGGATAAAAGAAAAATCGATCATTTTGACCCATACGGTGTTTTTTTGGCTATTGCTAAAATTATACCCCAGCGACTTAAGACTGGTTTTGTGCTCCAGGGTCACATATATTAAAACATTCTTAAATCAAGATAAATGTATTTGAGATGCAAACTGAACATATAAATATTTTTAACCAAATTAGTTCATGTTTAAGACATTTTCTGAGTTCAGATATTTGTCCTTTTTACATCATAAAATCACTTCATTTTGATCAATTTCCCAGAAAACAAGATGACTTATGTCATCTTTGCAGAAGGTACAGTAAAAGTATGGTGGGAAGTTGTATTTTCAAACTTTTAAGTGTTACAACAAGTCCATGGATATTTCTTAATTGGTCTTAAAAAGGTCTTAAAGTCTTAAATTGACCTTCATAAAATGTACATAAACCCTAAAAGAGGATTTGTGGAAATGGAAACTGGACAGTTATTCTATATAAACAGTTGTTAAATTGCATCATGGTCATATTAACACCTCAAGTGTGAATTAATGTTCTGAGGTCAGAGTCTGGTTTTAAATAATAAATGTAATGGCTCTCTCTGGTTGTGTATCAGTGGCATTGTGGGGTAATATGGGGCCAGGAACTGACCAGCTACAAGCGTTAACTCCAGTGTCCAACTCCACCAAACCATTAATGGACAGGTATGGGTTTAAATGATCAGCATGCTGATATTTTTCATATAGTTTCAAAGAATGAATTGTTAATTTGAGGTTTGTTACTGTATTATGAATTGTGAACTGTTTGATATGTTCTCAGGGCGTTAGAGATGCTCAAAGGCAGAGGTCAGAGGTCATGGTCAGTCGGGTTGTCCATTGCTGACATTATTCACAGCATTGTAACGGACAAAAAGAAGATACACTCTGTCACAACACTGGCTGAGGTAACTTACTTACCTTATAGAATATGTATTCAGTAAGTATGTGTGTGTAAGCTGTGCATGTGTGTTAGAGGAGTGGTTCTCAGCCAAAGGAACACAGGATGAATTAAAATTATTTTACATTAGAAAGAGCACGTAAATTCACTTAGAATAAAATAAAAAGTCAAGATGTAAACTGAAAATTTCTTTGTATAAACAAACAACATTGCAACATGTAAATGTTGTTGTTGCTTTATTAAAGAACATACAGTTCTTGAAATTTCTGGAATCACAAAATGAATAAGTAATCGAATATATTCTGTTAATAATAATAATAAAAACTTAGAAGTGAAAATTTCCATTATTGCTGAAGTGAAAAATGAAACCATGATCTTGAACAGGGGTCGGCAACCTTTTCTGCATGACGTGCCATTTTTGATTTTTCTGGTTAACCACTGTGCCAACACCCCCCACCCCCCTATTTTTTAATGCATTATGTATTATTAAAAAAAAAAAAAAAAACAATAAGCCTATTTAATTTCCATGCAAATAGTTTCTGAAGATTTTTTATAAATTGTTTTTTAAACCTTTCAAAAGTTTCTTGAATAGCAGATATACAGTGTGACCGTACTGAACAGCACTGTATGTGTGTGTGTGACAAGGCCAATGCATTAAAACATTTCAGTTTAATCGCAGTTCTATATTAATGCGCTGTTTAATTGATGCGCGCACACACACACATACACACAGGTCTGAGATGCGATGTGCAAAAAGTAACATTCAGAAGCTCATAAACTTGTTGTCAGCGCTGCCACGCGACTTTTAGTAATTGATACTGAATCGCTACATTATATTTCTCTTCAAGGGAGTGGGGGGGTGTGTGTGGAATCTCTGTTTTTTAAGTAACTAAACTCAGCTTCACTGTTTGTAGAAAGAGACAGACGCAGACAATTTACACATCTCTCTCTCTCTTTCTTTCTCTCTCTCTCTTTTTCTTTCTTTCTCTTTCTCTCTTTCTTTTCTCTTTCTCTCTATCTCTCTCTCTCAAAATGGCCATATTTGAGGAAAAAAAAATTTGAGTAGTTTGCGTCACTGGATATAGCTGTCGGTCATTTAACATTTCTATCGTAAACATATCGTTAAAATTTGACTAATATTAAATTATTTGCAGCTTCATCTTACCTCGCTCTCTTTAAAGCAGCACTATCTATGTAACTTGTTCTGTGTTCAGAATTTGCTAATTTTTATAATGAGCGAGTACATCATGATTTCATCTTCCCAAACCGTGTTTTGTCTTATCCTGAATCACTACGGTACACTTATAATAAGTGCTTATATTTGGACTATTGTAGCCTGGTCGGGTCGTCACTGCTGCGGAGTAAGTCCATGACATCACCCGTAGACTCCTGAAGAGAGTTTTTGAAGCTCAAAGTGCCATCTTGGCAGCGCGTCACTCCCGGATAATAAAAAATGGGCAAAAAGGCGGGAGCTGGTTGCTGAAGCCACGCCCACCTAGCTCGACGGCAGTGTCAGCAGCGGCAATCCACCTGTCACTTAAGTGGCCACGCCCTTAATTATGCAGAACTTTAAGGTTATTGTTATGTTATTCAGGCATTATACCAAAAAAACACTGGGTGACACCCAAACTACATTGACTTTTTTTATTTATTTATTTTTTATACATTTCTGTCATAATATTACTTATCACAAAATAACCACCAACTATGGAACCTTGAGATTCAGACATTTTAAATGAAATTTTTTATATCTTGTCAAGATTATAGAAGGTTTTGACATATAAAAATTATTTGTTTGATTACGTCTTTAATTGATTTTTCTGAACATTTCTGCCATATGTACATAAACTGACAGTCACCACTGAGAAGCTACTACTAAATATTGTAGAAACATAATTTTCTGTAAAGTTGCTTTGCAACGATTTGTATCGTAAAAAGCGCTATACAAATAAACTTGAATTGAATTAAAATAGTATAGTAAATTTTCTAATATGACACTTGACACCAACCCACTAGAGGGAGGAGCCTGCTATAAGATTTATATTATCATTTCTATTGTAACACAATGTCCGATATTAAAAAGGTTTTCATAGGATGAATTTTGAGTGTTTAAACTTTGAAATGATGATTAATAAAATATTTGATCGGTAGAAAAGGCAGTAAAACAGAGTAGACAGTTAAGGAGTTAAAGCATTAAAATTCAACTAACATTTGTAAAGATTTTGATATTTTATGTCTAGATTGTCTCATTTATGCAAATCCAAATTTTGTAAATGCAAACCTTTTATATCAACTATTAGTATAGGAGCCACTGACACATACTTGAACATATCCTCACAGAAACACAATAAAGAGGCTGTGAAAATAAAACACTTTTTGTATTTTAATTCATGTCTGATAATTTTGAGATTGTCTAAATGCAATCCTCTGTTTTCTGCAACATGTGTGCATTTCCTTCTTTCAGGGTTGGGGTGGAATCGGTTCCAAAGTGTTCCTCAGCTTGCCTTGCATCCTCGGGGTAAACGGCTCTACCCGATTACCAGGAGTGGCTCTGGGTTCAGAGGATGAAATGAAGCTGAGGGAGAGTGTGGCGTGTCAGGTCAACCTCTTCATGCAGCTGAGATTGTAACTCAGGTACTGGATGAAACAGCATCGCTTCTACAAACGGTGCATTTTCTCTGCAAGCTCTGTTACAATCGCAGCTTTAAGACGCTGTCAATTTCTCACGGAATGTAAAGATGCACTTTAGTCCTTCCTGCAGTACTTGCTTATCTTATATTCTCACAGCAGCCACTGGGAAGTGACAGTCCTCCATCTGACAGCAATAGCACTGAAGATTTTATCTAGGCTTCATGTGAAGCATTATGCATATTATTATTGCACTTTTTTACAATACAAACTATGTATATGCAATCCTGTTTGTCATATGACTTTTAAGTGGTTACCTGTGAGTATAATGCAACAATGGTGCCTTTATGAAAGTGAAATTATGGTAGAAAGGTAAAACGAATGGCTTCAAGTGCTTGTTAAATGCTGTTACCAATCAGGCAGATCTGTGATGAAGGTTTGCTTGTTTTAAATCAATTAAAGGGCATGGGTTCCTAATGTGCTTTTATGCAAGTGAATGTATATTTATAAAGAAATATTTGACCCTGGCGTTATATTTTATCACGTTGTGCTTGTGCCATATTCCTTTGAATGTGACATTAGAATTGACAACAGCAATAATGTAAATATTAAAATAAACACTCCACTTTATGTATTGTCTCATTGTTGCAACAAGGAAAACACAACTTTTAGCTGTTAATCAAATAAGTCAAATGAACATGGAGTTCAAAAAGTTCAAACATTAAACTGGGTTTAAAAGTTTCAACACAAACTGAACGTCAAGACCATTTAACCTGAGAAGCGTAATATAAATGCAATTAAATATAAGCTCTCAATACAAACATCAAAGTGCAAATCAAACCTGTTCTATTTACAATTACACAACAAAGCTATACAATGACCTTGAATATACAGTTTCTTCATTTAAACATTCAGTGTGGTGGCTGTATTTCCCAGTATATAATTTTTAACCAAGCTGTGCTTCATTATCTCCCACAAGATGGCACAAGAGGGCAGTACACAACACTAAGGTTTACAGTTGAAGGAATTTCCTTTTTGAGCAAATCAGAGACCACCGAAAAATGCCCTTTCAGTGTAATCAGGGAACGTTTGTCAGTGTGGTAAGATCCTTGTTTACATTTCCACAACATCTTCATATTTAATGTGCATCATTAGATGCATTTTCATAAACCAACGTTTAAAAAAAAAAAAAAAACTGTTGCACCAAGATATAAAACCAACCAATAAAACATAAGACAAAGAAATAACAACTGATCTAAATGCGGGGACATAATATCTCCCATAAAACAACAGAAACAAACAAAATAATGGTGACTGTCACATATACCGTGGTGTCTAAACAGATCAGATGTAATTTCAAACCACATGACGAGTCCCTGGAAGACTGGTTGCTCAACTAGATAAATGGTTATTCTGATAACTGCTACAACTATAGATGCTTCACTTTAGAAAAGGGGATTCCAGTACATACAATTTTCATGGCACACTGATAAAACACATTCTAGCATTCTGTGTAGATCTGTCATTCATATATATATATATATATATATATATATATATATATATATATATATATATATATATATATATAATATAATATATATATATATATAAAACACATTTCAACACCTAAAAGATTGAAATATGTTCACTTGATACCATCGAAGCACAAAAGTCCAAATGATGGAAACATGCCTTCAGTTCACACTGAAGTGTGACTCCAGCAACTAATGACTTGAAACATGCATTTGACAGAAGTCTGAATCGGAGTGTACAGGAGAGAGCACTGGGGGTTGTGATTTTTTGGGCGGTAGTCTTGGGAGCTGTGACTGACTCCTATCTTGATCAGTCTGGTTTGGAACCACCTGATTGGGTTTTGATTTTTTGGGCGGTAGTCTTGGCCGCTGTGACTGACTACTATCTTGATCATTCTGGTTTGGAACCACCTGATTGCATGGGACCAAAGATACGAGGTTGGGTTTATTTGCAAAGTCAATAGGTGGTTTGGGAAAAATGCATTCTGGAGACCCCCAGCTGTTTGCCTCCTCAATACATGAAGGAGGTGGAGGGAGTGGCGAAGAGTCAGGCGTGTAGAAGAACATAGATGGGGGCGGTAGAGGAAGAGACATGGCATCTTCTGGAGGAAGGGGAAGGGTGGTGTTCATTAGACTCAAGTTTGAGTTTTGCGGCAATGTGGCCGCCATCTCCAGCAGCCTGTCAACAGACAGATCCTCCTCTTCTGACATGTTGTCGTAATACGAAGTGTTGGAAGGTCTCCGGTCACCTGATGACGGTGGCACATAAATGTTGACCGGAAACTTGCTTAGCTGCCGATAGGATCTATACGAGGAAGGTGACGAAAACGGATCTTCTACGATGAGATCCAAAGGTTGGGTTATTGGTGGTGGAGGTGGAGCAAGGCAAAATGGGACATCCTCTTCTAGAGGTGAAAGCTTGACCCCTTCTTCAGTACAGGGAAGAGGTGGAGGAGGTAATTCTGGGAGATTCAAAGAGTGGATACTGGATGTATCTGTTGTGGATGGCTGGTAAGGAGGAAGCCAATCTTCAGACACCGCTGATAGGGGTCTACTAACACATTCATTCTTCAACGATCGAGTCTCTGGTGAACACAGTGCAGATTCTGGGTGTAGCAGATGATCTGGACTTTGTACAGGTGCACTGTCTTCATTCTTCACCGTGGTCCCTGGTTCTTCAGGTGTAGCTTGTGACAGTAAAGAGTTGGAAGTTGAGTGGGTGTGTTTTGAAAGAGGGGAAGATGAGGTAATGGTAGGGATGTGTTTTTCGTTGCTCTGGTTGTGGGTGGTGGTGCCTTCCGTCTGAAGCTTGGTTGAGGTTTGATTGTTGTGTGCTGATGGCGGTAAGGGTACACACGCAGTCTTAATTACTGGAAGCAGTACTATTGGACGTTCCTCGCCCAGCTGTATCTTTGGGAACTCATCTCCCTTGGCTACAAGTCAAACCCAGAAAGAAAAAGAAAAAAAAGTTGTTATAATAGTCTAGAATTGCATAAAACCACAGTACACTCTTTAGAAGAAAGTTTTTTTTTCCAAGGTTCAGCAAATAACCCTCTTTTAATCAAGGACCATTTTTATTGTTGAGTTGGCCATATGGGTCTTAATGTTAGATTATAGCAGGGGTCATCAACTCTGGACCTCAAGATCCACTTTCCTGCAGAGTTAAGCTCCAACCTGGATTAAACACATGTACCTGCAACTTTGTAGTTATCATAAGACCTCGATTAGCTTGTTCAGGTGTGTTTGATTAAGGTTGGAGCTAAACTCTGCAGTAAAGTGGATCTCGAGGTTCAGAGTTGAGGACCCCTGCATTATAGGTTTGTGAGAGCTTCCAGTTGCTTTGAATCACCTGTCCAAATGATTTTCTAAACATCTATTGCATAAGAAGTGCTTTGTGGAAGCTTCTCTAACTGGAGCATTTATTTTTTAGTCTACACCAGGGATTCTCAACTCTGGCCCTCAAGATCCATATTCCTGAAGAGTTCATCTCCAAAGGTTTGCTCCTTGATCAAATTCACCTGCCAGTAACTTTCTAGTAATCCTGAAGACCTTGATTAGCTTGTTCAGGTGTGTTTGATTAGGGTTGGAGCTAAACTTTGCAGGAAAGTGGACCACGGGTGCCAGAGTTGAAAATCCCTGGTCCACACTTTGCAGACTCCAAAGACATTCAAAATCTTGTGAACAAGGCTTCCTTAATTATTCTCTCTGGTATTTGCTCAGAATGTTCTCATTTAAAAGAAAACACAATCTGTCTTTTACCTGGAGGAGGAAGGTCAAGCTTCATCCTGCGGAGTTCTGACATAGACGACTGAAGGTGCTCAATAACTGCATCATCACTCATGTTGAAGGAAGAAACAATACGCTCCTGCAGAAACTCCCTCAGGTCCTCCAGAGACATCTTCAGAAGACGCTCTGACAGAAAAAGAATGAGGCTTTAGACTTTATAAGCTTCTAATTAAACTCATCTATACTACCCAAACATGAAAATTAAGGAACTTCTGGCTGAGAGAACATCTAGGCAGCTGATTTACCACTACAACCTCAACTTGTTTTTGAGTGCTACTGCCCAGATTAAACATTGTTTTAAGTTTACCAGAAACTCTTTTAAATTTTATATCATAGATAATTACGAGCAAGTCAGTTAATCCAGTACACTTAATCCATTGAGTGTATCTTGAATAACCCTAAATTAAGTTTCTTGCTCAAGGGTGCAATGATGATAGTTTATAAACCCCCCTATGTGGCATCTGCACCTACAAACTTTCAGAAGCCGGATCTTTAACCACTATATGGTTCAATGCTGTACATACTGGACATGGTGACAGCTCATGTGGTTCTACAGAGATCCAGAGTGGGACTTTTTCTTACTTTTGTGCAATTTGAGGAGCGTATAGGCCATGGCGGTTAGAACTTTTTCTCCTTCTAATATGTAGATGTCCCAAAGGCGCAGGGTGAGTGTAAAGGGTGTCTATATAGTAGAAACACAACAGACTCAAGTCATCAACCAGCTGAGCAGAGCTCCAACATGAATAAAACATTGAAACAGGATTCTCTAAAGCAGTGTTTCTCAACCCTGGTCCTGGGTGCCCCCCAGCACTGCACATTTTGTATGTCTCCCTTATCTGACACACCTATTTCAGTTCCTGGAGTTTCTTTTAATGAGCTAATGAGTTGAATCAGGTGTGTTTGATTAGGGAGACACACAAAATGTGCAGTGCTGGGGGGTGCTCAGGACCAGGTTGAGAAACACTGCTCTAAAGGGTTCAGCCCAACCATATGAAACTTTTAGCAGATGATGTTTCCAGTCTTTTTCACACAAAAACTTGCTGTATGCAAATGACGTTATTGCAAAATTAGTTGCAAAACTTGGACTCGGCTGGTGAAAAATTATGTCCTGTCGAGGCAAGGCCACCAATAGGGTGGTAAACAAGACCTTCTGTCCGGGGCCTGGACTGGATCAAAGAGAGGTGGTCCAGAAAGAGAGCACAATTTCACCATTTATCTACACCAAAAAGGTCCATATTTTAGAGTAGTAATAGGTGCCCTTACAGTACCACTATGAAACTTTTAGGGGTAAATAAGCTACAAAAATGTCTCTTCAGGGGTACTACCCAGTGACAAGTTGCTGAACTCCTAAAGGTACATTTTTATATAGATTTGTTAAGGTTGCATTGTGGCACCTTTGTCAGGGACTGGAAAAACAGTTCGGACACACCCATCTCTTATGTTCATACAAGACAAAGTGAATGTTTATGACATGTTTTATATTTCATTGTGATTTAAAGAAAGTTTCAACTCCATAACTGACAGCTTTTACTAGTGATATAAAAATAGTGAAAATGAAAATGATGCCTTACCCTGTCAATAAAACACTGTAGGAACCATTTGGTTGTGTAGATACCAGTGGACATCTGTTCCTTATCCTGAGTTGAAGAAAACATTGGAAAAACTGAGAAAGTGTTTATTTTTTATTAAAGTCAAACAACCTGAGGTTAAAATAAGAAAGCTCACCAAGTGTTTTCTGAGTTTGGGAAGGAGTTTAGACAGTATTTGGTCATGATGAACCTGAAAACGCTGGAGTTTGGGAAACCCCGGGATGAAGAATCCTTTAAGAATCCACAGAGGAAGACACAGAGATGTATCACCAATTACAAGAATGTACTACAAAAACAAAGAGATCTATTTATCTACACGCAGAGTCAGAGAGACTTACTCACCATGCATGGCATGTTTCTGATTGGTCAGTAGCTGTGATAAAGCCCAGAATGCATCTTCCTCATTCATGTACATGAGCAGAATGGCAGCGATCTGACTCATACCCTGACAGTAGCTCACTTCCTACACAAAACCACATAACCAGACAGACCGAGTACACATTGTCACAATCTTTACTCAGGATTCACACATAGATAGAGAATGGCCTAAGGAGTAATAGTGCTGATTTCACCAATTACAAAACAATAACTTAAGTGCTTTTCTTTCAAGAAAAAGAATACAAGACTAAAAAGGTAAAATTCAAAGTCCCCTGCTTCTCTCCATATCTCTCACTCACTCAATCTCTCCTTCCCCCCTTCATCACCCTCTTCTTGCCCAGTTGACCCACTTTCTACTAGACATCATCGGGAAGGAAAAGGAATATGGTACCATTTCCCGTCTCTTTGAGACCCACATGCTCCTTGTTTTTTACAAACAATGGAATTTATGTGCATGTGTCCCAGCGGTTTTGTCAAACATCCTGTCAAACCAATAAAAAAAAAAAAAAAAATTCTTCCATTTGTCTTGTCCAGCTTTTAAATCATCCATGTTTAAGGTTAATTCCCAGTAGGTTCCCAATAAATAAATTAAATAGCATATCATGCAATTAGCACCGGACAGACGGCCTCTGTTATTGTCTAAAAGACCCTGGTCACCCATAACCAGTGGGCAACGTCAGAGTCACTGTCTCTGGATTAGTCTGTCTCCAAACCAGATTCTGCGCACACTAGGCATATTGTTTCTAAACCTAGTGAGCTGCCTCTGTGTCTACTGCCGCTAACTTCTAAAGCAGCATATCAAGCCAATAAATGATGATTTGCTATTTAGGCAGCAACTCCACACACCATACAAATCTCCAAAGTAAATTCGACTTGCAATTTGCAACAGTTTAATGTTAGCATGTTGCTAAGCTAACAATATAGAATATTCTATTGCACAATGCTCCAACAGGCTAAGATACAGCATAAACAAGCATTGGATAAAATAATGCACTTTTGCTGTTTTGAGAAGTGTAACATTTTGTCAATATTCAGTGTTGAACGAAATCAATATTTCTCTCATTTTGTCCGTCTTGAATTGTCCGCCTTCTCCACACTGTTAGAAAAAGCCAGGTCTTTCAGCCAGGTCAGACTGGTTTGTTAGCTGGTTTAAGAGTAGTTGTTGGGGTTGGCAAAAGTCAGAGCCAGTCTACAGATTTTGTTTTGTTAGAGGCGATCATCATAGTATATAACCAGCAAAGACTGAAACAGACTATGATTCCATCCAGTTGAAGCCTATCAAACTTGTTCTAAAACCAGTTCTAAAACATGCATTGTTTTTATTTGTTTCCTAGCAATGAGGAACATGTTGCTGTGAGAGTTCGTGGTGTTCGGAAACCTAATGTTTGGTATTCTGTGACTGATCTTCAGTCGTTTAGTGTATAACGCCCAGATTTTCTCTGTAACCATTTACAAAATGTATGATGCCTAGTGTTTTACAACCAGGTTTTAAAAGATATGCATTCTAGTTTTAAGTTTATTCCATTATTAACTTTAAGCACATACATTTACAAACAACAGGGATTATGGGCAAGTTAGCCCAAAAACCACACATGCTATCATCCGGGTTTATAGTACCTACTATTTTTAACATGCAACCATTTGGGACACAATTCTGCTAATCTTGCATTTTATACAGTACGGATGGTATTCACATTGGCATGTAGCCAGGTCTTTATTCACTGATACAAATACAAGTTTTATTTTCGGTTTAGGGTCTATGGTCATTATATTTAGCTTAATGTAAGAACAATAGAAGACGATGGGAAGTCGCCATTAGTGCAGTAATTGTGTGTGTGTGTGTGTGTGTGTGTGTGTGTGTGTGTGTTCTTCCCCTCTGCCCTGGTTCATCCAGCACATGCTGTTCTGAGTTACATAACACATTTACACACAGACATTCAAACTCTGTCAATCTCTTACCGTGTTGTAGACCGAATACGCTGCCAGCACATGGAACAGGGCTTGCTGTCTGTAAAGGACAAAAAACACAGGTCAAACAAACTGTTCCCAATATATTACATGATGGCTATTAATAGGATTTCAAACATCTAGTTTCAGTGTATGCAGTAACAAGATCAATGACATGATGCTAATATTTCTGTGACTAGAACTAGTAATTTATTGAGAAAAACATCAAAAATATCAGATGGTTTAATCATTGTAATACCATGGAAGCCTGTTTCCACCAATGATTTAAAAAAAGACCTTTTAATCTCACAATTCAGACTTTTATCTTGCAATTTTATCTTTATATCTCACAATTCTTACAGTTTTAGGTTTATATCTTACATTTCTGAGTTTATATTATTCTCAATGATTTGAGAACAGTGAGAAAAAAGTTTTTTGTTTAAAATGTCATTTAAATTAAAAAATTACATTTTTTTTTTCATTTCTATGTCAGAAACATATGACAGGAAAAAAATTCTTAAAGACTATAAATTAGTAATTTTTCAACTTTTAGATTTCATAAGAAATAGTGAAATAAATTATTAATATTTTTTTTTTTAAATGATCTGCAAAACAAAGTGTGGTATAACTGTGTGGCAAGCTTAGTCTCATAAAAAAGGGTCAGATTAATTTGATCTTTTCATGTGATGGCAAGGTATAACCCTAAGAAAACTTAAAGATATTCATGGTCAATGATGTTTAAGCCAATGGAAAATTTTATTAAATAAGTCATTAAATACATATATTTTGGGTAAAAAAAGCTGCCATTTTCTATTAAAATATGTTTTTCAAAAATATATGAACCCAACATAAATTCAACGATTATTAAAATTAAAGAATTGTCCTTTTTTCCCCATAACGGATCCATCTTTGTCTAAATTTTGTCCAAAAAGCACTGAGGGTCCTGCTTAAATCGAACCGCAGAAAGAAACCAGCTCACAGTAGCAGTAAGAGTCCATTCATGCATAAGCCATCACATCAGGAGATGCACGTTAATAATTCATAACGTCTGCAGATTTGAGATTTAGCAATGCACAGCAAAACCCTTCATAAGAGGCCAGAGGAAAGCAGAATTGTGACTAGTGTGTTGTAGAAACACATTTAGGAGCAACACAAACTAACAACAGATGTGTTAAACAGCACTTCCGCTCCATATCCTCTTATTAGCCGTGCAGCGCTAATAAAAATGTAGAAATCATTGCTCAGAGCTTCCATCCACCAGATGCCCCATGCAGAGAGGCTGGTGGTTGATCTATGTCAGTTGTGGGTGTGCCGCCCATGCAAACCACATGGCTGAAACCTCTTCTTCATGCACTTTGGTCTACAAGCCCCTTTCAATTTGTTAAGCAAGTAGGATGACTCTATTAAATGTCAAATTTACCGAGAGGTTATTTTTGGGGCATGTGGCCAATGTTTTGTTAAAAAAAATCATGATGCACTCAATTTCTGTCAAATTGGCAATTTAAAAATGGAAAAATAACCTAAATGTTTCTGACGTCTGTCAGTTTTTAAGAGGACATACAATCCCAAGTGGGTCTTTATAATTGTCCTGTACAAAAGGAAATCATTTTTTTTTTTTTTTTTCATGACACTGTGGCAGATCTTTAGTTGTTATGGACAACATCAAAGTATGTATTTATTTTGGGCATAATGGTAACAAGTCACCGGTTGTATCATTTCCTGTGAGGCTGCTCACAGTAACAGGAAGTTGGACAAAAATGCAATCACAAGAGGAAGGAGCTCTTGTTTTGGTTAAGTTTACATCGTCTGAGCACTTCATTTCAGAAACATCTCAACTTGAAACTCTTTATATTCATTTGACTCAAAGTCGGCTTGCCAAACAGACCTTGAGTCAAATCAAGATAATGAATTTGTCAAATATCTTACTTGACCCCAAAGCGTTCCATGAACATGATGTGGTTTCTGAAGGTTCTGTTGACATCCAGATCAATCTGCTTGATTTCTGTTGAATACTTCTTGGCTTGTTCCTTCATTTTCTGCAACAACATTAAAACAAAAATTAACAATTTTGGCAATTAACAATTTTGAATTTTTTTAATTTAGCATTAGCCGCACCAATCAGAATTGCAAAAATAACAAAATTTCCCTAGCACTCCCCTACCTGCCATTGGTCAGACTAACAGGTAGCCCCACCCCAAACTCGTTACACTGCTCAAACAAATGGAGTAAATATAGCAATATACTCAGAAAGTAGGGATGCACTGAATGTTTGACAACCAAAATTATTCGGCAAAAAATAGCAAAAAAAAAATGCCTGATTCAAGAAGGGGGTCTCAAAAATGGCCAACAAATATTATTTTACTAACTTATTAATTTTAACTTAAACTGTGCTTTGCTGATATAACGTCTTCAAGAATGTTAAAAAAATGTTCAGTGTTAAGTAAATATTTTTAAAATGTTTTGTAATTGATTTTTTCTTTGAAAAGACAGCGAAAAGCACATTTCGGCTGTGTTTCAGTTTGTTTGTTTTTTCGGCTGAATTTTTATTTTGGCGCATCCCTATCAGAAAGTCAAACTACAAATGGCTTAATAACGGTCATCTCCACTTATTATTTACTTATTTTTGTTAACATTGTCACTATAAACTGTTGTACAGAAAAAGCTGCATTAACTTTCCACAGGAAAAAAACAATATATACCAGGGTTCCTCAAAAATGCGCTTAGGGTTAGAGCTAAACTCTGCAGGAAAGTGGATCTCGTGGTCCAGATTTGAGGATCCCTGGTATATACAGTAGACAGGGTTGGAACAAACGAAATTATCATTTGGGATGAACTACCCTTATAATTAAATCCACAGTAAAAGTTTTTAAAACAATGCATATACAATAAAGCTGATTTTACTTTTGTATATTTAGAAAATTAGCAGGTGACTGATTGTCACTGCAGTGCACACTGCGTATCGCTGTCAAACCATCAAACCTGCATCTAACTTTTCATTCCGGAAACTTGATAGCCAATGGTTTCCATTTAAGCGCTACACTTCTGCTATTTACATTTGTCAGAGCAGCAAACAAGTTATAAATATTATAGTGGCACCTAGATATATTTAGAAATTCAGATAAAGATACACGTTCAGTTATAAATAAAACTCTTGAGAACTAAAGATTCTGAAATGACTGAAAACAGAAAGAAGATGGTAACAGAAGGTAAAAACAAGATGGTAGTTCTTAAACTACTGTTCAAAAGTTTGGAGTCAGTAAGATTGGTTTAAAAAGTTTTTTTTTTCTCCTATGCATTTACTGGATCAAATATACAGTAAAAACAATAGTGTTGTGAAATATTAAATTAAAATTTGGTATGGTATTTTCTATTTTCATATATTGCAAAATGTAATGTATTCCTGAGATCAAAGCTGAATTTTCAGCATCATTACTGCAGTCTTCAGTTTCACATGATCCTTCAGAAATCATGCTAATATGCTGTTTTACTGCTCTAAAAGCCTTTATGATTATTATAAATTTTAAATTGTATTATCAATATTATCAATTGCTGTGTCCCAAATCGCATACTATCCGTCTTAAATAGTATTCGAAAATAGAATTAGTATGTCCCAAATCATAGTATGTTTAAAAAAGTATGGCAAAGATTCCTGGATGGTCTACTAAGTGACGTGACATACAGCCAAGTATGGTGACCAATACTCAGAATTCGTGCTCTGCCTTAACCCATCCAAAGTGCACAAACACAGCAGTGAACACACACACCGTGAACACACACCCGGAGCAGTGGGCAGCATTTATGCAGTTGGGGGTTCGGTGCCTTGCTCAAGGGGACCTCAGTTGTGGTATTGCCGGCCCGAGACTCGAACCCACAACCTTAGGGTTGCGAGTCAAACTCGCTAACCACTAGGCCATGACTTCCCCTACTACTTCTGGTTAGAATTCGAAGTGCAGATCGATGCACACTCTAACGGCTAATATCGCAAACAATACATGGCGAGGTGGACGAGTATTTGATTATAACTACAAACACGCATAAAAAGTGTTGAAAAACTACAAACATGACGTATATACGGACATCAGGATATATGCAGGTAGAGAAAGGGATTTGAGTGATAAATAATCAATGTCCAACCTAATGAAAAATATTGATTTAATGTTATCCATGTTATATTTCATCTGCAGCAACACTGTGAGCTTTTATAATGATACGTTTGGTCATTAACTTTTAAATGCATCATTATGCAAACACATGAGCAGAGTTCCCAGCATGATAGACCCACGACTAGCAGATCAACGTGCCTCTTCATTTCTCTCCAATACGGTAGGAAATCAAATTAAAGGAAATGTGGATGATGTTAACTGTGATAAGATGATTGACAGGGCAGTTTAAACAGTGACGGAATGCAGTAACTAAGCAACAGAGCGTCCGTTAAAGAAGCAGCTATGACGAAGTAGTATGTCCCAAAGCTTGCCTACTATTCTTCTACATACTCAAAATTATGTACTTTTTCTTCACAAAAAGAGTACATACATTTAGGGCATAGTATAAGTAGGTGAATTGGGATGCAGCAAATGTTTTTTTATTTTTTTAAAGATTCTTTGATGAATAGAAGTTCAAAAGAACAGCATTTATTTGAAAACAAAACAAATTAACATTATAATAAACTCTCACTTTTGATCGATTTAATGTGTCCTTGCTGAATAAAAGTATTAATTTCTTTAAAAAAAAAAAAGAATGAAAGAAAAATTACTGACCCCAAACCTTTGAACGGTAGTGTATAGCCTACCGTTTTTCAGTTAATCAGACTTTTGGTTTGCGATATAAAGACTGGTCAACTTATTGCAGCTTACTGTATTCTAGCAACTTTTATTGTATTTTTATGCAATAACTGTCAGACTACACAAAGCATGCATAGCAGAAAACCTTTGTTGTGAAATAAAACATTGTTGTGCCAAATGGGCAGACTGGAGACAAAACACATCTGGCTAATTAAACCCAAACAATCACACAGGACAAACCAAAACCCAAACAAGCGAGTCATTGAATAAATGAACATCAAACAGCCACTTTCCGACCTAATCGAGCCCAAACATATCTCACAAACACGATTCCTGCAAAGTTCCTACCTCGTACTTCCTGTAATTCGCATCTTTCACCTTTTTCACGTCCAGCAGCAGAGCCCAGGCCTGACCGCGCAGCTTCAAGGGAATCCCCTTGTATACCCGCTTCATCATCTGCAAAATGCACATGGGAAGAGGAAACAAACAGATGGCGAGATTTATTTATGGGTCTGCAAGTTTCCGAATGTGTGGGCCTAAAAATCACTGTAACACACAGCAGCCTTGAGTGGCATATTATGGGAATACAATGGCAGCAACAGCAATATGATACGCAATGTTAATGATATGATGAATTATACACATTTCTTAATATAGTTCATTAGCCAAACTATTTTAAAATGGCTTCAAATGCGACTCATCCAGTTAAACCTGGACTGATCACAATTATAAGTTACCTTTTCACTTGTGCAGTATTTGTCCCAACTTTTCACCATCTTAACCCATTTTTCCTCTCTTTCAACCTCCTGGAGTTTGTACTAGGGAAACAGCACACTGAATTTTAATCTCAAATTTAAAATATTCATAAAAGAAAGAGGACATTAAGCAAGAACAGCATAATTAAATGGGCTAATTTCTCTAAACTGAATTTTGCCATAAAAGATATAACAATAATTTCAGGTGCAAAGAAAGATGATATCTTAAAGTCACCTTCTCCTCTGCCGCGGTCGGTGTTGGCAGTTCCTCTTCACTGGGAAAAACAAATTACAAAGGGGAAATGATTGTTTAACCTGCACAAGTATTACATGAATCAGAAGCTTCATTCAAATAACATGAGATTTTACTGCGTTTTATGAAAAATAATCTTGACAACACAATCTAGCGGTCAGTCAACTATTACCCAAAATACACATAAAAGCCATTTTCTTCATAACATAGTTCACACATATTCTCTGATGAAACAGTTGAATGTTTAACATCTTCAACTTTAGACCGAGGTTATCGTTTCGCTAGACTGAGCGTTAAAACTGCCAGGAGAGGCGAGACTTACTGCAGGAAACCGAAGCGGTCCGTGACCTTGTAGATGCTGTAGTCGGCATCCTCCCAGGGCTTAATGTGCACACCCTCCTGCCTGCCCTGCAACCGGCCCAACAAACAAACTGAGAAACTGGAGCAAAGGCAAAAGACCCTCAAACCAAGAGATGACTGGAACTCTTAAAGGAATAGTTCACCAAATTTTCTCCAGTTGAAAAAGTCGTCTTGTATGAATTAGGAGAAAAATATGCACATATAAAGCATATTTTATAAGCAAAAACAGTCTAAATTAGTTCCGATATGGATTTTGGACTTTT
This sequence comes from Cyprinus carpio, assembly GCF_018340385.1. Classification (NCBI taxonomy): domain Eukaryota; kingdom Metazoa; phylum Chordata; class Actinopteri; order Cypriniformes; family Cyprinidae; genus Cyprinus; species Cyprinus carpio. The sequence continues at coordinate 19,002,112 of NC_056621.1, read as the reverse complement.
TCACAGAAGGAAACATTATTATGGATTACGGATTTGTGATGGTTTAAAGTTAAAATGCCTTGATGGATTTGCTTCTCACAAATATGCAGCTTTTCACAAGATGTTAATTAATGAAGCGGAGTCTGTTTTACTTGTGGATTATTGTGATGTTATTATCAGCTGTTTGGACTCTTATTCTGACGGCACCCATTCACTGCAGAGGATGCATTGGTGAGCAAGTGATGTAATGCTAAATTTATCTAACTCTGACTAACCATGAACAATCATTGATGATCTGGGCGTGAGTACATTCTTCAGCAAATTTTTATTTTGGGTTAACAATTCCTTTTAAGGAAGAACATTTGAAAACACCCCATTTCTTGATTAGAACAATTCAGATCTCCAAAATAAACAGAGTTGATACAAGAAACCCCCAGAATCTACAATTTCTGCTAACAGATTATATTTCTGTCTATCCTGAACATCTTATCTGTCTAAGCTCCACAGCATTATCTAAAGGTATCTGAAGTAAGCTGAGAACTTCCAAGTATGCAGACTGTAGTCAATATTTGAGAGTAGCAGCAATGTTAGCATGACATCCAGCTGTTGTCCGTCAAAACACTTCCTTCTCAAAAGATTTTGGCTGTGTCCGAAAGTTAAAACTTGCTGGTTTTGCAAGCTGTATATGGAAGCATGAAGGCACAAAGGATTGTACAATGTTCACACAACATCCTGTCTACTAATATCTGGCCTTCTTCTGAGATAATATGGTATATTCAAGTTTTGTGAGCTATCACAATCATTCCCTTGAGCAATACACAATACACCGTAGGCTACTCCAAGCAGTGGTGTACCCCAAATCTTGGCATCTCCAAGAGGACTGTGTGTACTGCAAAAGCATCTGATCTGATTAATGACCACTTACTACTTTACTTGGGCTACTTTGTCAATATGCATTGCTCTCCATGTCACTGAGGGTCATGAACAATCATTAACCAGTTTCCCTTTGTCTGGACATCCGCTCAACCGGTCAAAGATCAAAACTACAGAAAGTCAGAGGGTAGACAACTGAAAGGATGTAACTTGCCTTCTCATATTTTCTGAGGATCTCAGCCCGTTCTTCAGCTATTAGAGTATCAATGTCCTTCTTCATTTCAAAATCTGGAAAAGGAACAAAACAAACAGAAGACTTTGAGTAAATTGGCTCATCTAGGCACGTGCAAACTTGTTCCTTAGAGGTCGCTGAATATGATGCTTTACTAATCCTCTACTGAGCCACCTTCAGGTCTGCTTGGCTAAAACACATGAAAATGATCAGAGGCATCTACACTCCATCAATATAGTTCTGCCTGAAGCTGACAGAGATCCATGTGAGGTAGACTTGCACATTCATGAGCCAAAAACAGACAAGTGCTGTGATGTCAGCTAATTCTTCAGACAACATTCTTGTCAGGAAAAGTGTAGGACAAACTCACACAGTGCACAAGAACACCAGGACTTAGGTCACATGGGCAATCCATCAAACTACTACGCATCGCTGTGCAGGCCAACAATTCAGCATGTAGATGAACCAATGTGGTCAGATTCATACACAAACCCAAGCTTTGATGGCAATTTGATATTTGAGCAAGTACATTTTCGGTCAAACTTTATTTTAAAGCCCAATTCTCCCTATTAACAAACTATTAATTATGACTTTTGCCTCAAACTCCTTATTTTGCAGCTTATTAATATGTACTAAGTTAGTTGTTAAGTTTAGGAATTGGATGTAGAATATGGTCATGCAGAATATGTGCTTTATAACTACTACTAATAAACAGCCAATAAGTTAATAATAGGCATGCTAATAAGCAACTAGTTAAGAGTGAGAATATGTCCCTACTAAAGTGTTACCAAATTTTTGGTTATGTGCTGGCCACTGTGCAAGATAATCTGGTTATTTCAGGGTGAATGAACCATTGATAAGTTGTCTGTAAGTCAATCTGAATAAAAATGCAACTCAAATGTCTGACCAAAAGAGTCAGACCAATTAGATTCTAAAAAAGAAAATGTAAACATTTCTCTTATTTTGTCTCCTCTTGTTTGAGGAATCAAATTAACTATGAAGGAATTGTTACTTGGTCCTGTGAACCTCTGTGGAATCAGAAATTGACAGAGCAGGACTTTGGCAGCTGATACTTGCCACCATGTGTTGAAAACTGTGGAGGTCTGTTAGTTCACATTCTCTGTGGACAGGTGGGACTCTTACAGAGTCTACAGTTCACCAGACAACTGCTCTGTTGAGACACATGGGCACCTTTCTCTGTTTAACCACCTGTCCCAATTAGATCGTATAAATGGAAACCCAAATTTCCCTTTCAAACTTCCCTTCACTCTCGGGGGGGAAAAATGGGCTAAAATTGTACCTTTAGGGGTACAACAGCTTGTCACTGGAGCAGTACCCTCAAAAGGAATAACTTTTTACCTTATTTACTCCAATGTATACATTAAGGGTACATATTAGCCTACTACTTTAAGATACTAATGTGCAGCTTTAGGGGTAGAGAATGTGCAAAAAACAAGATTTTGTACCTATAAAGTATTTTAGTATTTCAGTATTTTAAACTTCTTATTATGTTAGTAGGATGTTTTCTTCTGTGAAATACTGAATATTGTACAAATAAACATCTCACATCCCCTTTCACTTTCATTATATGTAAAACATTGGAGTTAGCCTACGTTTTTCAGCGTATCTTCATTTGTGTTCCACGGAAGAAATAGAGTCATACGCTGTACAGATTTTCAACATGTAGGCTAGGTGATTAAATAATGAAACGGCACTATCCTAATTCTTTCTGCATGTAATCATCAACCTCTTGAGAAGTCAAATGAGCCACAATAAACAGATAGCAGGCTTGATCTTGTGCTAAAAACACCTTGATTTTTGTTACTGCTGTAGGGAAAGGCTTCTCTGAGAAGCATTAAGTCTCCTATAAGCTGACCAGAGAAAACAGGTCACAGCTAGCAAGAGATGGAAGCATAATTTATTTACCGCAGTGAGTCTCGTCTATGACTTAGGGAACTTAATGGCTTGACAGAAATCATGGGATCAAAAAAGTGGGCCACTACAAGTAGGACTAGTTGTGATTTCTGTATAAACGTCCATCCTTGTGCAATAAATGGTACTTAAAACTATGAAGCATTTTTCTTTAGGCTTAACAAAATAAACAGGTTTATCACTGTCCAAGCAAAGGTTAGAGCCAAAGCTGTGTTTCCAATTTCTCATGAATCTAAAGAGACAGAAGTTACCCACAAGTCTTAACAAATAACCGCGTGCTTTCAATTATGAGTCTGCTGTGATACAGCCATTCTTCTTTGAAGTTTCAGACAAAACCAGTGGCACAGATGCTAAAGATCTAACGTCTAAGTGAAACCAAACTGTTTTGTTATTGTTAATAATTTCGAATTTTCGGAAATGGTTTTTACCCATTTTGACACAACAGCATACTGGAATAAGAAGCCTTGAAAGTAAAATTTTTGTTTAAACAACTACAAATTGCATCATGCATCGCTTCTTTAAACTAAATGCAAGCTCTAAATCCACAGTTGGATCCTGCTGAAAAGACCATGGGATGGTTAGCCAAAGGCATACAGGTGTGTCATCATCACCAGGCTGTTGTTTGCACAGCAGGAGCGTTTCCTTTGTGAACACAATTAATCACAGGTCAGCGGCAGGAGGGCAATGAAAAGGTGCTGATGGGGAAAGATCCTTAACACTGATCTGTGCTCAATTCAGTAGTTTTTACTGGCAGTAGCCAATATGCAGACATGCAACAAGAGCAACACACATAGCGGAGATGCACTACAGTTTACATGGAAGTGTGAATATTCACCTTTCATGGACAGCTTTGGGTTAGTTTTGAGAATGACTTCAAGAAATACTTGAACTTTCCCATGTAGGATATATTCAATAAACTGTGTACAAAACTGAAGTTTAGCCACATCAGTTTCACATTAGGCTCGGACTTTCCCTGGACTGACCACGTAAGAATCTCACCGAAACCCAGGACTCAAACAACCAATAAATAAATAAATAGGGGTTTTGTAAGATCTCATGTACTGTATTCCATGGATCTTCTCAAACTGTTTAGAGTAGAAGTCTGGACTATTACTGTACAATACTGAAACATCCCTTCTCTGGGTCCAATGCCAAGACAAACTCCTCAAACGATCAGCCAACGTGACAGTTTAGCATGTGATACACACTATTAAATATCCCTGGGAAACAAACAGTGGATTTAATAATTAAATGCATAATGTCACAACCTAAAGTACATATGCCAATATCTTAAACTTATGTGCATAAGCCTAACTTAAACTCGACCAAACTGAGAGTAAGTCATCACAGGAAAAAGGAATTAAGAATAATATAAATAATATATATATATATTATTTATATTTTTATATTGCTTCCAGTTTGTTTTTTCTAATTTGAAGAGTTATGAAAATTGGGACAAAAATTCTGTCATTATTTACTCACCATTGTTGTTCCAAACCCATAAGAGTTTTATTCAATCTCACAAATTAACATATTTTTAATGAAACTCGAGAGAGTTCTGAAAGTCCATTATACCAAAATGTTAAATGCTTAGAAAAGTTCATATGACGTTCAGTGGAGGAGAAATGTCTTAGGCTTCATTAAAAAAATTTCTTAATTTGCGTTATGATTTTTTTTTTGGGGGGGGGGGGGGGTAAACTATAACAATGCATCAAAAATAGACTTTTATTATTATTATTATTATTATTATTATTATTATTATTATTATTGGCTAAGCCCACAGGCTAAGCCCAGTGATTAGACACAATGAAAAACGGTTCATTGTGTTGCTCAAGTCTACCAAATCAACAACAATAGCAATGTTCTGTTAAAATAGCTCAGCCTATTTCCCCCCGACTCTTCAAAAGGGAAAACTCAAGTGGCCTTTTCAACTCTGGACACCAAAGGAAAGGTGTGAGGTGTGAAGAATTTAAGAGCGTCTGGAACGTTTGGCATCTTAACGTCACAAACTTCTCATCAGATCCACCAGAATGAAAAATAGAAGACCAAAAACAACTTTACAGAACCACAGAGAAACGCTAACCATATTGCAAAGCTGTCCACCAAACCCGTTGAGATGCTTTACAAACATTAGAAATCTTACAGTTGCAGATATCCAAGGGTCGAAAGTGAGCCAGATATGAATTTTTGGTGATGACAGCTCATTTCCAGCTGCCTGCGCAAAGAGAGTGACTCACAACACTTTTAAACTACAGTATATCTAGAAGCTACAAAAAAGGAGAGAGAACCCATAACCTATTATTAGATGACAGGCTGAAACATGTTATTTTCTACCCAGATGATCTAATAGAGTATTGCATACACAATACAAATCAGCAGTCTGCAAAACATGCTCAAATGTCACAATTCAACTTTCAGCGGACATAACGCTTCACTTAACCCTCCGACATTGTGACAAGCAAAATGTAATGATGTAAGGCTCATCTCGAAGTGTCTCCAACACACTTATCCTCTTTCTGAGGTTACGCATATGTGCAGCAGGCCAGACATGTCAATGTGACTGTGGTTCATTTGTTCTCACTGGAGGGTTTCAGAAACAGAAACACATGGTTTTCGCTGGGCCACTTCCTCTAGTGAATTTATTTTAGTACACTGCAAAAAGAACATCTAATCCAGTGACTTCTGGCAACACCTTGAATGCGATATGAGGATTTGAGGACATGGTGAAGTGTTTGATATGAGGTAGCCAGACACAAGAGCGGCCTACTCAAGTGGAAACCGGCGTGGGCCACACCTTGCGCCCTGAAAGAAGGTAAGGAAGTAGGCTGGTGACCACAATGCATCCCGTCCTTCTGAAGTTCAAGGTTTCACCACGAAACTCATGTCTCGTGGGAACTACCAGCAAATGGCGTAGTTCACTGAAACTAAAGCACTATTAACCTTCTCATTTCCATTCTGAAAACAAGTCACTTTTCACATATTAAATATTAATACATTTAAATACAGTAGTCTTCATGATAAAATGTTCATTTGGGAAGCTGAACATAATCCGGGATGGATTTATTAGCATGCAAGAGTTCTCAAACAGACACTTAAGACTGATACAATTCAGTTTAGATACATAATTTGAGTGGCTGATGTAAATATAAATGATAAAAGACTTCAACAGCAACATCAATCGCCTTCACATGTGTTGCAACTAAAGCCACATTAAGTTTATTTACACGCAACCTTTAGTTGTGAACCGGCTATATTTAAAAACAAGACCAAGTTATTCTAGCGTGTAGACAAAATAAACTCTCCCAAAGCAAGGCTTTATCAGACTTCAGTAAGATCAACAGACTTTCATCTGAGTTGTTTTCATGCACGGACGCGACGATAACAATACCGGCTGATAAAAGACACTCTCATCAAACTGAGCGGCAATAAAACAGCATTATAACCCAAAGAAATGATTTACCTTTGAAAACCGACGCTCTGCGCTGCACAGGCTGTTAGTAAATAACATGTGTGTTCATAGCGAAGCCGCTCAGCGTGGACAGACGACACTCCAGTTTAACTCTGACGGATCCGAGCGTGAGAACACGAGCGCACGCGCAGATGCGCCTCACTGCCCACAGTACAGAAATAGTTTCACTGTAAATGTAAGAGCATTAATAAAATTTACATATTTAAAATAATTTCATTAAAACATGAAATACATACATGTATCATTTTAATATACACTACTATTATTATTGTTGTTATTATTATTATATTAAATATATTTTACATTATACATTTTAATAATACAATGCATAACATGATTAATATAAACATTATAATATATTAAAACATTACATAAACTTTTTTTATTTTAGAATATTGTAATTATATTTTCTACAATTATATAAACAATTATACATGTGACTGTTATACAAATGATTCAATTATTATTATTATATATTGTTAGATATATTTAAATTAATTCCTAACTGCAGTTTATGGTATTATATAAAGCTGTTAATAGTCGTGTTGCGTCCTCTAGTGGCCATTAGAGCTTGCACGTTTCTGTCCAACAATAAGGTTTAGGTATATTTGCATAAGTATCTTCTGAAATAAATATCAGGTTTATGTAGGTTTAATATTAATGCATGGCATATCTATTCCTTTTTGTGATTTGCTGCTTAGCAGTTGATGTTTGATAGTTTTATATTCGTCTTTTCTAAAAAATGCTAAGCACCAGTTTAATATATAATGTAACATTAAATATTAAAATGAAATTAAGTATTTATGTTGTGGGAATTGCTTGAGAAAAAAAATGGATGCAATATGTTTTCGGACAGACAAGACATTGTTGTGTATTGTTGTTCCATGTTTTACCACAGTAGGGTTTCAAATGACTATCAACAACCATCCTGAGAACAATAGTTTAGAAACCAGCAGATTTGTGTCCTTGTCTTTATTTGGTAGTGAAAGTAATAATAAAAAAAGGAAATAAAAGTAATAATAAACAGTCTTTTATCAGTCTAAATCTAAAGGCAGCTTAATGGTTTACTTTAAATATTTATTTAAAAATATTGGATTTATTAGATTTTTTTTTATTTATTTTTTTTTTAAATCCATCTTCTGAAAGCTTGTAATCTTCTTACATCGCGCACTAATGTCTTCAGGCGAAATGGCTTGCATAGAACGTCTACGTTGATTAATTTTCTCGCTGAAGAAATGTCATTTTTAATTATTTAATGAGGAAACTACTCTTGCAACAGTAACATCATCATACCTCTGAAAGGCAGGTGTCATTTTATTTAGATATCAAGTGAGTAGTGATTGAAAAAAAAAAACAAACAAAAAAAAACAAACAAACAAAAACTACTTAAAGGAATAGTTCACCCAAAAATACATAAAATTGCTAAAAATTTACTCAGGGCATCCAAGATGTATTGATGAGTTTGTTTCTTCATCAGATTTGTAGAAATTGAACAGGTGAATGCTTGCCATCAGAATACACAGAAGTGAGATTATGAAATATGGACTTGTACTTTAGCCAGAATCAATGGTTTAAAGTTAAAATGCCTTATGATGGTTATTTTATTACAAAAACAGAGCTTTTGGCTTCACAAGACTTTAACTGATGGACTGGAGTGGATTATTGTGATGTTTTTATCAGCTGTTTGGACTCTCATTCTGACGGCACTCATTCACTGCAGAGCATCCATTGTTGAGCAAGTGATGTAATGCTACATTTCTCCAAATCTGATGAAGAAACATACTTATTTATATCCTTGATGGTCTGAGTATATTTTCTGCAACTCTTCATTTTTGATTATTCCCTTAAATTGAAATGGCAGTGTTAGGACTTAGCCCCTAAGGAACTAAGCCCCCCTTTCCCCTTAAAAAACACTTTGAACACTGCTTACTAGTCTGGTGCAGGTAGTATGGGTGTCAGTGTTTGGTTGATTATTGTTAGCAGCCCCTGCTGGTAGACAATGAAACTACACCAAATGGAAACAAACGGTATGTTTTTCTATTTGTTTGCATTCAAATACAGCTGTGTATTCTGATAAAATATATATTGTTTTGGTATCAACATATAAATGACTATTGTGCTTTATTATGCTAATTATGAATGCACAGTTAGCTCAGTCGTGTCGGGTTGAGGGATGAATGGTGCTGTGCGCTCCTCTGCTGCCTGTCAGGCGCGGGACAGCTAGTGACAAGGTGTGCAGCCTGAGGCGTCTCTGGGTGATCTCAGGAACATGGTGACATTTCACGGTTACTCTGCATGCTGAACCAAACACGATTCTGCCTACAGAGGAAATGTTTTAGTTCTCAGAGGCTTCGCTTTCATAGTTCATAAAGCTTATTGGAGTTCTCAGTTATGTTTTATCTAAATATCAATATTGTTTCTGATGTTTCTTTGAAAATACCTCAGAAGAACAAAATAGCCAGCATATTTCTATACAAATATAAATAGTGAAGCTCAATGAAGTATGGAATATATGTTTAAAATATAATTAGTTTCAACTTTCATATACCAAAATTTATTTCAGAATGTATTTCAGGGGCAAGAAAATAAATGTCCAGTCTTACAGTATAGCCTACATTTAGGCTTTATTCTTTATTTATTTTTATTCAAATGTGTTATATTTTCACATAAAACTTTTCTTCAGATGTATTTTCTTGGATCGAATTATGTGGAGGAAAAAAAATATTTTAAAATGGTCTTGAAAAATACATTTACATTTTTAAAATATGCATTCAAAAATATACAAACATGGCAAAAATATAGTTTAGATGTATCATATTTTAGATTTTTTTGGTATATTTTGAAATATATACAAAAACATTTTGAATTATTATTATTATTATTATTATTATTATTATTGTCATACGGGTTTGAGCTTTATGTAATCTCATATGGGTCTTGGAGAAAGAATTGAGATATTACATCATTCCTATTTTTATTTTATATATATATATATATATAAAATTTTTTCTTTTTTTCTGTCAGGAAGACACCATAGTTGTTTTATAGGAAAACCTTGACAAGCAGAAAAACTAGGTACATTTTTGGAAGGATGTATGTTTTAAATATATTTAAATGATTGTTAGCAGATGGTTGCTAGCTTGTTTATATTAGTTATGATACTTTATCTAGTGGTATTACAATGCAAATACAACAATATTAAAAATTTCCGCCATGTTTTGAGCGGAATGAGTGAGCAATGTACAGTAGCTTAAAAAGTGAAAGAGTTAACTACAAATAAAAAAACTATATGTAGTTAGCATCATCATTTAAAAAAAAAAATCCATTATGTAAGCACATTTAGTGAATTTACCTGATTTAAATTTATCTACAGATAATTTGCGTGTTTATGTGTGTATCTGCAGTGATAAACTGTGTTCCCCAAAACATGATGCACACAACAGCACCCACTGTGCTCATAATCGTCTCGTCAGTGTCACAGTGAAATAGACACCATTTACATCAACAGCAATTGCATTAAAATGCAGATGATTCAAATGATAATGCTACATTTCTATCTCTATTTGACACGATGATCTATAAAACTGCCAGTGCTACACGTTCCCTATGCAAACCAGCGCTGACAGAGTATCCATTCCCACTACAAGAAGCTTGTTTGCTGTGAAGGGTGTAATTTTCAAACAAGATGGCATCATGGCAGACACCTGTGACAGGCAAAGGGCCCTTTAACATAGCCCAGGTCATTTGCCCTTCTGTGCCCGCTAATCCACATGTGGCCAAAAAACCATATCTAATCCTAAACATCTGCCTGATCAGGTATTAGCAAAGTGCATCATTTGTGTGAAAAGATGTTTTTGGGACACATTTCGGGATAACTGGGGGTTTAAGGGTCTCTCTCTTAATTGAGTCAATGGGAGAGGAGATGTTTGGTGTTTGCTCTAAACATGTGACGATGGTTGAGGTGTCTTAATTTGTGCCGGTGCAGGAGGTTGAGCAGCTAGTAGTGCTCTTTACCATCTTGGCCTTCAGCAGTTGAATGCAAGAAAGCAGACCAGTTGTGGTGTAGTGTGCAAATATTACGAGGAGGTCATTACTGTCGGTTAGATTTGGAACGGTGAAAATTCTAACAATTTAAGAAATCCTAAAGATCCTTGCACACTCTCTCCAAAATTGTCGTATGCGTTTTTTTTTTTGTATTCATCATCCTTTCCTATCAAAATGCTTGCTACGGATGCGAAAACGCAAAAAAATCTAACCTGATCAGTGTGTAAACATGATTGACACAACATGAGGTCGTTTTTTTGTTTGTTTGTTTTTTTACGTGCAAAAAGTTCGGATGAAAATTTTGGACTCAGTGTGCAAAGGCCTTAACAATGAATTGACTGATATCAATTTGATTTTAAAAATTCCAAAAATGAAACTGATTCATACGGTGAACTTACCATTATGTTTAATATTGAGTGCCGATTAATTCATAATTGCTGTTTAGACTATGAATAGTAAAAATTTTAACGGTTAAAGTAATTCTATGCATGAATTATTAATTGTTCAATTTTGAAACCAAAAATGCTAAAAATTTAAGTAATTGTAACAATAAATTAATGCAGATTTTTAATCCACAAAATTCTAATTAAGTATAATTCTAACAATTAATTCATCATTGTCAGTTAAATTTTGAATGGTTAACATTTTAACAATTTATGCAATTCTGCTAAGTAATTTACTGTTGCAATTAGAGTTTGAATGAAAAAAAAAAAAACTTTTTAAGTGATTAATTGCTTATTGTTATATTTTGAAGCCAAAAACTCTAACAATTTAATTGTAACAATAAATTAATCAGTGTTGATTTTTAATGCAGAAAATTGTTATTTATTTTGTATGTAATTCTAACAATGAATTCATCATTGTCAGTTTTTAGACTTTAAATTGTGAAAACTGGTGGAAAAAGTAAGTAATTCTAACTTTAACAATCAGTGTTGATTTGTAATGCTGAAATGTCAAATTATTTATGTAATTCTAACAATAGATTCAACACAGTTGGTAAAGGTTTTCAATTTATTAGTTAAAGTTTTTTTTAATTAGTGAAATTTTAATTAGTCACTTACATTTTGAAAAGCAAATACTTTAACAATTAAGTAATTCTACAGATGAATTCCCCATTACTGCTTAGAGTTTGAATATTGAAAATTCTAATAATTTAAATAATTGTAATGACAAATATGCTCTTAGCCACCTTTAACCCACGATCACATTAGACTTTGAGTAAAAAACTAATAAGACACTGTAACAGCTTTGATACCACACAACTTTTTAATGTAAATTGAACATATAACAAATAATAATAAATACAAAATGCAAAAATATACAATCTACTCCACTTTCCTGCAATGCTGTAATCCTGTGGATTTAAAGTTTGCAAACTATGACTTGATGTGTTGCCCTTTATTTGGTCTTTACATGACAGTTTCGCATGTCAAAGTTCACCAAACGTAAACTTTAGATAACAGTAAAATTTGCATGAGGTTGCTTATTCGGTCTCCCAAACTCGAATGCGCAGGAATGGAAATCACTGGAATGAAAATTATACGACACTTGTTTTCTGCCAGCAGAAAATAAACACCACTGCTTCCCTGCAAGCGCCAGGATTTCCTTCAGGAAATGCAAATTGTTTGTTGATTTATGAGAATGAATTGGTAAGGTTGAGGGTTGTACATTCGATGAACAGCACTTCTTCATTTCATCGAGAGTTCAAGAAATGTCAGGTTCCTCAGTTCCAGGGTCAGGTCAGGCAGTAAGTACTCAGACTGTCTCAGATCCCATAAATACATTTGGCTCTGTTGACTCCCTGATGCAATAAAGGCTGCAAAAGCCTTCGAGCGCTGGTGTCTGCGTGACCCTCGACTCCATTGGTCAGAGATGAGACTGAGATTGTGCCGGGCCACCCTCACCAGTCCTCCCTGCATATACAAATCGAGAGGAGGCTACAATGAATTTCAGCCCAATTTATGTTTACTCAACTAAAATTGTTGACGGATGTGAAAATCGAAACTGTCTGGCAAATGTTTCCCGCCCTGTATATTCACTGTTTTTACATCTAATGGTGGAATTGAGTTGGACTGAAGTGGGAGAACATGAGAGATCGCATTATTGATACAAACAGACTCTAGAGTACGGACGGATCTGTATGTTAGGGAATCCCCTGGTCTCCATTAGGTCCTCTTCAGTCTAACTCTGCAGTAATGGTTCCCTGGGAGAATTGATGAGCCCACAAGCCACTTGTGTGAGGTTAGGAGGCCGGCGTGGACACGTGCTGCAGCTGCAGCCATTATCCAGAGGAAGTGAATGTTGTCAATGAGCACTACAACACCCCTTGCTTCCACGTCACAGCCACAGACTGCCATGTTTACCGAAATGCCATTGATCCAGCCTTATGACGGCATCGGCTCTCTGGTCACGCCGCATTTCAGAGGCAATTTACTCGCATCTGCTCCGATAAGCAATTTCAGACACAATGTCTTATTTGTGTTGTGTCGTCTAACACATTTCATGACAGAAAGCTTTTTATCGCCACATGCAAACATCATTCTGCCCTCTGCTTTGGAATTGATCTGTCTTACCTGGTAATTTCCCACAATTTTTTAGTCACTCAAAACTGTCCAAATGCAAAAAAGGGTAAATAATATTACTTAGAAGACCCAGTGTCCTTTTTATGACTCAAAACCACGAATAAGATGGAATCTTAGTTTTAAAGGAATAGTTCACCCCAAAATTGAAATCCTGCCATCATTTACTCACCCTAATGCTGTTCCAAACCTGTGGGACTTTGTTAAAAAGGCATAAAAAGATATTTTGAACATGCTTTCAATGAAATTCAGTGAGGTCCGATGTTGTTTCGGAACCACAGGCTTTGATGGACAAAACAGCTGAAACACTCTTCATTATATTTTCTTTAGTATTCCATGGAAGAAAGACATGAACTATCCCTTTAAATTTTCTATTATTATCCTGCCTTCACACGTTATCAGAATTATCATAAATATGAGTCAGAAATTAAGCAGTGCTGGGTAGTAACTAATTACATGTAATCTGGATTACGTAATCAGATTGCAAAAATTAAGTACTTGTAATTATATTTGAAAATACTTGTAATCAGATTACAGTTTTTTTTTATCAATATGGTACAAGATTATTTCAATTACAAAACTATTTAAATTAATGTGATAAACAAGCTAGGTCAAAAGTAATCTGAAAGTAGTCCAATTATATTACCCCAAAATCTGTAATGTAATGGATTGCGTTACTAATTACAATTTTTGTCATGTAATTTGTTATCACTAATGCACTACAATTTCTAAGTAATCTACCTAGCACTTTATATTTACAACTGGGGAACACACTAACAACACATTGCACATTTTAAAGTGACAGTTACTCCAAAAATGAAAAACTTGACTTCTGCATATATGCAAAAAAAATACTGTGAAAGCCAGTGTTGGTTACCAACATTCTTCAACATTCTTCTTTTGTGTTCAAGAGAAGTAAGAAACTCATACCAGTTCGGAACAGTATGATGGGTGGTAAATGATGCTTGAATTTTAATATTTGGGTGAACTATCCCTTTAAAGACCATCATACCAAAAACACAACGACATTTTAAGGGCAAGCATCACCACATTTTCTTCATTAAACATAAAAAAAAACTTCTTTAACTTGAATCCTTAGATCATTTTAAATGCAGAAATGTGTATTTTTGGCTAATGTCATTAGGCACATTTCCATTACCCTTCAAATTTTGCAAACTGAAATTGTGAATTGAAAATACGCCTAATGGAAAGCGTCAATTTCGCAAAAACGCCCATATATCGCAAAAAAGTTTTTACGCTCGCATGAGATGGTTTTTTAGGCAATGCGAAAAAGGAATAATTCGCAAAACTGCAATGGAAACGTTTTTTTTTTTTCTTCGCATTAACAGGTCACATGCTGTACGTAAAAAGTCATATGATCATTCCTCAATGTACTATAACCTCCAAGAAACACTTCATATGTGGCTGGTCCTAAGTTTAGATCAAAATCTGTTGCCATGACTTATCGTGAGAGGAGAAAATTACGTTTTAGTCGCATAATGGAAACGCCGTCATTCCGCAATATTTTTTTTATTGACATTTATAAAATATTGTTAAAGTTTTGTGCAAATTTGCAATGGAAACGCACCTACTGTCAGTTCATGACTCGAGGGTAAAACTCAACAGCAAAATCAATTCCTGCTGTTCTTAAGTGCTGTGGATTTGTCTCTGTGAACTATGTCAAACATTTTCTCAGCTCATTAACATTTCAAGAAAGGTATTAAATAACATTTTCTTGTTGTTTTTCCCCCGTTATCATATGAGCTGATTTGAGAACAAAGAGCAAGAGGAAGGAGATAAGATTGAGGAAAACAGTGTGTGTGTGTGTTCGGTGGCAAGAAAATGTCAGAGTTTAATTAGGAGGTGCGTCTCTGGGTTTTGGGTGTTGGTAATTATCACATCCAGTTTCATCCTCGCCTGCGGCAGAAGCTACACATGCTGCCATTACCAAAGGTAAATTCAATAACATCCTCACTCGTGGAGAAGGTTTGGGACTAATGGGAGAGGGGAGGCAGTGCTGTTGGACCAAAATATCCCCTCAGGTGAGAGCTGTTATAATGAGTACAATACATATGATGTGTCTTATGGGTTTAAGTTACAACGTAAATGTACTCGACTACTACCTATAGCAAAACAAGAGTTCTGCACTGAATGGGTTCAGACAAGCTAAAGAACTTTTTAGATTGACATATAATGATGCATATGAGTTATATGTCTTGTGAAAACCCTGTTCATGATAAAATATGAAACATATTTTCTAAACACACCATTATTTTGACTCCAGACAGATTAACAGTGACATATACCAGAGGCACTGGAGGGAAAAAGCAAATCCCTGTAAATCATTTAATTAATTTAATCTTATGGAATTAAAAGGAAACTGTCCTCCAGGGAGGAGTTAGAAGGGTTATTTTATCAGCATTTTTTAAAATAAAGTACAGTATCAGATGATAATACCATACTTGAATATGGATATATTGTGGTATAAAAATGAGAATACCATATTAATACCAAACTATATACTCCAAGGTAAAAAAAAAAAGTAATAAAAATCCAAAATGTCATTTTACAGTAAATAATATAAATAATAATAACAATAAACTTTATTTGTATAGGACCTTTCATACAAACTTTCACTGTTATGCTGATGATACTCAGCTCTATATTTCTTCGCAGCCCGGTGAAATATACCAATATGAAAAACTAACAGAATGCATAGTTGATATAAAAAACTGGATGACGAGTAATTTCTTACTGCTAAATTCTGAAAAAACAGAGGTGTTAATTATAGGACCTAAAAACTCTGCATGTAATAACCTAGAACGCTGTCAAAGACTTGATGGTTGCTCTGTCAATTCTTCGTCATCAGTTAGGAACCTAGGTGTGCTATTTGATAGCAATCTTTCCTTAGAAAGACATGTTTCTAGCATTTGTAAAACTGCATTTTTCGATCTCAAAAATATATCTAAACTACGGCCTATGCTCTCAATGTCAAATGCTGAAATGTTAATCCATGCGTTTATGACCTCAAGGTTAGATTATTGTAATGCTTTATTGGGTGGTTGTTCTGCACGCTTAATAAACAAACTCCAACTGGTCCAAAATGCAGCAGCTAGAGTTCTTACTAGAACCAGGAAGTATGATCATATTAGCCCGGTTCTGTCAACACTGCACTGGCTCCCTATTAAACATTGTATAGATTTTAAAATCTTGCTTATTACTTATAAAGCCCTGAATGGTTTAGCACCTCAGTATTTGAACGAGCTCTTGTTACATTATAGTCCTCCACGTCCGCTCCGTTCTCAAAACTCTGGCAATTTGATAATGCCTTTTCCTATTTAGCGCCTAAACTCTGGAATAACTCACCTAACATTGTTCGGGAGGCAGACACACTCTTGCAGTTTAAATCTAGTTTAAAGACCAATATCTTTAACCTGGCTTACACATAACACACTAATATGCTTCTAATATCCAAATCCATTAAAGGATTTTTAGGCTGCATTAATTAGGTAAACCGGAACCGGGAAACACTTCCCATAACACCTGATGTACTTACTACATCGTTAGAAGAATGGCATCTACGCTAATATTAGTCTGTTTCTCTCTTATTCCGAGGTCACTGTAGCCACCAGATCCAGTCTGTATCCAGATCAGAGGGTCACTGCAGTCACCCGGATCCAGTACATATCCAGCCCAGATGGTGGATCAGCACCTAGAAAGGACCTCTACAGCCCTGAAAGACAGCAGAGACCAGGACAACTAGATGAGCCCCAGATACCCAGTAAAGACCTTGACTCAGACAACCACCGGGACAAGACCACAGGAACCAGTTGAGTCCTCTGCACAATCTGACTTTGCTGCAACCTGGAATTGAACTGCTGGTTTCGTCTGGTCAGAGTAGAACTGGCCCCCCGACTGAGCCTGATTTCTCCCAAGTTTTTTTCTCCATTCTGTCACCAATTGGTTCCTTGCCACTATCGCCTATGGCTTGCTTAGTTGGGGACACTTCATTTACAGCGATATCGTTGACTTGATTCCAAATTATTGCACAGATACTATTTAAACTGAACTGAGCTGGATGATGACATCACGGAAATTCAATGATGAACTGCCTTTAACAGTTATTTTGCATTATTGACACACTGTTTTCCTAATTAATGTTGTTCAGTTGCTTGGACACAATCTGTTTTGTTCAATGTGTTTTATAAATAAAGGTGACTTGACTTGACAAAAAAAAAAAAAACATCCAAGACGTATTTCACATTTAATTCAATGTGTTATTTGCCGTTTCTGTAATTACTTGCAATTTTGAAGTGAAAATTATTTTTATTCAGTGTGCAAGAAATGCAACTCAAAAATATATAAATAAAATATCATAATTCATTAAACATACAATTATGTAAAACTAATTTTAATAATATTTAACTTAATATTACCAGTTTAATGAAATACATGTAAATTAATTAGTAAGTTGTACATGTCCAAACAAAACAAAACAAAAACAAAAAAATAAATAAAAAATAAAAACAACAAAACAGACACATTGTACTGCCATTGTACATGAAGTACATGGAACATGGTCAGTCTCTAACACTAATTATTAATATTAATAAAATACAAGCTAATTATCACATTATTTTATAATTACTAAACCAAAACTTTTAAACTGCATACATTTTAATATATACACATATCAGACATTATTTTGAAGATTTATGTTGTTTTTAATGTTCAGTTGTGGGCTTTTCTCTAAGTATGCTTAAATATAATCTTCCACTTTGGCTATACTCAAAATAGGTGGCAATTCAATCACAAAAATAGTATCATCTCATTAAAGTCAAAATGAAAGGTTTCAGAAAAGTAATTACATATTACACATTACTCCATAATAATGTTTCAAGAACATTGTGTTGTTTCCTTAAATGCTCACTGATAAAACTGGCCCCATCCATGCATGTACATGATGAGCATTAAAAGTACAGTTCAACCAAAAATGAAAATCCTGTCTTAATTTACTCAACCTCATGTTGTTCCAAACCTCTATGAGTTTCTTTCTTCTGCTGAATATCAAAGAAGATATTTTGAAGAATGCAGGTAACCAAACTGTTGCTGGTAGCCATCGATTTAAATAGTATGAAAAAAATAAAAATAAATAAAATAATACTGTCAATGGTTATGGACAACTGTTTGGTTACTAGAATTCTTCACAATTTTATTTTGCGTTCAGCAGAAGAAAGAAACTCATACAGATTTGGACCTACTTGTGGGTGAGTAAACGATGGCAGGATTTTCATTTTGGGTGAACTATCCCTTTCAATGTATTCTCAATATGTGAATTTTCAGTTTTTAAAGACACTACAAATAAACACTACAGTTACTAGAGAGCATCACACTCAATTACAAGGTCCTTTTGGGGACTTTAAGCTGTCACGACACAACCGCAGTCACGGCTCAAACCACCTCTGACAAATTACATGTGCAAAAACTGACGGAGGTGCACTCTGATTAGCCGTTGTGCTTGGCAGCTGTATTTTGACACACTGAAGTGCAATTATGCCAACGGGTAATTACATCCACATCATAACCAGCAAAACACATAGTACAGATATGGTTTTGTTGCTTGAAAATAAGTTTTCATGCACTCTGCTTAACAAAAGTTAATTTATCCATCCATCCAACCATGCTTCCATCAAGTAAGATTCTTTTCTAATTTATAAATTTGATACATTCCAATTTTTCAAATTAAAGGCTGTTTTAACACTATCAATATATCTAAAATAAAACTTTGATTCAATTGATTCAATTTTGCAACCATATGTTTAGATTCCATTTAAATTCAGGTACTGAATAGGAAAAAACAAACAAACAAACAAACAAACAAACAAACACATTCTCAGTTCACAACCCTGATATGAAGTACCAAGTCCATCTAATGAGAATTTGTAATTATTATATAAGTGTGCGATTTTGAACAAATTGTTACAATGGCTAATGCAAAAACCACACAATTTGCATGTAAATATCACCATGAAGGTCCACCTGTTTTCCATGATTCCAGGTCCAGGGTTAATGATTTTGCTGTAAGAGACAAATTGTTGATAACCTATAGGATTTCTGTGGTCATAGGGTAAAATAGTGAGTTTTTGATCACCTAGGGTGATGTTCAAACAGTAAATTAATGATCTTTGCGATGAATTTCAGCCTCTGATGAAGCTCTGTCAGTGTCTTAAAATACTCATAAGTATTTGTCATAGTACGCTGCTGCGGGAAGAACATTTGAGACACGTAGTAGCATTCAAAGTCTTTAATGAAGAAAACATGGGATAATACACAATAGAAACTGAGCAAACACATGTAGAAACAAGTAGACCCGACAAACAATGACTACAAAGGCAGAGACTTAAGTACAAAGGATAATTGGGGAACACAGGTGCATAGGATCATAATCAAACTAAACGAGGACAGGAACATGACCAAATAAGGACAAACAGGAACTGAAACAGGGGCAAAACATGACACAGACAGTCCAGAATCCTGACAGTATTAAAAGTATTTTTGTGGTATTTTTTTTTTTCCATTTTTAGGCCTGGTAGTAAAAATTACTGTCCACTTTCATTTTATGGAAAAGAGCACCTGGACCATTCTTCTAAATGTCTCCTTTTGTGTTACACAGGCTTGGAACAACATGAGGTTCAATAAATGATGAATACATTTTTATTTTTAACCCTAAAATCTTAATAGGTTAGTAACAATATAATGTTAATTGATTAATTACTCACCCTCAAGGCATCCTAGGTGTATATGACTTTCTTCTTTCGGACGAATCCAGTCGGAGTTATATAAAATATTGTCTTTGATCTTTCAAGCTGTTTAATGTCACTCAGCAGGTGTTGCATTCCTTCAGTCCAAAAGAAGTTAAATAAAAAGCACCCATCCATTAAAAAAAAAATGTGTCTCACAAGGCCTCCTGTAGCGAATTGATGCGTTTTTATAAGAAAAATAACCATATTTAAAGCGTAATAATCAATTTAATCTAGCTTGCGCCAACAGTTGTACACAGAAGCAGTTCCGGGCGGATGACGTATGAGGTCAGCTTCGCGCATGCGCCGCTCAGAAGTGACGAACGCTGAAGCGCAGGGGAGAGATCAAAACAAAACAACGGTCACTAATTAGACATACAAAACGAGGATTTGTAAAGAAGAATGTCAGAGGATTTCTATAAGAATTTGTAAAGAAAAATGTCAGAGGATTTCTGTCACAATGCAAGAGCAGGTTTTGCTCCTGTTAACAAACGTTGGTTTACATGAGACTCACAGGCGCATGCGCAGCGCTGACCTCATACAGTATGTCATCAGCCCGGAGCTGATTCAATGGATGGGCGCTTTTTATTTCACTTCTTTTGGACTGATGCACTGCGACACCCGCTGAGTGCCATTAAACAGCTTGAAAGTTCAAAGACAATTTTTAATATAACTCTGACTGGATTCGTTTCATCTGAAAGGGATGACTTGAGGGTGAGTAATTTACGGGCTAATTTTCATTTTTGGATGAACTAACCCTTTAAACCCTCAAAATTGCCTTTAAATATGGTAAAGAATGCAATTTTTAGTGGAGCAGGATTAAATTTGCTAGAGTAATGTTTCCTCAATAAAGTATGTCTAGCACAATCAACAGGTGCCACAAGCCTTGTTTTCCATAGATATTAAGAGCTGGTATATCTGGAAACCACAGTGAACAAGACAAACCTACAGCAAGATATGTCATCCAAGGGTTTCACAGACCTGATATACTACATAAAACCTGTCACATTCATGCGTTATTGTCAGCATTCGATTCAAAATACTCATTGTTATGGTTAATAAGTAATACAGTTGATTACATTGAATAGAATATTTATTTGTTGTCCCTCCCAATTTGTGCGTTTAATGACCCCTGTTGAGATGAAAGGTAACATTCAATGAAGAAAAAAAGAGAGAGAAAGAACGAATGAAGGAAAGAGAAAAGAATTGTGGGGGATGAAGAATAATCGGCCAGCTGTGAGCGTGCTGCAATTACTCCGTCTGAAGTCTAACAATTATGCTGGGGGCCCCTTCGGGAGGAGGCTAACATCCAATCAATACATAATTGTGATAATTGTTGTCCCTGTGCCGGTGTGGGTTCTTCTGTAACTTACAGAAAAGGGGAAAAATGAATAAACAGTGCACACTGAATGCCAAAGTGATGCCACCTAGTTCGGTACGGCATTTAGAACAAAGACGCTCAATTTGCAGTGTGGGGAAACGGGCCGTGAACGACGGTGAGTCAGCGCATCAGGTGGTTGATGGATAACCATTGTGCCTATATCCGTCTGTTAATATCCATGTGTCATTCATAGCAAAAAAGGATATGTTCCCAAGAGATGTTTTTGTAAAATATATAGATACTCAGTAGTA
Source organism: Cyprinus carpio (assembly GCF_018340385.1). Lineage (NCBI taxonomy): Eukaryota > Metazoa > Chordata > Actinopteri > Cypriniformes > Cyprinidae > Cyprinus > Cyprinus carpio. The sequence goes on along the minus strand of NC_056621.1, from coordinate 18,980,572 downwards.
TTGGACTACAGCTTTGAATCTCAGATTGAATCATTGTCCATTACTTGGACTTTGAATTTTGTTATATATATATATAGTGGTGGCCAAAATTATTAGAACACTAGTATTTTCAGCAGCTAAAATGGTTTTAAGTCAGTTATTTTTATCTTTTGCTGTAGTGTGTTGGTAGGAAATATCAGTTTACATTTCCAAACATTCATTTTTGCCATTAATTGTAATAATCCAGTGAGTTTTTTGTCTGACAACAGCCAGTGCTCCACATATAGAGATCTGATCTGATCATCATCCAGTCTGTCTGGAATGACATGAAGAAACAGAACAAACTGAGACAGACTCAATCCACTAGAACTGTGGCAATGTCTCCAAGATACTTCAAGAAACCCTGCAGTATTCTGAATTTGGACTGCAGTACCCATTTCAACTGCTATTTGTCAATATTACATACTGCACTTTTAACAAATCGGTTGAGTAAACGATTCAATGCCTCATTCAGAAAGTTTCTGAATTAATTTTAAATAGTTTACTACTATACTCATTTTTTTCCCTAAAGTAGATGGCAGAAATAGTAAGAGAAGCATGCTAATATTTTATTCTGAATTCAGTCACTTGGATAATATTTTACATTAGGGAACACCATTCACTATTAAGTAGTTGCTTATTAGCATGCATATCACTAGCATATTGGCTGTTTATTGTTACTTATAAAGCAGATATTCATGCCTTATTCTGCATGACCATAGATCTTAAATCCCTTAACCCTACCAGTAACTAAATACGTCGTACCCTCATAACTATTAAAACAACTGCTTTACTATCAACAATAATTAAATAATGAATATGTGTTCGCTAATCTTAAATTTTACCGACAGTTGTGACAGTTGTGTTTTGTGAATTACTGGATAAATCACTGATTTTTAACATCAGTTGAGTTAGTGATTGTTGACCATGTCATTTGCTATGTTTTGTAGGATTAGTTATTTGCCTTAATAAAGATGTTAAGTACACAGTCTTGTACCTTGTGCCTTTTTGTTTACTTTTAAAATATTTTTTGCTTCAAATCAAAGTGTGTAATGTTGTGATTCAGACTTGGGAAAATAAATGGGAAAAAGCGCATGAGCACTTATACACTCTATTATGATGTCAGGTGTGTTCATATAACTTTGGTCTTAGCAAGATGGAGATGTACCTTTTCTATGGAAAAAAAAAATCACAGCAAAATAATTCAATTTGATGTTTCTATTCAGTTTATGAAGATAATGTAAACTTGTATTTTGTATGTGCAACTTTCAGCTAGTATTTGAATTTTTATTTGATCAATTTTAACATTAATTAAGTATTTGAATTTTTATTTGATCAATTTTAACATTAATTAATTTTATTTTCTTAATGAGTTTCCCACTCATAATGAGTTTCCCACTCATTATTATGACTTTGTAGTACAATTTATGGTAAAAAAAAAAAAGGCAGCTGTGGTTGCCAGAATTTTACCATAAAAAATATGGTAGCAAACTCAAGGTTTGAACTTAAATTTACATTTAAATACCATAATTCATTAACTGATATAATATTAATATACCTGCTTACTAAGTACTGAAATCTGTTTTGTACCTTTGTAATAAACTGATAACCACCAAAAGCAGGTGGTGAAGAGAAAGTCACATGATGAACCAAAGCCCATCACAAGCAGCTTTTAAATATTAACATCTATAGCAGTGGTACATATGACCAACATTAAAATACAGTAGCTTAGTAGGCCTACCTGTTCAGCTACAGCTCTGCACAGTTAAAAAACGAGGCAGTTTTATTCCTAATAAGAATTTTTGTTGTTGTCAGCCACTTTAACATTGTAAATGCACAGTTTGAACATAAACACTGCACAGTGCTTACAAACAGGTAAATAAAAAAAAGATTAAATTAAAATGTTTTGTACCTAAAAGTTAAATAAAAACTGTACTGTACTTTACAGTCTTTTACCGTTAAATTCACGGTAATTTATTACAGTGTAGTGTCGTTCATGTGCATTCAACTCCTACTTACAATCTTTCTGACATGACTTAACAGGCAGAACTGATTTGAGGACCAGAACTAAATGTTGTTGTTCATTATAAAAACTACATAGTTCAATCATTCATTGATGAACTTAGATGGCCACCATTATGTTTTTTTTTCACTTCCTAAAGCCACAGTATGAAAACAGCAAACACTTAAATGCCTGTTAGATCTGTTATCCAAATCACCATCCACCGTCTTCTTATGTAGAGATCATTAGAGATCAGAGAAACACAAGTTCAGTTGCATTTCATCCTCAAACTGACTGTGAACAGTGCTGAAAATCATTGTGCTTTCTTTTAATGTCACCATGCGTTATCTTTTCCTGTCCTCTGCCCCTCCCAGTAAAGGACAGTCTTTCGGCGCATGGCCCGAGGGTACGTTTAGGATACGCATTTTATCTCACAAAAACCCAGCACTCAAGCACTTTTCCAGCTGTTGCTGCATGTGAGGCCAAAACTGCTGGTAATCCTTTTAGCATCCGGACCACAGGGCTCCGCACATTGTGACTTTAATCAATTTACACATCAAACTGTTCACGGCTGGAGGGAACACATGATGCTCAGGTACAAGACAGAAAACAACTGGCAGGTTTTAATGGCAATTACATTTGCTGCGGAAAATGACAATGAATTTTCGGTTGAGCTGATAAAGTGACTCAATTTTCCACAGTTGACTTTTGCTTCCTTTTGTTGGAAGTGAAGACATTTTGACGGTCACATGAATGTTTTTATGGTGCAATTAGAAGAGCTCTTCTGCTGTTTTTATTTAGATAAGACATTTCTATTTCTGAACTGCATACCATTTTAGTGCCATACAACCCACTAAGTTGCAAACTGATTTGTATTCAGCAGGGTAACTGATTACATTTAAAAAGTAACCAGATCTGGCTCATGTCATGTAACATAAATGTTAGACCCTCGGGGTGACTGGATAATGTTTAAGGGTCTGGGCTTCTAAAACAAAGGTTGGGAGGTTCAATCTAAAGTAGTCCTGTTTTATCATCATCATCATGCCCTCGACCACAGCTTGCTCCAGGCTGACTGTCATTGCAACTGGTGCATTATTAGTCACTTTAGATGAAATTTTTTTAAATGCCACGTATCTAAGACCTATAGATGAGCAACTAGACCTGTATGGGCTATAGGTTTAAAAAAGGGAAGTGAAACAGTGGTTCTTGTAAAATGAATTGTCATGGAGATTTCAATGAATTTGTAAACGTTACAAAATTTATTTTCAGCTGTTTTGTACACTGTAAATTGAAAAAATAACAATTTTAATGATGCTGATTTGGTGTAGAGCCCTGCACGGGCCTCAAATAAGCCCTTACCCGCCCTGTGTCCGACAGCTTATCAAAATTACTATCCCGAGCCAGTCTTTTTTTCCGCTTTTTTCCACTTTTCAGCTATTAAAATAGTTCAGTTTTGTATGTAATGGCAAAATAATTCTATATATATTTTTTAATTTTTTTATTAAGTTAATTTAGAAAAACGTTTGGAGCATTAAATTTTTTTTTTTTTTAAGTAACGACCAAATGGCCAGCGACAAACAGTGAGCTCAATTTAGCCTTCTCAAATCATCACAACTTGCCTCAAATAAAATCTAGATATACTAAAACAGTTCAAGCATACAACAATGTTTAAATGTTAAACCTGCACTATAATAATTGTGCACTATATTCAGTTTTGTGCGGAGAGTGGAAGCTAAAGCACTCTTTGCAGGACATGGAGGCGCCAGCACGATTGCTTGCATTTCTTTTCAGTGAAAACAACTTAAAATAGCCTACGCCGTCATTTTTTCTCATAAAGATAGGAGTAAAGCATCATTCGGAACTGTAAAGGGTCTACTTGTATTTGTGTGCACTCACAACAAAACATTGTGCTTTTATAAAAAACAAACATGATGCGCTTTCTGCCATCTCGTCTTGAACAGGAGCGCTTCACAAAAATGAAACAAAACTCAGCAAATACATGCCTCACAGACATGATAAATATATCTATAGAAAACAATCGTAAACAAAAATGATTTCATTACAATCATAATCCGTAAAGTTGCACTTCTCTCTAAAGGCACGTATAATCAGGAGATGGTGAGTCAGCATCAGCAACTTCAACCTTGTGACACGGAATCAGAAAACACTAGTTTATTAGTAAATAATTCAAATATCTCCTTACTATTTCCCCCTGACACATTTATTACTTTTGCTGGTGATGTGTCGATTTGTGCTACGCTGTCAGATTTTGCTACCTGCCATTAAAACAATGGGTAGTACAATTCCACAACGAAAAATGCTACTGTAAAATTATGGTTTATTAACGTCTACACCTACCACAACCCTAAACCTACCCTTACAGTAAGGGAAATACAGTAATTATGTGTTATTTTCGCAGTAGTAGCTAGAAGGGACACAGCTACAGGAAACCAACAATAAATATATTTTTCTACCTATTAGATTGTGTTTTATTAAAGTCTACACCTACTCCAACCCTACCCTATCCTTACTTTGCAGAAAGCTTTAGCCTGTTGCGTGCATTTGAACGCAGAACTCTTTAGCTGCGCTGACGGCACGCACCATACTGCTGCTGCTGGCGGTACACCGTCGAGCCGCTCTTGACAGTCATGGTAGCAGGTCTGTTATTGTTTTCACCAGCGCAGCATTTTTCTCACCAATAATTGATGAATGTCTAAAATATAAAAATTAGGAGAAGCCTAAAAACAGGCCCGAGGCCCAGCCCGCGTCTGAACTATGAGGTGAAAATAGGCCAGAAGCCCTGCCCTAGGGGTGTAAAAAAAGTGGGCTGAAATGCAGGGCTCTAATTTGATCGCAAATCTCATTTTTAATTAATAAATGAATGCATGTATGAATGAATGTGCATTTCTGAACAATACTCAAGATGGGTTTAATTATTTTTCAGATGTTTTATAGACAGTAAATATAAAATAATGTAAAAATATATATAAAAAATAAAATAATATTTTAATGATGCTGAATGGCTGACAAATGTCTTTTTTGATCAATCAATCAATCAATCAATCAATCAATCAATCAGCCTACATTTATGAATATTAAACTAAATATTACTGGGATGGCTTTAACTATTATGTTATTAACTATTTATTTATTTTTTTTTTAGCAATTTTCTATAGCCACATACCTAACATTGAAGTCTATATTTTAAGCTTTTCAGCACAATTTAAACACACACACACACACACACACACACACACACACACACACACACACACACACACACACACACACACACACACACACACACACACACACACACACACACACATTTCCTTGATTATGAATGATACAGTTGTTTAAATCATTTTATAGGAAGTCATACAAAATTTGGAATTTTCGAATGTTGAATTATTTGATTCATTTTTTATAGAAGTCATACATAAAAAAATAAATAATAATTTTCGAGTATTTACTTCAAACTTTATAGGCTATTTATTCATATGTAAAACTTTATTCATATAACCTAAATAATGCTAAACGAACTGGTTTTATGTTGGCTTAATCACCGAATGAACCAAAATATATTTAATTCATTGTTCGTTCATTCATTGTTGGTTCATTTATACCAACAAAACAAATCTTTATGAGTCAAATCGGGTAAAAATGTCTGTTTAAGGTAACACCGCACATTTAGAGTGCAAATTGTTCATTCATACACTGATAATAAGCAGATGATTCAGTGAGAAAGGCGCTGGCAATGTAAACAGACAGTTACGTAGCAAAGTCAGAATCAAATTCTGAACGAATGTGGTGTGAGGAGCTTCAAGATGTTCAGTGACGGAGGTCAGTTTGACGTCAGTCAGGAGAAATCATCTCTATAAATAAGGGGGAAAGAAAGCTGCAGATGGAAGTAAGTGAGCTGCAGTCCAAAAAGAGCACAAGATACCTTCATCTGTTCCGATATGCCGAATTCAAGCAGCTCCACATCTTCCACGAAGAGCGTCCGGAGAGCTGCGTCTGAGCTCGAGCGCTCCGATTCCATCACGGTAAGAGTCTATACAACTATATTCTTCACTCGTGTTAAATAGCATTCGAATTAAGAACACAAATAAAGAAAGAATAATTTGACATCCTCTCCTCGTCAATTTCGAAATATTTGATGATATTAAAAAAATAAAAAATAATAAAAATGGAGAGGTTTTAAAGCATTAAACTTTACGGGAGTTTCGTCATAGAAATATTGTACTGATTATGATTTAATTCATATAGGTATGCAAATACAGTAATCCCAAAATTAAGTATGTTGCATCATCTAAAATTTATGAATTTTATTTCAATAGAAAACAAGACACCGAACCAAGTGCTTTTTATTCTTGTTATAAATGAACATTTTAAAAATGTATATATAAAATAATGACATATACGCATCGTAAATAGAATTATAGATTATCAATCAATCAATTAATTAATGCAAAATTAAATAAAAAAACTATAGAATTTAGCTCCGCATTGTTTGCAAGTGCCACTTAGTTTGATGTTATATAATGCTATTAAATTCATACATCTGAGTAATATTTTGTGGAATAACTTTTCGGATATTATTGAAAATAGTGTAGCATTTTTGATGCCCCTACATCCCTACAGATCACTGTTTTGCTGTGCGTAAATGGACTCTCCATTGAGATTTACGCACAGCATTACGCGGTGATCAAAAGCTATGGAAAGCAGTCTACGTGGCTGTATCATCAGCTCATAAGCAAATGATTAAGTCTGAGTTATATAGCAGGACTACATAGACTGCATTGAAGTTCTTATGCGATTTTGGAGATGTAAATCACCTCCATCAGATGTCCAAAAGGTAAGCAGGGATATAGCCTATTATTATTATTATTTCTGGTCTAGATGGATCTTTTAAATGGATAGAAATGTGTGGTTTTAAATGAATCGCGCTCTTCTCTTTGACAGTCTCAGAAGTTTGTGGGAAGGCGGCAGAGTTTGATCGAGGATGCGCGCAAGGAGCGCGAGGCGGCGGCCGCGGCGGCGGAGGCTGCGGGACTCAGCGAGCAGATCGTGTTTGAGGAGAGCGGTGGAAAAGCCTTGCTCAGTCTCTTCTTCTCTCTGAGGAGTTCAAAGAGTCCGGCGCTGTCCCGCACTCTGAAGGTTTTTGAGGTAAGATATCCTGAGGAAAATAGTAAAAGGATCATATGTGAATCACTTAAGAAAAAAAAAAAAATCCTGTTGTTTTGAAATCTAAAATGTTAATTATAATGTACTGCATACCAAGAAAACAGTTTTTGTGAAAGAGAGAGAGAGAGAGAGAGAGAGAGAAAACAATGGTATATTTTTAATATAAATAATGTCTAAATTCTAAACAATAATGTCTAATCTGAAGTCCGAATATGTAGAAGAATAGATTTTTTCTTTGCATATGTTGTTGAGCAACATAGCAAAAATCAAAAAAATGTTTTTTTATTAATTTATGTACTTATCTAAATATGAAGAAGAATACAATTTTTTATTGATATATGCTCTTGACTAACATAAAATACAAAATAAATAAATAATCTACATCTAAAATGTATTTATTCATTTATAATGTAAAATACTTTTCAAAATATGTGGAAGAGAAGAACATATTCTTGATATATGTTCTTAAGTAACAACAAAATGCAAAAAAAGAAAAAGTACATTTATTAATTAATTGTTAATTTTATATTTATTAATATTTTATATGATAATATACCAATATATATGTGTATTCTTACATTTATTTCTATGTATTTCAATTATTTGAAAATCAAAAGTAGAAATAGATTTTTATATATTAGTTTGAGGTTTGAAGTTCATTTACTTTTCTGCTTAGCAATACTGAATTATTGCAGAAAGTACATAAAATTGCAAGACAAAACATAAATGCAAATTACACAAATATTAAAACAGATAAAATAATAAAGATATACATATGCAGACATATACATCTGTCCATACATATTTATCACTATGCAATTATCATATAAAAACTGTGAAACATACAAGTTCAATAGCATTCATTCATGCATTAATTTCTTGTATTTTCTTTTAAATCTTATTCTAACTACTGAACACCACAGACATTTGAAGCCAAGATCCATCATCTTGAGACCAGACCGAGCCGAAAACCGAAGGACGGTCTGGAGGATCTGGAGTATTACGTTCAGTGTGAGGTGCACCTGTCAGACGTGAGCACACTGGTCAGCTCTCTCAAGAGGAGCGCAGAGGACGTCAAAACCACTAAAGAGGTCAAATGTGAGTCTATGAAAGCAGAACATTGCTCTGTTTTATCTTTTCTTATCTGAATGTCAGTTACGTTTAGCTTTTCTACTTTTGTCTTTTCCCAGTTCACTGGTTTCCAAGAAAAATCGCTGAACTGAATAAATGCCATCATCTCATCACCAAATTTGATCCGGATCTGGATCAGGATCATCCAGTAAGTGTTGGATTAGTTCTTCTACCTAAAATTTGTAATGTATTTCATATTTAACTCTTTCCCTGCCAGCACTTTTAAAAAGATTGCTTGAAATTTTGGATAATTTTGACAAAACTGTCATGGCTCCCAGAAAATGTTGCTGTCCTGTATGAATATCTGAGAATGTATGGATATTTTAATTTAATTTAATTTAATTCCAGCTTCATGCATTCATCTTTTATCAACACCAGGTAAGTTTCATAAAAAAATCAACGTTTAGAATAAAAAACTGAAACATCTAATTTCTTTGTAAAAGAGTATGTCTGGATTGGATTCAGAACGATGATTAAAACATAGATGGAGTAGATCAAGTCCATAACCACCTTCAAAGCTGCAAGTCCTAAACCTTCCCGTGTCAACATTTCATTCAGTAACGTTGGGCAGTTTGGATTTATATGCTTTTTATTGTTTGATGGTCGCATTATTTTACATATTCATCTGCTTATATATATGATTGCTTGTTTCTGCTTCTTCTGCACTGTGTTCCAGAGATTAAGTACTCTTTCAGAAGATGCATAATAGCGCCTCCTACCATACAACAGTGAAAAGTTGCACAAAGCCGGGAAATTCTTTCAATGCGACATGATCACAAAGCAATTCGTATATATTTGATAAGGTGGCTAATTTGTACGAATTTGTACAGCCTCACTCGTATAAACTCATATGATTTGTGAAAAATCATTTGTATTTTACAAGGTAGAAAATTCGTAGGAATTCGTACGAAGGACCACATCTAACCCCGCCCTTAAATTTAACTGTCACAGAAATCGTACAAGTGTGGTTGTAAGAATGCATACAAATTAGCCAATTTGTAAAATATGCACGAATTGGCCATGAGATAGCAATGTTCAAATGTGTGATTTAGCCTCAAAATGTTCTATAACAAGCATTGGTTTGTGGTTTATTTTGCAGGGATTCACTGACCCCGTTTACAGAAAACGGCGGAAGATGATTGGAGACATTGCCTTCAAATACAAACAGTATGTTGCAACCATGTTTACCATGCAGTATTTGCTTGTCTGGACATGTTGGCACAGATATTTTATTGACAGCTGTCTCTCTTTCCAGCGGAGAACCGATTCCCAGAGTGGAGTACACGGAAGAGGAAATCGAAACATGGTGCGTTCAACTGAAATAAACAAACAACCCCAGATGAAATGCAGCCAGAGATCCTCACACTGTGTTTTTATTCAGACTTCTTACATGCAACTTATTGTGTGCGCAGGCGTGAGGTCTACTCCACCCTCAGGGATCTGTACACCACCCACGCCTGCAGTGAACATCTAGAGGCTTTCTGCTTACTGGAGAAACACTGCGGCTACAGTCCTGATAACATCCCTCAGCTGGAGGATGTGTCCCGCTTCTTAAAAGGTACCAATCCAATTATAACGCAGCCAGAAAACAGAACAAACCATAAGTCATTCAGCATTCTATTTATTATAACAAATCACGTTTGCTACTAGAAATGTTCTTAAGCACTGCCAGTAAGAGAAAAGTAACAGAAAACAGTAGCAGTATGTTAAAACCCCTCAGAACATCTCAGAACAACTACAGAACCTGTACCTAGCAACACCTTGACAACCACCTAGAACACCTTAGAAACCTCATAGAATTGCCGCAGCAACCACCCATCAACTACATATCAACACCCTAGCAACAACCCAGAATATGCTAGCAATCACCTAGAACAACCTGACAGCCATGCCACTGCAACCACTCAGCAACTTTATCCGACAGTACCACCCTGGCAACAACCCAGAACACCTTAGCAATGACATAGAACACCTTGGCAACTACCCAGAACACTTTAGTAACCACCTACCAACTACATACCAACACCCTTGCTACCAATAGTCCTTACCCGCCAGCCAGAACATCCAGATAGCAATGCCCTAGCAACCCACCCTGAAATCTCCCTGAAACCCACCAGTCAGAAAACCTGCAAAGCAATGTCAAACAACTCATCTAGAACACCCTAGCAACCACATACCAACACCCTGAATACCCGAGCTATGCTACAGCAACCAAGTAATGCCATAGCAACCACCTAGGACACCCTTGTTGTGACCATTTAGAACGTCCTCATAGCAACACCCTAGCAACATCCCCGAACATCTTAGTAACCACCAAAGGAACTACAACACCCTGGCAACCACTCAGAACACCATAGCAAACACTCAATACACTGTAGGAATGGTATATCACTGCCATAGTAACCACTCAGAACATCTGCATAGCAGTATCATAGCAGTCACCACAGAACACCTTGGCAACCACCCGGAAGAAACCCACCCTGAAATTATGTAGTAATAGGAATGTGATAGGAACCACTCAGAAAACCTGCATAGCAATGTCATACAAATCATCTAGAACACCCTAGCAACATAGAACATTCGAGCAACCACATAACAACATCCTGGCAACCACCCAGAACACCCTAGCAACCACTTAGAACACTGTAGGAACAGTATAGCACTGCCATAGTAACCACTCAGAACACCTGCATAGCAGTGACAGAAATAAATTAGAACATTCGAGCAACCACATAACAAACACCCTGGCAACCACCCAGAACACCCTAGCAACCACTTAGAACACTGTAGGAACAGTATAGCACTGCCATAGTAACCACTCAGAACACCTGCATAGCAGTGACACAGAAATAAATTAGAACATTCGAGCAACCACATACTGTAACAACACCCTGGCAACCACCCAGAACACCCTAGCAACCACTTAGAACACTCTAGAAACAGTATAGCACTGCCATAGTAACCACTCAGAACACTTGCATAGCAGTGTCACAGAAATAAATTATAACATTCAAACAACCACATAACAACACCCTGGCAACCACCCAAAACACCCTAGCAACCACTTAGAGCACTGTAGGAACAGTATAGCACTGCCATAGTAACCACTCAGAACACCTGCATAGCAGTTACACAGAAATAAATTAGAACATTCGAGCAACCACATAACAACACCCTGGCAACCACCCAGAACACCCTAGCAACCACTTAGAACACTGTAGAAACAGTATAGCACTGCCATAGTAACCACTCAGAACACTTGCATAGCAACCCCACAGTAATCACTCTGGCAACTGCATAGCAACACCCTGGCAACCATCCAGAACGCTGGTGGTGAGTCTCTCTCTCTCTCTCTCTCTCTCTCTGTCCTGTATGAAGAGCAGACAGGGTTTCAGCTGCGTCCGGTGGCAGGTCTACTCTCTGCTCGGGATTTTCTGGCCAGCCTGGCGTTCCGTGTGTTCCAGTGCACACAATACATACGGCACGCTTCCTCCCCCATGCACTCGCCTGAACCGTAAGACCCTTCCTGTTACACTGTTTACATTTATGAAGGCTGTTTATTATATTAATAATCACAATAATTGAATATTTTCCTCTCCAGGGATTGTGTCCATGAGCTTCTCGGACATGTACCTATATTAGCTGACAGAACATTTGCACAGTTTTCTCAGGTAAAAACGTCAACTGTATTTACATATCTCATATTTCCGTACAAATTCGATCTGTATTGCGAATTCTGTTCTCTCAGAGTATTGGTCTGGCCTCTCTTGGAGCTTCTGATGAAGATATTGAGAAACTGTCAACAGTAAGTATGAAACATCCCACATCTTTCTTGAACGCTGCTCTAGTAACAGCACTGAATGTGCTCGTCCTGCTGTGTGTTTTCAGCTGTACTGGTTCACAGTGGAGTTTGGACTGTGTAAGCAGGCAGGGACGGTCAAAGCATATGGAGCAGGACTGCTCTCGTCTTATGGCGAGCTGGTGGTGGGTGGCAGTCGGTCATTTTTAAAATCAATTATTTTGCTGCTTTTTATGGTAAAAGCATTTGACATTTACTGTCCCCGATTTTCTCAGCATTCTCTCTCAGATGAGCCAGAGCGACGGGAATTTGACCCGGACACTGTAGCTGTTCAGCCGTACCAGGATCAGAGTTACCAGCCCGTCTATTTCGTGTCTGAAAGCTTCTCAGATGCTACAGAGAAACTGAGGTGAGCTGCATCTAATAATCTGTTGCTGTCAGTACTGTGGGTTTGGCCATCATATAAAAAGCTATCAGTGAAAATCAATGTTAAAAATTGCTTTTGAAACATTGGCTAGGATTAACATACTTCATAAAACAAATGCTCACTAATAATAATTACTTGTAATCGAATCATTACAACTGTTATTTATTAATTTATATATAAAAGGTAGTAAAAAAAAAAAAAAAAAAAAAAATTTAAAATTATTTTTAAACGTAACAGCATACAATTATAATTACAATTATTCTCAAAATGAATGAATAAAAACAAAAAATGTGTGTGTGTGTGTATATATATTTATGTATCCATTTGGGTCAAAATATATTTGGAAATGATTATAATACTCCATAAAACAAATTATAATAATTATTTGAAACTGAATAATTACAACTTTATTTATTTATTTATAAAAGGTGCTAAAAAAATATATATATCTAAAATAAAAGGTACTGTAAATGATATTATGTAATATATGTATGATGATTAAAAGATATACCGCACAAAATGTAATTAATTAATTGATTAATTAATTTATAAAATAAAAGGTGTTAAATGATATTTATTAAATACATTTGCATTTTATTCTTTATTGTTGGTAATCAAATGACTACAACCATTATTTTTTTATTTAAAAATTCTTTTATGCGTAACATGTCCATTAACTTTTTTTAAATGAACAAGACTTTTGGTTAAATTTTGATGGATATATAGGGAAAGTTGTATATTTTAGATTAATTTTAAAAATTGTTTTGCAATGTTTCTTCTTAGTCTTCTTCTTCTTACATAACTACATAAACTTATTTTACTTATTATTTTATTAAAACTTTCTATACATATTTCGCAACGAAAATAAAGAAGGATTTATGTAATATATACATTTTTATTTATTCTCTTAATTGTTGGAAGTGAAATAATAACAGTTGTTTTGTATGACAATTATTATACTCATTTGCTTTTAAAACAGAACATATGTGACCCGCATCAAGAGACCATTTTCTGTGCGGTTTCACCCGTACACAGACAGCATAGAAGTGCTGGATAACCCTCTGAAGATCCAGCAGGGGCTGGAGACCATTAAAGATGAACTGAAGATTCTCACTGATGCCCTGAATGTGCTGGCTTGATTCTGTGGCGAGGAGCCAATCAGTTGTCCTGCTTCTCTCTGCTTCATGTGTGACAGTCTCATCGTTATGCTGTGCGTTCATGTCTACATCTGCTGCTACAGACATTGTTGCTTTTAAAACGCTGAGAACCAACCTCAAAACCTCACGTCGGTAGTTGATTCCAGAAACCTTAAAGGGATAATTCACCCAAAAATGAATATTCTCTCATTATTTATTTACCCCCACATGTTGCTTCAAAGCTGTATGACTTTCTGTGGAACATGAAAGAAGATATTTTGAAGAATTCTGGTAACTAAAGAATTCTGGTTCCTGTTGACTTCCATTGTTTTTTTTGTCTTTTTTCGTCCATATAATGGAAGTCAATGGTAACCAAGACTGCTTGGTTACCAACATTCTTTAGAATATGTTCTTTCAAGTTCCCATCGACTTGCATTGTATAGACAAAAAAACATCATGAAAGTCAATGAGAGCCGAAACTGTTTAATTACCAACATTCCTCAAAATATGTTCTTGGTAGATATATTATATGTTGGTAACCAAACAGTTCTTGTTGACCCATTGGCATTGTACAGACAAAAAAACATAAAGTCAATGGAAGCTAAAACTGTTTAGTTGCCAACATTCTTCAAAATATTTTCTTGGTAGATATTTTAAATGTTGGTAACCAAACAATTCTGGTTCACATGTATTGACTTACATTATATGGACAAAAATATAATTGAAGTCAATGGAAACCGAACGGTTTAGTTACCAACATTCTTCAAAATATCTACCTTAAATGTTGGTAACCAAACATATGGATAAATAAATAAATAAATAAATAAATACAATGGAAGTCAATGGGAACCAAAATTGTTTAGTTGCCAGCATTCTTCAAACTGTCTTTTGGGCAGATTTTTTTATTTAAATTTTTTTTTTTTTTAAATATAAGTTACCAAATGCCTTTGGTTGGACAAAAAATTATATATATATTTAATTGACCTCCATTTAATTATATGTATATATATATATATATACATATAATTAAATGGAGGTCAATGGAAACTGAAACTTTTTGGTTACCAAAGTTCTTTACAATATCTTCTTTCATTTTCATTTTTACATGAACTATCGCTTGGCTGGATTAATGGTCACTCTGTGAATAAACAGAATTATGTGTCAATATGACATATTATTATTCTTATTAGATAGATCTTACCCAGTGTAAATCAAGTTATTAAAGCTACTGAAGCCAAAAGTTATTTATGGAATACCACTAGATGAATACCACTACACTAAAATAAATAAAAAAATGTACAGTATATAATCAAATATGTATTATCAATAAAAATTCCGAATGTATTAATATTCCAAATATATTCTTAAAATAGTCCATTAATTCACAGAGCTGATGTTTTATGTTACAGATGGTAAAAATACTTTAATACTGAATACACTGAGTCCTTCATGAAATAACACAGGCCTACAGACCATTGCCTGTTCATATTTATCTATCTCCAGAAAATTAAATATGAATGTTAGTCTATCTCTGCAAACAATGGCTCAAAAATGGAAATGGCATTTTTATTATTTAAGCGTAAATAAGAAGAAAGAAAACTGTGTGCAAAGTGGCTATGATGTGCTAATATAAAGAAATATGTTTGAAAATATCCCAAACTATACTTGTGGTGGACTTTCTGATGTTATGTTCAGTCGCCCCTTCCTTTAACAGAAAAAGCAAGTCTGAGAATGTTGCTTTCAGAAAACTAGATAGCTATTCCAAATGAACTCATCTGACTGAAACTACAAACGGTTTATTTAAAAAAAAACAGTCACCACCAGATGGTAGTCTAAGCATGTATGTAGGTGAGGCGTTCAGCACCAGCACTTTTTGGGTGAGCGGACAGGACAGTATAATGACTAGGGCTTTTGTGAGGGTCATGTCATGAGGTTAGGAATGGGATAAGGATTCAGATTTTGGATCTAGTTAACGGGAAAGATCAGCCATTCGAATATGCAACTGACCACTAAATACATTTTAAGACGACGGGAAGAATCCCACAGTGGAATACGTCATGTAGTAAATCAGTAGGTGTAGGATATTCCTCTAACTAAGACTGAGATATTCCTGATGATTGTAGTTTACATCATTTTAACCATTAAACTGAGGTCACTGAGTTTAAAACAAAAAGCCATTCATGCTAATTATTAGACATTGCTGAGTGTAGCCTTCATAAAGTCTCCTGAGCTTTTTATCGATGGCCTGTAATGATTTGTGCTGGACTGCTTGGTCCTGTATCACGCACAGTTCTGTCCATTATTGTACGTGGCAATGTGACTAAGATGAAAATGCTGCTTACTGAATGGAGTGAATGATTTATTGCAAGGCCCTACAGATCTTTTGGGTTTCCTGCTTCCCTCATCTGATGGATAATAGGAGACAGAGGAAGAGAGGTTTAATGTCTTTATAATGGTGCTTCCAGTAACAGAGTGCATTGATAATTCATGCCAGCAGCAGGACCCTTTTTTTCTCTCCTTGTAGTGCTATTCGCCTCTTTACCAGCAGAGGCGCCCTTTTCACACACACACAAAAAAGAGTCATACTTTTGCAAATTGTGTAATTTCTCACGAACTTCATGCTATTTAGCAGCAAACACGTTTCATCAGCTTTGGTTTGGAAAAGGAGTAGGTAATTTCACAATACAACGTTCCTGGACGCAGACCTCCACGTTTTGTCAGTCACTTATACACTACCCAACAGTTTTAACCTAGAAATGTCATTTTATTTAAGATTTCTAGTCTTAAAATGAGTTTTCATCAAATATTCAGTGGAAATCCAAGCACATGTTTTAATAAAAACACATATCTTAAAAACAGTAGCCAATGAAATCTTAATGCAACGGCATTCAAAACGATGAATTGACTATATATACATACATATATATATATATATATATATATATATATGTATATGTGTGTATATATATATATATATATATATATATATATATATATATATATATATATATATATATATATTTATATGTATATATGTATATGTATATATATATATGTATATGTATGTATATATATATATATATATGTATATATGCAAGCATTTATTAATCACACGATAATGCTGATTTAAAACCATTTTAAGAGGTGTTCTAGTAAGGCAGTAGTAGACATTTTGGCTCTGCATTTCATATTAGATGGAGACTAGTGTCCATGAAGAATAACATCTGCATCAAATCATGGCCCTTATTGCTTTGCCAGGTGATGGATGACATTTCCAAGTAATTCAATCAAAGCGATTTAAGTTCAATTCAAGTCCAGCTAATTCTTCATTATCCTCTCAGTGCTCTGGACGGGTCAGCCTGTAAAGTGAATTACCATCATTACAGCCACTATTCGCGTGAGGATCGATAAGGCAGGTGCGTATCAGAGGAAATGACGGCAGAAAGCGTTTCATCTGCTCTTCTTATCATCCGGGGCACTTTCCATTGTAAAGTTTTACACATCGAGTGTCCTGTCAGGAACTCTGGTGGTCCGCCTGCACAGACTGATAAATAGCTACACTGATATTGATTACGTGCGCATTTCTGAAATATTTAACTTTTTTATTTATTTCTATTCGTTTTATTTTAAAGTATCACTTATTTCCCTGTTTATTTACTGTTTTAATTGCACATGTATTTATTCATGATTTGGGTCAGATACGCTATTCAAATCATTTGGGGAATAACTACTTGCTTGACGTCACATTTTAGGAAGGCACAGAAAATGTTGGACATTTTAAACAAGGTGTTATGACATATTCTCTAATGCCCATTGACCTTTTTGTGATCTGGACTTCTTGGAAAACAGCGGCAGGGAACTCGGCCGGACTGCTGGAGATTGACTGACCGCATCGAGGTGTACCTCTCACGGACATGCGCGCCCGAGGGGCGGGGGGTGGAGGGGGGTTAAGGGGCGGGTTTGGGTATATAAAACGTCTCTCAGAGAACTTTTGCCTGTCGCCTGAGTTTTGGGACAGCTCCACACACCATCTTAACACCAACTGGGGAAACTAAACCGACATTCTTAACCAAATACAACAGCACAGCATTTTTTTCCCTTTTTTTTCTTTTTTCTTTTTCTTTTTTTTTTTTATGTTGACATGGAGGACCAACTAAAACATCATTCTTTGTGCCATACTTGTTTGAGAACAGACAGTGTCATAAATAAGGTAAAGAAAGACTTGTTTACAACCTTTACGAAATCTTGGACATATCTGCGATGAGTGCATTAGTTAAGCTCTCTTAAACAGAAAAAAAACTCGTTTTTATAGACTTGCAAAAATAGAATCGTTTTTTAAAAATGAGAAATTGACATGATCGGAAACGATAAGATTTTTAGACGCATTTTCTCTTGCACGAGCGATTCGCGTAATGCATTGGAGATGTTTTTGTCACTCTAAATTCATTACAGTTTCACAGCACTGAACTTCTAAATAAGGTCTATACGCCATTGTAAACATTTACCCTATGCATTTCTGCGAAGCTGCTTTGAAACTGTGTGTATTTTGAAAAGCGCTTTCCAAATGAAAACTGACTTGACACTTTATTCTGGATACGCGCGAGCAGGAGAAAGAAGCTACGCAAGGGGGCGACAGCACTTTAAATGATCTGGATTTAAGGAAATTATATGCTGAGTTGTGAGGAATAAGATAGCTGGGTATTTTGAGCAGTCTTGCAACTTGTTGAACGTTGTGTAAGAGTGTAAAGAAGCTCTTTGATAACAATTCATCCTCTAGCGTTAAGCAGATAATCAAAAAGTCGATGCATGCATGTAGAATTCCAATGTATTTGAAGAATTGCATTGACGAATTTAATGCACTAGAGGAACGAGGTTGAGGATAATTGATCAGCAGGTCGACCTTAAAGCATCATATTTACGGTTAAAAATTACATGCATAATTGAAAAAGCTAGAGGTCATGCATGCATACAAATTCTCAGAATGTATAAAGACCTGCATAGAAGAAATCAGTGCATTGAAGAAACAAATTACAGTTCCTCAAGATCTGACCAACAACACTGCAATTTAAGTTAAAAATGTTTAGTATTATTAATCAGCAGATATATGGCTCTTGCTCTTGCATTATATTGCACAAATAGTGCATTTTATAGCCTACTTTGACAAAATTGTGAACTATAATGCATGCTTTCCAGGTCATGAAGACACGCTTTTCCATAGTGTAAATTGACATGCTGATTTTGACCATGTAATCAGGCATATAATTGAAAAATCGATGGCCATGCATGCCCACACTGAAGGATTGCATTACTGAATTCAATGCCTCGAGGAAGCTAATAATAGTTACTTAAGGAAAACGTTCAGTATTAAGTTCAGGTATACATGGGATCTTCATAAAAACAAAAAAAACAGCAGCTTTATATATTGAAAATGAAATGCACAAGTTAAAACTGTCTAAACTAACTAAAACACGTTATCTCCGCAGGTCATAAAGATGTACTGGTCCATACGAATGCCCATATGCATACTGTTTTTAACCCTGTCTGCCTTCGAAGTGGCTTCAGCTGAAACGTTATGCGGCGGAGAGCTGGTGGACGCGCTACAGTTTGTGTGTGGAGACAGAGGTTTCTATTTCAGTACGTACATTTGCACTTTGTATTTTCTTTGCTTTTGCTTAAGTGTTGGAAAGCCTGCCAATTGTATGTCATGAATGACCAGAGTTACGAGCGGAGTCTCGGCAGATTGTGCTGACTGGGCGCATTCTCTCACGATATCTGTGATTGCATATGAAAGGGATGCTAAATGAGCCACAATGGCCTGGTTGTTTACTTGCACATTCCGCCAGGGAAAGTAATAGTACCCAAGTGGCATTCCATTCACCTCTCCAGAAATGTTCCCAGGCTACACTCAATTGAAAAAAAAGTTGTTTGTCCTCTTACACGGCTGGATGGATTGAGACAGCTTCATTGCTAGTTTAGTGTAACAGATATTAACCAATATGTTTAATGCGATACATCAGATACATCTGCTGGTTGTACACCGCTCGCATGCACGGAGCACAACTTTTTAAATATTTGACGTCTTCCTCACGCCAGCACTGACAAACAGACAAGGCCTTTGTGTTCTTTTGGCCGCAGAAGCCTAACTACCCCGAAAGATCATTATCCAATTTGGGCCAGCGCAGATTTTCCCCCCTCTATGCACCAGATCCACTCTTGTTCAATGTTTCCCATCCTACAATCAGCTGTGAGAAGCACAAGTCATTCGCATAATATTTGACTGAAAATCAATTGTTCCTTCCTTTTCCTGGTCTGGCTTTCTCTCCTCCATTACTGTGTCCTGTATCTTCACTCTTTCATGCCAAGTCTGTTCTTCCACCCCTCCCCCTTCCTCTCTTTCATGCTCTCTTTATCTCTGCTGAGCTGGCAAAGGACAAGGTCAAAAGGATATCCACCATTTACTAATCCAAACAGAAGCAAAGACTTTTGCCCTTCAACTCTTTCGCTGGCTTATTTGTAGGCTTTCGATCTTCCGTTCCTGGTAACGTGCTGCCGGCAAATTCTTCGAAACCGATTTCGAACAGCTCAATTAGATGGTATAACAAGATCAATCCGGACGAGAAAACAAATAAACAGACTCCATTTTATGCCACTGATTTTGGCTTTATTATACACAGCAGATGCGTCCCAGTCAAAACACAATGAATCTGCTTTGACAATGGAATCAGGCCACTGTAGCTTGATTTACATTGACTTGCTAATAGGGTTTGTTGAATGTGTTTGCATGTGTGATGGTGGCTGTTTAGACAGTTTGAGCGAAATCTCTTTCTTGCTATGATGGTTCAAACTATTTGGTTTCCTAGTCTTAACTGGTTTAAGATGGTCAGATGGTCTTCCAGCATGGCTTTTTTTGGTGGTTAGCTGAAAAAAAAAACATCTTAAACCAGTCTACAATAGTATTGACTACTTAGACACCCAGATAAACTAGGCCAGGCTTGGAGACTAAAAACTAGCAAACCTGCTTGGGCTGGTTTAATAAACCTTTTCAGTAGAGTTAGCTGGTCTGTCAGCTTGACAAAAGCCCAAAACCCAACTGAACCATCATCTGACTTGTCCATCTAAACCATCACTCAGAGACCAGAAAAACTTGATTACAAGGATAGTTCACGTGAAAGAAGAAAAATCTGTCAACATTTACTCACTCTCATGTCCTTCCAAAACTGCATATCTTTTTTCTGAGGATCAAGATACTTTGAAGAACATAGGAACTGTCCACGCAACAAAAGTCAAATTCAATGGTGTTCAAAACAATGACTTTCATTGCCTGGACAAAAAATGGTTTGAAACACATGTTTGGAATTGAGAGTGAGTAAATAATGAGGGAATTGAGTGATTTTGTCTGAAATGTAACCAGAACAATACTAAAGTGTCTTGAACTCATGATCTTCATTTGTATCTCTGCAGGTCGACCAACTAGCAGGTTGAGCAGTCGACGTTCTCAAAATCGTGGGATTGTGGAAGAGTGTTGTTTTAACAGTTGTAACCTAGCTCTTCTAGAACAGTACTGCGCTAAACCTGCCAAGTCAGAGAGGGACGTTTCAGCCACATCCCTACAGGTCATCCCGGTGATGCCCACATTAAAACAGGTACGTTGGCTGTGAGAAACAACAAAAACTCTCCAGCACTTTATCACGCTCACCATCTTGATCGTCCTGTTCTTTCTGCTGAACTTGTGCATACTGGCATGTGGGTTAAAGAAAACAGTCAGCCTGAGTAAGGAACTAGTAAGCAAGTATTGCCCCAATACTGCTGACCAAGTGGAAAATGATATGATAGAAAAGGTCATACATAGTTTGAAATTTTCCTGTTGATTTGACATCACATGGATTGGGTTACAAAAACCAGTCTCTCAAAATGGCCTGGATGTTGACTAGATGGTTGTACACTGGGGACAAATGGAACTGCCATTATCCCCTACTTATCATTCTCCATTTTGAGTTTTCATTGAGTTTTGCTCTGTTAGTATGTTTAATATATGCTTAAGAGATAGTTTGCCCAAAATTCATCATTTCCTCACCATCATGTTCTTCCAAAACTTTACGACTTTCTTCTGTGGAGCACAAAAGAAGGTATTTTAATTAATTTTTCAACTTTTTTTTGTCCATACAAAGAAAGACATTGGGGTCCAAAACAACAATGAACCCCCACTGAGTTTCACTGTATGGATAAAAAACAAAACAAAAAACAAAACTAGGAAACTATTTGAAGGTATATGAGGGTGAGAAACTGATCAAATAATTGTATTTTTTAGGTGAACTAACCCTTTAAGGAATATGAGAATTGGGCAAGAGAAATTCAAGTGGATGCTCAAGTTGTTGTCTTGGTGGATTTTTGCCTATTTTTGACAAAATATCTGCAAAGTCATTTACAGAAGTTTGAGTTTTATAGGGTCATCCAGTAGAATCTGTGAGAATTCTGACCTTTCTCTAGAGTCAGTTCCTAACGTTATTGTTATTCTTGCAACAGGAGGTCCCAAGAAAACATGTGACCGTGAAATATTCCAAATACGACATGTGGCAACGAAAGGCCGCCCAGAGGCTACGGAGGGGCGTCCCCGCCATCCTGCGGGCCAAGAAGTTTAGGCGGCAGGCGGAGAGAATCAGGGCCCAAGAGCAACTGCACCACCACAGGCCTCTCATCACGCTTCCCAGCAAGCTCCCGCCCATCCTTTTTGCACAGAGTCGATGAAAAAAGACCAGGGGATCAAAGCTTTTTGTCTCTGACGTCATTTCTGTGGCAGTCCTCAACAACCCTTCTTCCTTCCCCACCAGACATGCTCACACACTCTTCCAGTTTCTATTCTTGCGGTTTCATTCATCAACAAAAATGCACATCACAAACGAGAGGAACACAATTCAGGTGAAGAAGCAAAGGAAAGAACAAAGAAGCCGCAGAGCGCCGAATGTTTCACTGGTTTGGAGGACATTGGCGCGCGAGGAACAGCTTGAGCTAGCATGAAAGAACCCATTCCACCGCATTCTCCCGAGACAAAAGTATCTCTCTTTTAGTCCTTTTACATATTAGTTTGCACCTGTAACTATAAAGGGACATCCACACTGTAAGGAATTGTTGTAAAATTAGATTCCTGTTCCAGCACCTTGTAATCACAAATGAAAAGCAGAGAAGAATCTGCGAATTGCACATCGCCACGGATTACGTCAAAGTTCTTGTTAAGTAAATAAAAAGGCACTATTTTTTTATGGACTATGAACGCGTAGCTCAAAAAATGTCATGGTGCTTGCTTTGGGAATGGACTCAAAGGAGAAGGGGTTGAAAAGCACGTTTTTTTTTTTTTAATTTTATTTTTTTTAAACCTTATTAAACTTTCCGTTTTAAGGAAAGTGTGACTTTTGAAAGAGAAAACAAGAGCACGAGGGATATCGCTGCATGCAGATGTGTACGTTAGACGCGACGTATGCATTGGGTCCCAGCGCTGCCGTCACGATAAAGGAAGGAGCAGTGTGGGGACGCCGAAGGGATAATGTTCGAATCCCTGGAGGTGGAGAACTCGTCTCCTTTCGAGCGTGGCTGCACAAAACCCCTGCTTTGCACTGCAGGAGGAAATACATTGTGACCTTGAAAAAGTGGGATGTTTGTATTTTCTATGTTCTTTTTCGTGAGTGAAAAAAGGAGAAAAAAAGCCCAGTTTGGTTTCTGGTACCGTGACATTCTTGTTGTTGCAAAATAGGCTTTGTGTTTTTGTACGTTATTTTACAGTTCTGAAAAAAAGGCACAAATATCAATTCAAAGGGAAAAAACGCAATAATGTCAACTAACATATATTTTTACCTTTTATCCGTAGTATCCACATGCTTTTGCCTGAAAACAAATACTTGAATATATATAAATATATATGAAATAAATATGAAAATATATATTATAATTAGTTTCCAGGGACATCATGTAATATTCTTTTAGTCTGAGCTGTATCTTGCGTAATGAGCCGCCAAGCTTCTTTTTGTTTAAGTACAAATATGGGCACTGTATAAAGGCATTATTTATTTTGTTATAAAATTATATATTAAAATCGGTCCAAATACAGTAATATACATAGCACTGATGCTCAACTGATGGATTTTTATTTTATATGCTCTCTTATTTTCCCATTTTACATGTAAATGCTTTTTGTAGATGCTTTGTACCAAAAAATATTTCCTTTTTTTTCCCATTTGGTTCGCCACAGAGCTATTTTAAAATCAATATTTTAACAGCAGCTGTAGCCTGGATCGCCTAGGCATGTTGTAATACAAAAATAGGCACATACTCAGAAGACTCACTTTTTCTCTCCCTCCCGGATGGCTTTTTAATCTGCCAAATGGATTTCTGTTTATAAAAAACAAAAACAACTACAAATAAAAAAATAACTTTGTTTTTTTTTTTTTTCATGATGATGTTGTTGACCCGGTCTCTATATGCCGTGATTATACACAACCCACTACAGTTTAAGCCACTTTAGTTCTGTTTTCGTAGTCATATCGTAATTTTTTGGCCTCTCTAAGGTAATCCCCAAAAGAAACCCATGTTTTTTTGGGTTGAGAATAGCCTGCAGGAAGATGGAGGTGTTGTCCCTTGTTCAATGTTTTCTATTGCTGCTGAGTAATTGAACTGCAGCCGTAAAGCAAAGTGTAAACTACACCAATATGATGTCACCAAGATCCATTATGATGTCACAAAGGGTTGACTGTTTATACATCCCCTCGATCTCACCATCTTACAACAATATGCCCTAAATCCTCTTATTTCCTTTTGGTTGGGGTGTTTTTTCAAGTCCTCCATATATCTTCATCTCAGTCGTTGAAGGGCTTCCGTACTTAGTTACCCTAATACTCAGGAAATATCAGCAGATTTATGTGAAAACTCAATACAAGACCTTTTTTTTTTTTGCAGTTTCTCAGCTAAGCACAAGAAGTCAGTATTGATTCTTGTACGTGCCCCATCTTCAAGGTCATAAAATGATACTATAGTATCACTTAGTACCTTGAAACTTAAAGGTCTAAGTGCCTGCAGTCTATCCCTCTGCCTTGATAATCTAATATTTATCTGATTCATATCAGTTGTGATGAAGCAGTGCAATTATTATAATTACTATCATTATTTTTATTATTCAAACATCCCTTATTTCCGAAGACATTGCCATTTTTCTGTTGTTATCCACGGCATCCACTGTTGTTCTTTCCAAACTGGTTACTCAACTTTCCATGCAAAAAAAGGTGTGTAAGGAAAACATATCCTTTTGCGCTAAAAATGAAGGGATCTTTTGTCTTTCATTGGCATCGGTTTAATATCAGTAGCCCATGCAGCCTGTATGTATTTTAATTGATTTAACCTCTGCACGCTAGAACGTCCGAAATGCACAGTACATGTACCTTCATTTTTAATATCAATAAAAAACATTTTATCAAACATGTTTCAGTCATGTGCAAGTGTATGTGTTTTTATTGCCTGGTTGCATTGTAAATCATTTAGTAGATGTTGAGGCCTACACAGAATTTCCATGATGCTTTTAGCATCTTTTTTTTTGCACTGGCCGATCAGCAGAAGTTAAAAGTGTGCCAATGGAAAAGAAAATGCACTAAAATGTGAGCAAACAGTGAGCAACTGACTTGGGAGCAGATGCACAACAGCTTCACACACTACACTTTGAGAATAAAGGTACAAAAGCTGTCACTGGGGCCATACCTTTTCAAGAGGTACACTTCTGTACTCTAAAAGATGTATATTTGTACCTGAAATGTATATATTAATACATAAATTGTACTTATTAGTACCTAAATGGTACATGGACCACAGCTTTTGTACCTTTTTTTCTGAAAGTGTAGGGTTTAACTCAAACTCTTGCAAACCTTGTAACTAGCAGCATTCACTTTAACTCTCCCAATCTCCACATACACATGAAATAATGATTTGTCAACATCTCTCTGATGTCACACACTCCTATTGATAAATAAAATGTTTTCTGTGATGAGATGTCAGAGCTTTTCCATTCTTTTTTCCGACAAATGCATCATCATCTTTGATATCCAAGTGTGTGGAGAATCTGATGATTGATGTTATCATGTTCAAAAGAGCATCTTGTACTTATTTGCTACAAATGTGCTCATTTGACCTAATAGTGACCAAACCTTCAATATATCTTCTTACATTATAATAATGCTTTGTAAAGCTTTTCATGTTTAAATACACTTTGAATCCCAGAACTCAAATTTTGGGCCTCTACTAATTTGCCCACCTAAATAAAGATGATCATGATGTGGTGTTTATATGACAAACCTCATTCTGTAGATTTGCAAAGGTTAAGTGCAGGCTAGTGTTGCTGTAGGACTCCAAGTAAACAGTATCTGAATGTAACTGAATGATGGTTACTTTCTAGACATGACCGATCATGATCTCATCCTGCAAAGGTGCAATAATCAAAGATAAGCAATTGTAGAAAGCAGCTTTAATAGATCTTTTGTCACACTTAAAGGGATAGTTCACCCAAAAATTTAAATTCTGTCATCATTTACTCACCCTTAAGTTGTTCCAAACCTGTATGAGTTGCTTTCTTATGTTGAACATAAAAGAAGCTATTTTGAACTGGTGATCAAACAGTTGGTGGTTGCTATTGACTTCCATAGTAGGAAAAAAAATACTATGGAAGTCAATGGCAACCACCAACTGTTTGACCAACTCATACAGGTTTGGAACGACATGAATAAATGACAGAATTTTCATTTTTGGGTGAACTATCCCTTTAAGCTGGCTGCACACTAGATGATTTTCAAATCTTTACCAATTTTAAAACCATGGGAGACCACAGACAAGAAGACAGATCAACCGATTTTTAGCTTTATAATCCTCTGAATGCACACACTACATGATTTGACCAGACCACGAGACCACGCACTTGATGACTGAAGGAACGATTTCACAGTGACACATGATTTCATGGACACTCATGAGATCAAACGTAACTAGAGAAGAAAAACAAATAGAGGACAATCAATGTTGTCAGCTGACTCTCCTGGCATGCATTCTATTTAACAGGGAAAAATGAAGTATAGAAAAGAATATGGGTGATGTTCTCTCCTTTCATGGCATGTTTTGTGGCTGCCAAGTTTCAGCAATATCTGGTAGGTGACACTTGCTCACTTTCGTTGGGAATCACGAGTATCAAGTCAGAGGCAGCACGATCAAGAGTCGTAAATATCAAACATGTTTGAGCAGTTTAATAATCGTAATGACACCACACAATAGAGGATTTTTGGACAAAAAATAGCTTGCGATTGCCACCCCCCGATCGTTCAGGGGTGCAAATCGGCCATAAAATCTACCTTAAAATCGTCTAGTGTGCGGCCAGCCTTATGGACTTGTTTTGTGTGTCTTCTCCCCATGTGCTCCTCGTGTCCCAGTTTCTCCCTCTCGTTGATTAGTCATTTGGTGCAGGTGTGTCTTATCAATTACCCTCGTTTAGTTATATATATAAGTCCCAGTCCATGCTGTCTGTCTTTGTCTGGTCTGCAGTCTGCCACGTCATGTTCGTGTGTCAACAGCCTTTCCATGTGTGAGTTACCTTGCATATTCAATTCTATTAAAGACTGTTCCTTGATCCACGTCTCCGTCATTCCTTCCGACACAGAGTGAAACAGAAAACCAGACCTACACATGAAAAACTTAACTGCGTGTTTCCCCTCCATTTTGTTTCTGTGTTTTGTTCAGTGTTTTGGTGTCAGGTTTTTTTTTTTTTTTTTTTCGTTTTTTTTTCATGGATCCCCTCGCCACTTTGTTCACCTCCCTAACCCATAAGGACCTGACTGAGAGCCTGAGCCTGCGGCAACTGAGACCCTCTATCACTTCTGTTCCCGATTCCAGCCCAGAGAAGGTTTCTGTTCCTGAGTGCAACCCAGAGAGGGCTTCTGTTCCTGTTTTCACGTCCAACCCAGAGAGGGCTGTGGTTCCCTTGTATGGCCCAGGGAGGGCCACAGATCCTGAGTCTAACCCAAGGAGGTCCCCTGTTTCCCCGTCCAGCCCAGAAAGAGACTCTGTTCCTGAGCTCAGCCAAGAGAGGGCTTCCGTTCCCAAGATTTGGCCCAGAGAGGGCTTCTGTTCCTGAATTAGACCCAGAGAGGGCTTCTGTTCCTGAGTTTAGCCCAGAGAGGGCTCCTGTTTCTGAATTAGGCCCAGAGAGGGCTCCTGTTCCTGAATTTAGCCCCGAGAGGGCTCGTGTCCCCGAGTCCAGCACAGAGATGGCTTTTACTCCCATGTTTGGCCCAGGGAGGGCGTTTGCTCCTGATTGCAGCCCTGAGAACCCGGCGGCTCAAAAATTCCCACATACCCTCTGGCTCCTGCCGCCTCCACCGCTGTCGTCTGGCAGCATCTCTGCTCACCCTCAGCCCACCATCTGTTCGAAGCAAGCACCGCAGGTTTGCCAGTCTCCATCATTGGCATGGTTGGAGAACCCCTTGTCTCCACCTCCAGCCTCTGAGTCCTGGACTAAGGCCTCGGCCCATCGACCCAGCAGCTCCACCATGGCTCATAGCACCCTTCTCTCCCCATCAGTTCACTGTCTCCTCTGGGCTCCCTTGTCCCTCTGGCTCTGCCTTGGTCTGTCGTCGACCATCCATTGCCAACGGGACTCCACTCCTCTGGCTGCATCTCATCCCTCCGGCTCTATCAGGCTCCTCCTTCCCTTCAGCTCCACCTCTGTCCTCAGTTGCTCCCGCTCCATCGCAGCCTTCCGGGTCCCTGCCTCTGCCGCCTGAGCCATCTGCTCCGCTTTGGCCCTCTGGATCCTCCCCGTTTACTTGGCTCATCAGTTCTTCATCTCCGCCTCGGGCTCCTCCGCCACCTCTCCACCGCCATCGGTCTCCCCCCTGGAGTCATCAGCCCTTCCTCCACCATGGCTCCTCCCTCTGTCGGCTCCACTGTGGGTCGTCTTTACAGCTGTGGCCTGGGTCCCACCTGGCTCCGCCTGCTCCAAGCCCCTCCTGTCTCCATCTTGTCCACCCTGGCTCATCCTGTCTCTTCCCTGGCTCAGCCCCTGTCGGCTCTACCATGGACTCTATCTGTTGGCCCCCTCCTGAGTGCCCATCCTCCTCCTGAGCCTACGGCGTGAGGATGCACCTTCCGGGGTAGGGGGTGATATGTCACGCTTATGGACTTGTGAGTTTTCTCCCCATGTGCTCCCCGTGACCCAGTTTCTCCCTCTTGTTGATTAGTCATTTGGTGCAAGTGTGTCTTGTCAATTACCCTCGTTTAGTTATGTATTTAAGTCCCGGTCTGTGCTGTCTGTCTTTGTCTGGTCTACAACGTCATGTTCGTGTGTCAACAACCTTTCCCTGTGTGAGTTACCCTGCATATTGGATTCTATTAAAGACTGTTCATTGATCCAAGTCTCTGTCGTTCCTTCTGACACAGAGTGTGACATCTTTATTGCACAAAATCACCGACTGTAATCTTTTAAGGGACCATTTCACCTGAGACAGACAGTTCTGTCATTATTTACTCACCCTCATGTGTCGTTCCAAACCCGTATGCTTTTATTTTTTCCATGCAACACAAACATGGAAATACATTTCATAATGTCCATGCTGGTTATGACACCAAACCAATTCCATTTTGTCATTACAGCATAATACAGCACAATATAAACTGGGTCACCATGATTTTGCCAAGTAAGACATGTTCTTGGATCAACATTTTTGAACATTATTGTTCAAAACATAGACCTAACCTTATCCCTACCCCTAAACCTAACCCTACCCATAATTTATCCCTAAAATCAGAGGAAAATAATAGTTAAATAACAAGGGTGTAGAAGCACCTAACTCTGGTTGTAGGCTTAAGCTGACATTTCCTGTAAACTTGTCCCTCAATTCTGATTGGTTGCTTGGAATGTTGTTCCAGGATCAACAAGGATGTTGAGCCAGAAACATTTTGCACTTGGTGAAATCACAATCACCCATGAACTGATCACTGGCTTGATTGCTATAAACTGCTGGCAAAAGCTATCTAAAGGAGTGGTCACATTAGGGAAACTGCGGTGAAATTTCACAGGAAAAAAAGTCCATTATCTATTGTTTATAGTGTAGAGAGGTATGAAGTGCAACTCCCAAAGAAGTCACTTTCAAACAACTGTTAAAACCAACTGATCCATATTGTTTACATGGGTAATATATGGATAAGCAGGCTTTTCTCTCACAAGGATCTCATCATTCTTCCAAGAAAAATATTTAGTCAAAACGTTTCACAGCATGAGGCTCCTTTTCTGTGTCCAACAGCGCCAGACTAAAAGACCAAATCATTTTCCTTTTTGATAGGGGGACCTCTAACATGGGAGGGCACAAGCCACTAGACAAATAAGGAACATTTCACTTTTTTACTGCTGTAAAATTGAGTCTTGCAAATATTATTCCTAGTAGCATAGTGTATAACTATATATCTATTTAATTTTGTCATGTTAATGTTATAGATTATCAGTATATCATTATGGGCAACCCCCTTGGGCAACCCCCCCGGCCCCTGTTTTACTTTCTCAGTTCCACTATTTACCTCCAGTCTGACACCCCGACCCCTTGAGGATGAGGAATGGCCACTCTTTATTTCACTTTATTATTATTTGCTTATTTACATCTAAATGAACTTTAAATGACTTGCTTGTTAACTTATTAATTAGTGAGAGAAGCAGAACTAAAATGAAAAACGGTGAGATAAGTTCGGTAATACATTTCTCATAATATTCCATAAGGTTGACATAAACTCATCAAATCAATTATATAGCAATTTTTACCATACAATTCTCACTTTTTTTCTCACGAGTTTAAATCTCACAATTCTGACTTTATGTCCTCTGAATTGTGTGGTATAAGCACACAATTCTGACTTTTTTCTTACAATTCTGACTTTTTGCTTGCAATTGTGAGAAATAAACTGGGTTGTGAATATGAAGGTGATTGCCAAGGTGTTGCTATGAAGTTGTTGGGGTATTTTTAGGTGTTTTTATATGTCGTTGCTATGCAGTTGCTCTAGTTGATTTTCAGGATGTTTCTAGATGATTGCCAGCTCAATTCTATGCAGTTGCTTTTGAGTATTTGGTAGTAGGTTTTTTTAAGAGGAATTACTAGGTATTTATTATGGTGTTAGTATGCAGCTTCCAGGGTGTTGCTATGCAGATTCTAGGGTGTATCTAGATGAGATGCTATGTGATTGCCAGGTAGGGCTGGGCAATTTTTAGATTTAATTGATTAATTTGAATGTAATGTTTTGCCATGATTATTTTTCTTTTTTTGAGGAACCACAGTTTTGACTTAAAATAAGCAACTGTTACAACAATTGACAATATTCTAATGATAACAGTTAAGAGAAAAATTGATACGACTGTGCATGTGATGAACCAATCACGTGAAAGAGCACACTATGAAGGTGATGAACCACTCACGTGAAAGAGCACACTATGAAGGACCGTAAAGTAAAGCTGCATTCATGCCATGTCTTAATTACAATAATTCCGCGATGACAACATTTAATGTTACTCTGACTTCAAATTATGCATTTCTATGGAAACACTATCAACAACGGAATGTTCACTTGCTCAAAGAACTCGTAGTTACAACTTGTAAGCTGGGAATTTTCTGAGAGCTATGGCTTGGACCATGTAACCGCTGTACCACCTGATCGCTGCCAGATTAATTTAGGAGCTACTTAGGCTCTACCTTCAAGTCTGAGGACGTGGAACAGCTGAGAGTAGAACATTATGTGTTGTCATCTCAGAATTACGGTAATTACAACATGGCATGAACACATGGTTCCAGTTCTTTATAGCTGTGAACCTATAAAGAACTACAAATAGAGGGCCTTAGGTCTACCACCAAATCTGGTGGGAATCACTGCCTATTCTCAACAAGCCACATTATTTGAGATAGTATTCAGATTCACAACACAATGAGAATATATAGGTTTCATACTTATTTAATACTTAATGGGATTGTTTAAATTAATAAGCAAGCAATATATAAGGAAAACTGCATAGGTGGGGTTTACTGTTCACAGAAGCAGAGCGTGAATTCCAGTGCAACGCATCTGTTTAATGTTGAAATAGAGTGAGGTAAGATGCAAATAATTTAATATTAGTCAACTGTTTTACAATAGAAATGTTAAATGACCGACAGCTATGCTATATCCAGTATTGCAATCTACTTGACATTTTTCCTCAAATATGTGACCCTGGACCACAAAACCAGTCTTAAGTTTCAATTTTTCGAAACTGAGATTTATACATCATCTGAAAGCTGAATAAATAAGCTTTCCATTGATGTATGTTTTTATTAGGATCAGATCACAATATTTGGCCGAGATACAACTATTTGAAAATCTGGAATCTGAGGGTGCAAAAAAAATCAAAATACTGAGCAAATCGCCTTTGAAGTTGTTCAGATGATATCTTAACAATGCATATTACTAATCAAAAATTAAGTTTTTATATATTTATGGTAGGAAATTTACAAAATATCTTCATGGAACATTGAACTTTACTTAACCTAATGATTTTTGGCCTAAAAGAAAAATCAATAATTTTGACCCATACAATGTTTTTTTTGGCTATTGCTACAAATATACCCTTAAGACTGGTTTTGTGGTCCAGGGTCACATATGGTCACTTCTGCATTTTTCCTTAGGACTTTTACTTACATCCGGTGCAGCGCCAGAAGCCATTGTCCTTAATGAAGAGATTTCAAGATGACAGAGGAAAAGATGAATTTTCAGTTTACAAGAACCTCCCTTTATTTTTGTAAACGCTGTCCATTGCATTGCGAGTCTGCCAGCTGTCGCACCAAAACAGAGAAAGGCATTTTAAAGTTTTTTTTGTAAAAGTTTAATTTTTTTCAAGTTACATCAACAACAACATTAGGGTGAGTATTGTGCTATCTTTTTTTAGCAAATCTAGCTAATAAGGCTGGATAACGCAACATGATTTTTGCGCAGATTTGATTAGCACTTAGGAGTTTAGATTTAAATGCCATTCAATTTGTTTTATGACCCCTAAAAGATAGTAGCAATAACAACAGAGCTCCCAGAAAGTCAATCCACATTTGTTTGCATCTGTCATGTGGCTCTGATAGGTGTTTGCTGTGATGAACGTCTTCAATTGATATAAAGTATTATAAATACTGCCATATATCATAATTCACCCTATTTCTGATCGTTTATACTTATATTTTCAGTTATTTCATTATCTCTACTCTGAAGCTTGAATTGATTGTGTATCATTGTTTATTATATTTACGTTTAGATTACACTGGTGAGCAAGAAACAGTATTGAAGTTCACAAATCTATTTGGGGTGCGAGACATGTTTTTAGAAAATACACACCACAAAATCTAATAACAATGCAAGTTAGTTTGTCTACACTCAACCTGAAGGTTACTTTAAAAATGTATGTATTGACATGTAAGTAGTTATTTTTTTATGTTTAGGTGGATGATACTAACTAGTTAACATGAATTGCCCAGACCCACGAAAGATGTTTTAAATAAACAGGCAACCACAGCAACCCTGCTCACAATAGGCATACAATGTGTTCGGTAATATAGTAAATTATTAGGTCTTACCTACTGTAGAACCACTTATTGCAATTTTCTTCATCCAGGGGATGTTGCTGGGACAAAACGGGACACAGCAATAGGACATACCACCCTCACAGATGTTTAAACTTTATGGAACTCTTCGTTAAATAAGTATTATATTACTGTGGTATACTGTGTTATATACTAACAATACAATTTATAAATATAAGTTAATATTAATCGTTCAATGACAAAAGATTGCGGCTGGTAACACATTCACACTATGGCTGAATATGGACCAGAAACTTTTAAGTGGCCTGAGATTTAACCGGAAATATGTTACACCCCATGCATAGAGTCCATTGGCCTTGTCACACACACATACAGTGATGTTCAGTAGGGTCACATTGTAAATTTGTTATTCAAAGTCTAATTAAAAAATTTATATAAAGAAACTTTTGAAAAATTGAAAAAACATTTATGAAAAATGCGTCAAACTATTTTCAGGATAATCAAATATCGATTTTTATCTGAACATTTAAAAATGCATACTGTATAAATTAAGCATTCATTAAAAAGGGTAGAGTTAGTGGTGTTATTGGCATAGTGGTTAACAGAAAAATAAAAAGTGGCAATTCATGCTCAAAAGGTTGCTGACCCCTGGTTCAGGTAATAGGCTAATGTTAGTTATGCTGGTCTTATAGTAAGCCTGCTGTACTGAACCTACAGTTAGCCTGTTGTATTTAACCTATTGTATCATTTACAACGGCATGACCCATAAAGAAAGCACAATATATCAACCTCTTTCAGCAAATGTCATGCCCCATGCCTTAAAGATAATTCATAAATACAGAATGTCCATCTATTGTTTACAAGTCAGAAACTATGGTTACATAATTAGAAAGCCTTCCTCACAATACTGGTTGATTAGAAAAAGACAATTAGATTGCTTTGTTGAGCACAGAAGAAATACAATCTCGTCTTTATGTTCTGCTCCTGCTACAACAAACACAGCATTGGCTGGGATGTGGAGTGAAATGGATTTCATTATGAAATCAGGCCCTTTAGAAAAAGTGAAGCATAAAAAAAAAAAACATGAAATTTAGATGCTTTAATCTTTAAACAAAGCAGAAGAGCATAAAACAAACATGGAGGTTTGAAGAGTTTACTCGGTTCAAGGAAGTGACCCCCTTTTGCTTCCTTTCAGACGGGAGTAATTAGAGGAGCTGGTGCTTGTACAGGAATGCCTGGCCACGCTCTTACCAAAGAAAACCAATGGTGGCCTTTCTGGCCTGGCCAAAACTTGTCAGACGTTGCCAATCTGCTCTCAATAGTTGGCTGGGATTCCAATGCATCCCGTGCGTCCGACCAACCACGAGTAACGCTTCTCAGAGTGTGCACTTTGGCCAAATCTTATCAGTGGCCAGAGCCTCATGCTGAAAGAAACTGGTTCAGGCTGCCCACATGTGTTCATTAGTGACTGCTTCTGTTTGTTTTTAATACAAAGACTCTGTGCAACTTTTCTATGTGAAGGCAACTTTCAAAATGATTTCCAACTTTGGGCCACTAGGGCTTCTGTGGGGACATGTCACTTTCATGGGTACTGTGAGCGTAGTATGCACCTGTGATAAACAGGTGTGAAACTCTTCTAGTAACCTAATCAGCAGTTTTGAGTCTAAATGTGCTGCAAGGTGCAACCAGAAAGAACATGCTGAGCAGATGCGTTTTTCTCCAGAGGCAAGAGATGTTGTGGCTTGTCAAAAGAAAATGTGGATGAGAAAAATCTCATACGGTCAAAAAGAATGTAAAGCGGTTCCTCCATGTTTGCATCAGAGTTGGCTAAACCAGTGGATGATCTAATGATAATGTAAGCAACTCTTGAACATTATTAGTTTTGGTGTGTGCACACTACCATATTTTCCATTTTCCTCATTTTCCAACTCCTCTAGAGTTAAACAGTTGAGTTTTACCGTTTTTGAATCCATTTAGCCGATCTCCGGGTCTGGCGGTAGAACTTTTAGCTTAGCTTTTAGGCGCTGCGTAATATCATTGCACCTGCTGCACCCATGTTACGGCAGCAAAGTTCCTTGTTTATTACGCTGGAATGAGAGTATAGTTCCTAGCCATATGGGCCTAGAAAATCACAACTTTTCATTTTCCATGGGTTTTAGTACATGATGTAGATACAGAAGAGTCAAGTTTTAAATAGGGAAAATATCGAAACTCTTTGGTCATTTTTGAGCAAGATGCTAACGGTCTAATCTGATTCAATGATCTATGCTAAGCTAAGCCAAAAGTGCTACCGCCAGACCCAGAGATCGGCTGATTGGATTCAAAAACGGTAAAACTCAACTGTTTAACTCTAGGGGAGTTGGAAAATGAGCCTATTTTCAAAAATAGTGGAGTGTTCAACAGCTATTAGTAAAAAAAAAAATGTAGTTTTGATTTAATAAATAGTAATGTAAACAATCATTTGTACATATTTCTGTATTATATACAAAATATGGCAATGTTGTTTGTTGCAGGGTTAGTTTACTGAAACTAAAACCAAATCAAAAATAAAATATAATTTTTTTTATTAATTTTATTAATTTATTTCAGCTAGTTGCCAAGGCAGCATTTTTCATTTTTTTTTTTTTTAGTTTAGCTTGATGTACTAAATTAACTAAAACTAAAATCAAAATAATAAAAAAAATAGGCTGTATTTTTGGAAAAACAAAAACTAGTAAAAATGACAAAAAACAGCAAAAATTAAACCATAAACTATAAATATAAAAACAAATAAAAAATATTGCAAAAACTATAATAGTATCTCAAATAACAGTGGTTTATTAAAAATTTAAGATTAAATGGTGTTCCATATGGAACATGAATTTAGATTCATCTTAAAAATAAAACAAAAAATGGACCCCAAGTAGATTCTGGCTCCACATTCCTTAAGGCCACCACATGCCACTGATGCTAAGCTAGCGCTAACCTAAAATTCAACCACAAGATTAGTTATCGGTCTACCTGCCATGCTGCGGTTAAATAACCGGGAATTGTTTTGATACGAGAAACGAAATGTAGGTGAACATGCCAAACATGGTCAAAATATTTACAGTAACCATAGTTCTGGCCATCAACACAAAAACACTATGATTAAAAATGATGCTGTGGAAATACTAAACTAACCACAATCAAAATACCAGCCGTGAATGAAGGATCTATATGGGTTCTGGAAAAAGAAAAACTGAGTGAAGTACAAAGACAGGCGTCTTAGCATGAAAACATCAGACGCGAAAACA
Source organism: Cyprinus carpio (assembly GCF_018340385.1). NCBI lineage: Eukaryota > Metazoa > Chordata > Actinopteri > Cypriniformes > Cyprinidae > Cyprinus > Cyprinus carpio. The sequence continues at coordinate 18,943,987 of NC_056621.1, read as the reverse complement.
TTTAATTGCAACATTTCTTGCAGATGCCTACAGTGTGCGTGACAGCTAGCTATATGAGCTAGCGATGTTTACGAGTTCACTCAACTGCAACTACTGAAGGTTATACTGTACAGTTGCTCAGTGGCTCGATGCCAGAAGGGCTCCGCGGTCACAGAGCAACACGTGCAGTTCCAGAGACATCACCCACTGGTTTATAGTCTAAGCATTACGCTGATAAACAGGTAAGATAAAAGGGTAGATTTCTTGATAGAGTTATTGTGTTAAGCAACAGAATGTGCAACTGAAATTGATCGACTGTAATTCAAGAATTGTTTTGCAACTTTAAGCGGGAACTAGATACTGCCTGATTAAAAAGGCATTCATTTTCATTTGGTTGGACACACAGTTGGCTTGAACTATTTGATGAATTGCATTTTGGTGCCCACAAACTGACCCAAGAAGAACATTGTATTGTTTAGCGTTTGCTCTTTTATAGTTCCAGAGACTTAATGGAGCTATCGGTTATGTTTAGGTATGAACTTTTGTCCAGATGTTTCTCGTAAAATCTGAGTAATTAAACTCAAATGAGAAATTTGTTCACATACAGTAGGAACATAAAACTTATTTTTCTTATTTCTTATTTATTTTTTTTGTTTTGTCTGCTTTTGTTTGCAGACCTTTACATATAATATGAAAAGTTGAGATCTCTTCTGTTGCTCAGTGAGCAGTGTTGGTTTCTTTGTATTCTGGAGAAACAAATGAAATATTGAAGTTATTTCTTATGGAAGGTGCTTATGCGAGTTCATTAGCTAGCAGGTCTAGTATTATGCACCCAGTTGGTGCAAAATGAATCTAGATTAAACTGGATTGAATATCACATGCCTCTTGAGCGGTGAAGGGTACCATAGTGATGAATATCTGTTCTGAATGTGTGCTTAACCTCAAGCCAGTTGGCAGCATACTGACTCTTTGAGTGGAAAAAATAAAGTTGATAAGGTAGTCAATCTTTATCACTGTACAGAACCTTGGAGTATCTAATAACTTTTTTTCAGTGCCAGTTTTACGGCCTTTAGGTAAATATAAAAGAATCGCCAAAAGTTGCATACTTCTGTTTAAGCTCTGATAACGTTTAAAACAAAACTGTAAGAGATATTATGGATGCTTCCTCTACTTTCCCACCATAGCAATGAGTAGTATAATGGTATTTGAAAATGTTTCAGCTCAGTTTAAATTGTCAGACCAAAACTCATGTGGTCACTGGATGAGTCATTAATAATATTCGGTGCAACCAAAAACTTGTGCAAGACCTCACACATCTCTTTTATTGTACCATGTCTGTGGTTTTCTCCTGTTCCCATTTTTTCCCGGATCTCTTGACATTCAAACCACTTTAATAACCATTTCAAGTTTTAAGGATCTATGGTATGGAATGAAAAATCCATATGGGCTATGGATTTTAAATGTAGTGCTATTCAGTTCAAGATGATTGACCTCAATAAGAGATTTAGCCATGTTGCTTACAGACAGTTTTTCTTTTACCTTGGATAAATAAATAATCTGTTCAGCTAAATAAAATAGGTATTGATTCAATTCAATTCAATTCAAGTTTATTTGTATAGCGCTTTTTACGATACAAATCATTGCAAAGCAACTTAACAGAAAATTAAATTTCTACAATATTTAGTAGTAGCTGTGATGACTGTCAGTTCATGTGCATATGGCAGAAATGTTCAGAAAAATCAATAAAAGACGTAAACAAACAGACGATTAACACTATTAACAGCAATTATGCAATCAAACTTATAGCAAAATGTGGTAGTTCTGTATGTTGTCTCTGGGTTAGCATCATCTGAGGTCCTCTGAGGGGTTGGCATCATCTCTTCTCAGGTGTTCTGGATCCAGACTGAAGCTTGTGTAAATCCTAGTTACCACGGGATGTAAATCCTGTGGCAAAGCAGAGAAACAAATAGAGACATAATTAGCGTAGCTGCTGTTCCAGCCAAGTAAAATTAATTAGTTTAACCCAAGCTAAAGAATAATAATGCGCATTTGATCAGATATAACTGCAGTCCAAAATTATGAGATGCATTATTTGAATGCTTGGCCAAAGAGGTGTGTTTTTAATCTAGATTCAAACAGAGGAAGTGTGTCTGAACCCCGAACATTATCAGGAAGGCTATTCCAGAGTTTGGGAGCCAAATGCGAAAAAGCTCTACCTCCTTTAGTGGACTTTGCTATCCTAGGTACTACCAAAAGTCCAGCGTTTTGTGACCTTAGGGAGCGTGATGGGTTGTAGCGTGGTAGAAGACTATTTAGGTAAGCAGGAGCTAAGCCATTCAGGGCCTTATAAGTAAGTAATAATATTTTGTAACTGATACGGAACTTAATAGGTAGCCAGTGCAGAGACTGTAGTATTGGGGTAATATGATCATATTTTCTTGACCTGGTAAGGACTCTAGCCGCTGCATTTTGGACTACCTGTAGCTTGTTTATTGAGGATGCAGGACAACCACCCAGCAGTGCATTACAATAGTCCAGTCTAGAGGTCATGAATGCATGAATGCATGAATGTTAACACTTTACCACTTTACCACTTCTAAAGATGAAAGGTAAGTACTTTTGGTACACATTTGTACAGTTATGGTTGTAATATCTTTCATTGCCTCGGTACTTTCATATTTTGAGTACAATTAATTAGTAATTAAAAAAAAAATACAAAATAAACAAAATTAGTATAAATATTGCTGTAATATTGTTATCATGAATTATTTTGGCCGCAATAATCATGAAATAAAAATCTGATATTGTGTCAGTTTTATTGTATATAAACTGAGCAAAATTATACATGCAACATTTTTGTTTTTGTCCCCATTTTTCATGAGCTGAACTCAAAGATCTAAGATTTTTTACTATGTACACAAAAGGCCTATTTCTCTCAAATATTGTTCACAAATCTGTCTAAATCTGTGTTAGTGAGCACTTCTCCTTTGCCGAGATAATCCATCCACCTCACAGGTGTGGCATATCAAGATGTTGATTAGACAGCATGATTATTGCACAGGTGTGCCTCAGGCTGGCCACAATACACAATACTGGCAACTTTTGAGGGAGCGTGCAATTGGCATGCTCACTGCAGGAATGTCCACCAGAGCTGTTGCCCGTGAATTGAATGTTGATTTGTATTATATAAGATGTATGATTAGGAGTTTCAGAGAATTTGGCAGTACATCCAACCAGCCTCACATGTAACCACACCAGCCCAGGACCTCCACATCCAGTATCTTCACGTCTAAGATCATCTGAGACCAGCCACCCGGACAGCTGGTGCATCAATTGGTTTGCATAACTAAAGAATTTCTGCACAAACTGTCAGAAACTGTCTCAGGGAAACTTATCTGCATGGTTGTCGTCCTCATCTGGGTCTCGACCTGACTGCAGTTCGTCGTCGTAACCTACTTAAGCGTGTTCCAGTTCCTGCCAATATCCAGCAACTTCGCACAGCCATTTAAGAGGAGTGGACTAACATTCCACAGGCCACAATCAACAACCTTATCAACTCTATGCGAAGGAGATGTGTTGCACTGCGTGAGGCAAATGGTGGTCACACCAGATACTGACTGGTTTTCGGACCCGCCCCCCCGGACCCCCCAATACAGTAAAACTGCACATTTTAGAGTGGCCTTTTTTTGTGGCCAGCCTAAGGCACACCTGTGCAATAATCATGCTGTCTAATCAGCATCTTGATATGCCACACCTGTGAGGTGGATGGATTATCTCGGCAAAGGAGAAGTGCTCACTAACACAGATTTAGACATATCTGTGAACAATATTTGAGAGAAATAGGCCTTTTGTGTACATAGAAAAAGTCTTAGATGTTTGAGTTCAGCTCATGAAAAATGGGGGCAAAAACAAAAGTGTTTTGTTTATAATTTTGTTCAGTGTATTAATAATAATTTTGATATTTGACTCTTGGCATTTTAAACTTTGTGACTTTGACTTTTTTTTCAGTAAAAACGTGAAAAGAATCAGTTGCAACAATAATGGTTGCTAATTTTATAATAAATCTGTCTAGAGTAGAATAAAATGATTCATAAATTCACCAGGTCATACCCCTTAACTGCTTAATAATGAAGTTAATAGTTAAATATAAATAACAGACACTATACTGTAGGTTTAGATATCTGCAAATATTTTGTCACTTTAAATGCATCGACACAGAGATATTAAATCCCGATCAGAGCGATTAAGGGAAGTAAAACCAGAGGGGTTAAAATGGTGCCGTGACCCAGATGAGAGTAAGATTTATTTGGGGTGATTGTAACAGAGGCCAGCTAGTAAGAACTGTGCAGGTAAACCTCACTCCACTGATCTCAAGGAGGTGCACTAGAGGCTGTGGTCTTTAGCGTCCTCGTTAGTGCACCTGACTCCCATGTCAGAAATGCTGGTTTGAATCCTGCTTGGAGCGAGTGAGGGGAGTAGAACCAGAGGGCTTATATTGGTCCCGTGACCCAGATGGGAGTAGGCTGCATTTTGGAAGAGTTTTGATTTGATTAACATGACAAACAATGAGCCAATTGGTCATGTGCAGAATCTGCAAATATAACCTTGCACATGACAGCAAAAAAAACAGGAAGATCTCATCTACAACAGCATGTCAAGCACGGCTGCACTACAGCCTACTCTTCTAGCATAAGCAGACAGTTATCAATATCCGAGTTCTTGTCGAAGCCAGTGCCACCTAATGCCAGATCCCAAGTCATTGAGAAGTGTGTGGATTTCTGCTGCGAAGACATACAGCCATTCCAAACAGTGGCTGGAGGAGGTTTTATAAAGTTAGCCCGGGAACTAACAAACATCAGGGCAGCCTATGGTCGCCTGTCTAGTAAAAAGATGCTGTCTGACCCCACGACTATTTCTCGCAGATGCCAGGAAAAGGCAACAACAAAAAGAGAAGCGATTGTTGCTGAGATAAAAGAGATGATGTGTTCAGTTAATGTTAGGATGACCCTAGACACGTGAACTGATGATTACCGCAAGGTCAGTTACATTGCGATCACATGTCACTTCATAATGTCATATTTCAAGTTGAAGAGTAATGTACTCACCACTGCCATGTTCCCTCACAATGAGGCCAAAACAGCTGAAAATATTTGCAAGGAATTGCAGAAGCAGCTTGTGTCAGTTCTCAAGTTTGATCCCTCTGTAATTTGTAAGGTGGTGTGGGCAACAGAACAAGGTTCAAATATTGTTGCTGCATTAAGACCTTACCAGCGCTATAACTGTCAGGACCACATCTACAACACGGTCCTCCGACATGCCTTGGACATTAGCGCCACGTGGAATGGTAAAAATTGGTAAAAAGGTCCAGAATCAGTCACTCCATAAACTGGCAATATTCCTGTGGCCAAAATTCAACAAGTTGCGGATGTTCTGTGAAACTGAGAGAGATGCCATCCTGCAAGATACGAAGAGTTGGATCGCAAGCTATCGAGCAACAGGTGGAAATGCGGCTGAGGAGCCAGCTAGAGAGGTGACATCAGATACTTTGCCACTGGCAGCAAAAAAAGAAACCCTTGTCAAACTTTGAATTGGAGTGGGAGAATCATGTCGCCCAGCCTGATGACACATCTGTGGATGAGGTCCACATATACCTCAACCTTACCCCCAGCAAGGAATATGATGATCGAGATTTGCTGGGTTGGTGTAGTCAACATGAGAAGACCATTCCTTTTTTGTCAAGACTCGCCGGTCATGTATTGAGAATACCTGCAGGCAGCAGTAGCAGTGAACGCGTTTTCAGCACAGCAGGGAGGACGCTGGAGGAGAGGAGGGCATCTCTGAAGCCTTCAACAGTGGATGCTATTCTTTTTCTTCACAACGCATGCGAATAAACAGTGAATGATGACCACCGTACATGCCTACAGTTCAGTGGATTTATTTATTTTTTATTATTATTTAATGTTAGCCAGTTGGTGAAAAGTTCTTTGAAACATTGTTATTCAGTTACTTCACATCAAAGAAAGGTAGGCTATATATATTTATTTACTTATTTGCTGCTGGATCACGCAGCTTGGCTATATTCTCTACTGCATGGTTATGCTTTTCTGTAATGGACAGTCTGTATTGATATTTGTGGGCATGATTGTCAGTGGTGGTAATTATGTTTGAGGCCTATAATAAAAGTTTACCTCTTAGTAGCGTGTGTGTGTGTGTTTGCGTATAGCAGAGACAGCGTGCATCAGCACGCGTCAGAGAGAGCTTAAAGTGATTTTGATGTTGGTCTCGGGTCGGGTCGGGTCGGGTTCGGGCTAAAACATTTTTGATGTTGTAGGGCTGGGGCCGGGTTAGGGCTTGAGCACCACAGACAGCTTGATGCTACAGACTGTGGCATTCCTATGCCAGAATTGCCCTTTCAGATTCTGCAAGGAGCAAGCTTAGAGCCGAAGAGATTACACATGGTGGTAAGTTTTTGAGAAAATTTATAGAAAGCATAGCAATAATACCATTGTGGCCCTAGACTAAAACAGCTTGCTTATTGGTTCAGTTCATGCTGCTGGCTGACTGGAAGTTTTTGGAATAGAGTGTTTTTTTTTTCCTCTGCACCACCCCTTTCTCTGAAAACTGTCAGTTTCACTTTAATGGTCCATTAATGCAGATGGGACAGCATCCAGAACTGCTCCTGTACAGGGCCGGCCAGTACACTTTCACACCACAAATTACAACGTCTTTTCTGTTTGTGAGCTGTACACAAGACTTTGTGACTAATGATGAGTGGCAGCACAGTATCTGTTTGTTCTGGAGCAATTGGCATTATTAGAATGGGAAAATCATCAACCAACCGCAAGAGAGGCAATTAACAAAAAGAGATGAGCCAACTATATACAGTTGACATAATGATCTGACTCAAACCCACATTAAAGTGTGTCACTGAATTTTTACATTTTAACTGAAATAGTCAACATCATTATAATAATCTTCTCAGATTTATTATATTTGTACATTTATATATACCGGATTTAATACATCACACATATAGTACATAGTAAAGAAAATGGAAAATTAAACTTAAGTTATAAAATGAACATATATAATAAAAACAAATCTGCAGAAAGGTTTTGCAGCTGAAAAAGCTATTTACAGTTTCATTGGGTGATGTCATAGTTGCTGTAAACCAAATGTGTCAATGACATCACTGTACTCTTTTCTAATTTACTGAAAAGAATTACATGCACTGTTTATATAAAACATAGCCATGAAAACAATGCTTAAAGCCTCCAAAAGTCAATTATCAATCCTAGAAACTTTTAGCAAGCTTCAGATTAAAAACATCATTTAAAATGAATATCAATTATAAATTAAGTTATAAATTGGGTAAGGGGGTCATAAATAGAACTTTAGATATACTTTTAGTTTCAACAGTATTTTCAAACAACATTTCAGGAACCTTAAAAGTTACAGTCAGTGTAATTAGATTAGGTTGTGTTCTTCTGAGCAGGTAATCATAGTGATAGCAGACCCATCAAACCATATCGAAAGGCATTATCGACATTATTTACAAAGTATAAGTATACTGTAATTATCACCTTACTGCATTTGACAGACAAAATAACTTTTATTGGATCAAGTCAAGTCAAGTCACCTTTATTTATATAGCGCTTTAAACAAAAATGGTAAATGTAACAGGCTAATACAAGAGATAATGAGTGCTTTTGACACTACTTTAAGATACCAGGGTCAGAGCAGATAAAACACATAATATAAAGATGTAAAGAAGTCATCCACATAACAACAAATGTCATGCTTCTTGACAGTGTTACCTAGGGGGAATGTACAAGCAAAAAAAACAAAGGACCTAAGACAGAGACTGACGACTTTTACCAGCAGTACTATGATCCAGACCAGCCTGAACAAGCATGAAAATTCATACTGACCTAACCTGCCCTTTTCAACAAGCTAGTTAGCCATTTGACCAGCATCACAATTTGGTTTCTTTATAAGTTTCTTTCTGTATCAGAAACTGGCACTTTGAATGATGAATTATCATTATTAAAGTAAGTAAAGGTTTAAAATTATAGTCAATACCTCTTTTATTTGCAGTGCTACTAGCAAACCTATTATAAAGAGGCATAAAAACCATTCAACATTTGTGCAACTAATAAACAATGTTATTTTACTTTCTCACAAATTTCACCCAATAATTGCAAAAATACCCATAGGCAGTTATGTTATTAAGCCAATCAATCCAAAATGTGACTGGATTTTCAGGACAGGTAAACATGTATTATTTCCTGCATAGCAGACAGACTGTGCGTGTGTACAGTTCATGTGGCATATAATTTTTGGCCTTAAGTGAACATTTACTCGTCTCCACCAAACCTACGCTGTGTTATTTATGTTAGAGTAGGTCAGCCAGTGCTGTCGTAGATGGTAATAAATGTGAATGAAAACCAGACAGTCAAAAGCTGCTGATTCTTACACATCAGTCTCAGCATGCTACAGTCAGGCAATTTAGCTCTGAGGGACAAAGGACAGCTAAACCACAGTGGTCATTTCCTCTTTTTTTGCAAAGCATGTTGTTTTTTGCCATAGCATTGCTTAATGGTAAAACAACATGTTAAACTCAAGTTTGCTTAAGTATTTACCAAATTTGGATGTCCCTTTATAAATACTTAGACAGTGATCATTATATAAGCTTTGTTTGAAATAAAAAAAATTAATAAAAGAAATCATGCTGTCGGATCCATAGCCTAGTAGGCTGTACACTGACATATGACACAACAGCCCTTTGGTTAACCTGGATTTGAAGTCCTTTCCTGATCCCATTCTCTTCTGTACTATTCGATCATAGCTGTCCTATCAACTGCCACACTATTCTTACCAGTGTTGTGCAAAAATCAGATCTGAATATCCTCCTTTTTGTTCATTAGTTCAATCTGAAGTGGTCACGCCCTGCAGGAAGGGTGTGAATTTAATTGGCATTTCAATGACAGGATGAGGAATTTACTAAACTGAAATTCAAAGGAATTCAACACAATGCATTATGGGAAATGAAGTGTTCTTCTACTCTAGCCAATGTTAATTTATGTGATAACATTTTTTAAATGAAATATGAATTAATTTAGGTAGCATTTCATACATTATCATCTATCTATCTACACTCTTAAAAATAAAGGTGCCAGGATGTGCGACATTTTTTATTTATTTATTTTTTGCTCCTCAAAGAAACAGTTGATGAAAGGTTCTTAGTTAACCCAAAAATGAAAATGTACTGAAAATATATGCACCCTCATCCCATTCAACTTGCATATGAGTTTGTTTCTTTACTAAAATAGATATATGAAAAAAAAATAGCATTACATACATTGCTCACCAATTGATCCTGTGCAGTATATGGGTACCGTCAGAATAATAGTCCAAACAGCTAATAAAAACATAACAACAGTTCACCCCAGTGCCTCAATTTAAGTTTTATGAAGTGAAAATCTCTTTGCCTGAATGAAATAAATCCATCAAGATGTTTTAACTTTAAACCGTTGCTTCTGTCCAAAATACCAGTCACAAAACGTCTCTCTTGTTGTGTAGCCCATTTCTGCAAAGAGGTCCTCGCTGTACAAATGTTCTCTAAAAAAGAGTATAAAAATAGAAACATTTTCTCGCTATGGTCTCAACATTAAAGTTACTTTTAAGCATTGAAGTTAACAAATGTCCTTAAGTTTGTTCAGGTTGAGAAATACATGCTGTTTGGTGTTTTCTTGATTCATGACATCACTGATTCAAATTAAGAATTTTCATCATAATATTTCATTATTCTCCAGCCATGGCTTATTAGGGCAAAGTCCCACCAAAATTTTCAGCCAAAATTTTCTTTTGAGCCATTTTCAGATTTTAAGTCTGCTTCACTTATTTTCATGATTACTGTAAGGAAACTTTGTTCCAGACAAAGATGATATAATCAGCTTCTGCTACTGTATGTGTGTATTAATCTGCATCTGGTAAGTAACTAGTTGGCATCTCTCTTTTTCTATGAGGTGGAACATTAAAGTAGTCTATATCCTTATTGGAAACTTGTGCATGTGCAGGCATTTTTATAGTTCTGACATGTTTTATGTGACATTTCTTGTTAAAATTTAGTTTTTGTGCCCTGTGGAACATTAATGTCCTGGTCAGTTGCGTGCCTGTTCATGACATAATCCTTTTATTTCATTTATCCTTGTGTAAGGATTTTAGGGGTCAATAGCTAGCTATAGTTTAATTAGCTAGTAAGGCGTGTTGTCAAATATAAATCGTTCTTATCCTTCTGCAAGGGTAATGTACCACAAGGTCTATTTTTCTATCTTCGTTCTTGTTCCATGCATTCCTAGTATTTCTTTAACTCATATTTTTTAAGCCCGAGAATAGATAAATCAGAATTAATGCTAGAGATTTCTTCTGAACGCCATTAACTCCTGCACTCCTGTCCTTGATAGTTTTCACGTGTTGTCACACACTCATAGAAATGCCCATCTGGAGGGCAAAACGAAGCTTTGCTCCACTGACCGCCAGTAATTTTTACACAGTGTGCATTAAGTAGTGATGTAGTAAAACACAGATTTTAAAAGGCAAAATTCAGCAAACACCTTATTATGTATATTTTGTACAGGCAAGCAGATGATGCTAGAATATAAATGCAATGTGCAAAGTTTCATGTTAAATGGTTTCCCATAGAAAACCAATAGAAGGAAACCACTGAACCATTAAGCTGATTGCATTCATATTCCAGCCACATCTGCTTGCCTATGTAAATTATGCATCCTTAATAAAGAGAATATTACTGTTTTAAATATATTAAGGCACTTTAAGTGTTTTTACAATGTTTTGTCGCACTGTTTAATGATTGAAATATTGCCATGGGTGCTTAATATGGATTGTAAATGGCCAAAACTTGCATTTTGTTCACATACCTTTGTTTTCTTTTGAGAGGTGATCTAAATATTTGCTGCTGTGAAACAGGTAGAAAATTGACAGGCTTGTCCTGCAGTTCTATGGATGTTTTGCCCTCCAGGTCTTCGAGCCAGTCACTTGACTGAAAGCTATGAATTGTGACCATCAGATAAGTCTGACTATTGTTACTTGGCCTATCTCGGCCCTTCACGTAACTGGCCAATCATGACTTTTTCTTTTTTAATCTTTTGACTTTTCATTTTAGGAAATCCAATTAAGAAAAGCCTCAATTGGTGGGTATCAATTCACACTTCTTTTTTGGGGTAGGCTCCATCCCTGACTTCATCTTCAGGCAGGATCAGCCAAATCTGCATCCCCAGGATATGGACAAAGAATGGAACTTTTATACAACTATACATGATTTATTGTAACTCGCCATCTTTTATAACACTTTATGGAATAAATACCATGTAAACGTTTTCTTTCTCTCTGAGTCTTTCTGATCGAATTTAAGGTGTATTACACACTTTTACATTGTAAATCTCTAGATTTATGATGTAAATGTGATGGTATCACAATAAGAGTTTCACGTTGTGCACGTTAAAAAGCACTTTGGAAATATTTAGGTTCCAGATCAGAATCTTATCATTCTGATCTGAGGACATCTGTTTATATTACACACTTTTACATCTGTTGTTAATATTAACATCTTGGTTTTCAAACTCCAACTGCGCATATAGGTAACATTTAAACACTAAGTGTAAATGAGGCCATATTTTTAAAAGATCAATCCATAAATGCTTAACTTGACAGGTCATTACTGGTTTTACAATGACGTGTAACTTCAAAAATAGCATTAATCTCATATATAGCTACGGTGGGCCTGTCAAAATTCACAACTTGAATCCAAGTCCCGGGTGCACAAGTGGTGCTGTTATAGTCATTACAAATTGTACCTTTAAAACCCATTACAGCAAGGCTATTAAAATAGAACCACTGCGAAGGACAATTTTCAGGCTAGCTTTATAAAGAATTAACATAATTGCAAATATATATTTGTGTTTTATTCTTACTTTAAATTGTTTTAAAAAATGTTGTTTAGTTTTGACTTGGATTCCAATACAGAGCCAGAAAAATTGGATGATTTTGTGCATTTAGAAAGTTTGCCTCTAACAAATTATAATGTTCAAAACAAGCAAAAGCCATCCATAATGTGCAGCTATTTCTATAAAAACATTACATTTTAACTTTAGCCAAAAAAATAAAAAATAAATAACATCAGGCATGTTGAAAAAATGTTGGCCCTTCTGTGAAAACAATCAGTGGTAGCCAAGAAGAAAAACATATTACTCAGCGAATATCCTCACATTCTCAGGAGTCCTATCAGTTTTCCGTGTTTTTCTTTCCAAAAGCGCACGGATAAGGGTGACTTGTTTTTGCACATCACTTTCTCGAAACGCTCGGCTCCACATTCCTGAGTGGCCAGGAGTTCCAGTAATGCCAGCGTCAGGCCCCGTTTCGAAATCTGGAATTCGGAGCATCATCCATGAACCCTGCAGATTTCAACAATTAAAGAATGTGAAGGAAATGGGGAAAATAACTGGGAATAGCATAGAGGATCAGAGAAAACATGAGGAGAATTCTCGTTTTATTAATAGCGTGTGTTTCGTAAATGTCATTTCCGACAGGTGCCAAGAGAAACACGTTAAGGTCGTGGGTGGAGCAGATGAGATCCAAAGCGTTCTAGCATATCTCTTACTGGCACAAACACAGCATTAAAGTCAACTCTAGGATTTAGTACCATTCATTATTCATATTCTCAGTATTTGGCTGTTATCAGATGCTTTAAGTAAATATTTGAGGTTTCCACAGTGTTCTCAGAAACATGTTGAGCTTAGTTGTAAGTTTAACGTATGTATGTACAGTTCAAATGAGGAAACCGATTTCAAATGGTCTGAAGGACTATGGCACCTACAGGTAAAATTAATTCTTTCTCTGAATTGCGATTTAGCATTTTGTTGCATTTAAATTGAATTGCTTGATTTCTTTGTTTAGGAGGTAATCATTTGTGCAATGCCTTTATCATACTGAGAAATTAAAATACAGAATAATTTATAGATAAAATACCAAAGTATTCATTCTCAGTATTGGCACAGGGGGCACTAGTGTGGACATTAGCATAAATTCTTCTTCGTTTGTATCCGAATATGCATACTCCCCTACTATATAGAAGGCAAACAACAATATATGAAGTGAGTGTGCATGTATGTGCAAATTCATGCTATAGGCTCAATGCTAAACAGTAGGCGAAAAGTTCCAAGATGAACTGCTGAGATTTTGAAGTGTGCATCTAATGGACACTTTACTGTCCCATGAGGCCACAGGAGTGGATTTGCGAACAGCAGTGAAGCAATGCAGCTGACACTGGTGGGTTGCATGATAATGTCAACATGACAAATATAGTATGTGTGGACTGCATTCACACTACGCATATTCAAACTATATACAACATACTTTTTTACAGTTCCAAGTATTTACTCAGAGGAAATGCTAAACATATGCGTACAGCCAAACACACATTGCTCGTTTGGATAGCATCCGTGAACACAGGTGCTAGGTGGTAGAAAGTTTTATCCTTTTCCAACATCTTTCTATTCTGAAGTTATGACTGATAAAAATCTCTTTGTAGTAGCTCAAACTAGAGTTGCACGTAGGGTTGCACTAAACTCAGGATAGGTATCTTAATCTAATTTTGTGAATTCATGTGAATATTGGGCAAACAGTACTTGCTTCAAAAGGCTTCTGAGTTTCATCAGCATACCGAAGGGGAGTTCGTACAATCAAACAACAAAGGATCTAAGACAGAGCTTTGTGGCACTCTGTACTCTAAAACTTATCACAAAAGTTATTATCTAAAGTATAGGACCTTTTAACACCTCTTGATACAAGCAAAGAAATGTATACATATATAGTAGAAGTGAGCACCCTGATAAGTGCAGTCTTTGTACTAAATGCTTGCTTAAAATCCCCAACATTCAAGGATGCTGGTGTCTTGAACAGGGGCTTCTTAACTATAAAATAAAAAACGTGTACTAATTTAATCTGGATTTAATCTGGAGTTGATGAAGTCCCCACACTATCACTTGTCACTGCAGGCTGTGTCTCTAGTAGTTTGTTGTTGTTGTTGTTGTTGTTGGGTTTCTTTTTCGACTGTGAAACAATGGTGGGGCCAGTTTCTCCATCTGGTGGACAAACAATAAAAGTAGCCAGGACAAACAAATCAGTGTATGCGTGATTAGAAAAATCTGACTACACCCATACTGTATTGATGATGAAAATTTGATCACAGTATACTTCGCACTTTAGTCCGATCAAACACTTATAGATGAACAACAGTTTAAAGAAAACTAAATTACTTAAAAACTTAATCTCACGGACCTTTTCCTGGACTGTGCCCAGCTGGTGGAATGACCTCCCAATCTCAATTCGAACAGCTGAGTCTTTACTCATCTTCAAAAAACATCTAAAGACACATCTTTTTCACCAGCATTTGACCAACTAATACTAGCACTTACCTTTTCTTTTCTTTTCCTTTCTGAAAAAAAAAAAAAAAAAAAAAAAACATAGCTACGTGTTCTGTGCTAGACTAACTGAGACTTGTCATGGCACTTGTATATCTCTATTACAATTACAATTATGAGAAAATTCATAATTCAAAAGTCATTACTATCTTGCAAAAAAATGAAGTTGCAACTGTGAGATATAAAGTCACAATTATAAGAATTTAAGTTGTGAAAAATAAAGTCATAATTGCGAAATAAGTCACTGTTAAAAGTAAAGAAGTAAAGTCACAAATATGTTAAATACATTAACTTTTTTTTTTTTTAACTTAAAGTTGAAATGTGCTTCCAAGTTTCAGCACAAAATACATAGGGGAACATTTTTTTACAATTAGTTAATTAAATTTTAATTTCAACTTTTAACTTTTGACATGGTTATAGCTCAGTAGTGTCTGTATGGAATTTAGCAGCCAGGACATTATCCTCTCTCTCTCTCTCTGTCTCTCTCTCTCTCTCTCTCTCTCTCTCTCTCTCTCTATATAGAGAGACAGAGCTTTTTTACCTTTATTTGATAGGACAGTACGGAAGAAATAACTTTGAAATGACATGAGGATGTGTAAATGATGTCAAAAATGTTTTTCAAATATTTTTTCGATAAGGTTCCCTTAAGGGATTATGTAATTTTGGCTTTCCACTCCATTATTCCAGTGACAAAACCACTCGTTTTCCTGTTTGCTGGTCTTGACAGAGAACTTTTCTTGCCCCCTTGTGCTGACAACTGAAGGTCCATTACCCCGGTAAGAGGTCATAATTCACTCACGCTGTTATTGCACAACCTTGCCAGTCTTGCCTCTTGGCAAGCATGCCAGGGCATGGATATTTCAGCCAACAAAGACAGCTCTGTGCCACTCCAAATCAAGAAAGGAGATTAAAGAAGGATAGATTGAAAGTGCCCTGGCCCAGTGAAAGAAATGCAAACTGCACTGTGGAAAATAATGAAGTAATGATATAAAGTAGGTCTTTTCCAATTCCCCTCCCCCATCCAATCCTCAATGATGAATCAGCAACCTGCTATCATACAAGCCACTGGCCTATTTCTACGCTGGAATGTGACCTATGACATCAGTCAGTCTGCTTCAGAGAGGGGAAAGTCTGCGGTGGGCTCTCTAAATCTCCATTTAGCCCTTTAAATGGGAAGGCATGCTTTGAAGACTTGAGTTTCCTAAATGAGTGACCTTTGACCGCTTTTTCTTCCTCGTGTCATTGTCTGACACACAATCCAAGCGGCTGAAAAGGAGACAAAAGCTGGAGGAAAGAGAAAAAATGCAGAAAAACAGAAAACGTGAGAACAGAGCAGAGACTAAATAATCCGGTCTTTGGTCTTGGTTTCTTTTAGACCGGGCTTAGAAGCCCTCCCTTTTGTCTGAGGGGACGGTTTTCACATGACATTTTTATTATTAACGGCAGTCTTTTTTTGGGTGAATCTCACTACACCTGTCAAGAACTCATACACATTTCATCCTAAAATCAATAAAGATAACATATAATCTGAAATATTAAAAATGTAATTTAATTTTTTTTCTTACTGTAGTGAAAAGTACAATACGTAAGCACATTCCTACCTCAGAGTAAAAAAAAAAAAAAATTATGTCTTCTCATAACTGTGATTATATCTCACAATTGCAAATTCATTTATTTGTCATTTTGACTTCATATCTTACAATTGCATCTTCATATCACACATTTAAAAATTAATTTTTCACAATTTTAATTAATAATTTTGACTTTATATCTCATAACTGCAACTTAATTTCTCATAATTTTGTCTCTGCATCTTACAATTGTGACGTAATATCACATTGCAATTGTAAGATTCTTACAATCTTACAATTGCAATTCCAAATCTCACAATTATGATTTTTTTTCACAATTGCAATTTTCTCGCAATTTTGACTTAATATCTCGTAACTGCAACATTATTTCTCATGATTTTGAATTTATATCTTACATAGACTTCTATCTATCTATCTATCTATCTATCTATCTATCTATCTATCTATCTATCTATCTATCTATCTATCTATCTATCTATCTATCTATCTATCTATCAAGCACAAAGCAAGCTTTCATACAAAGTGACCTAGACTATTTATGGTGAGATTAAATTTTTTATTTTCTTAAAAGAAAGTATTAATCACTGCTAGCATGCAACAGGTGGCTGTGGATGAGATAAAACAATCTATCTCAAACTTTGCTTAGGATACAAATTATTTGCCTCTCGTTAAATCCCTAAGTGAGTGTCAAGTGTATTTTTTATAATATGTGTGTCTCTAGTTGCAAATCCTGTTTCGAATACATTCAGGAAGCCATCCAAAAGTTAAGAGAACTGGCCTATGTGGCTAAAATTCCACTTTAGGAATGGAAAATAAAAATATTGTTGTAGTTCATTCTGTGCCTTTCATGTTTTAGTCGATGAATACAACCCATAGTTAATGAATGGTAATAAATCTCTCTGTTCCTGTGGTTATCCAGAGGAACTGAAGTTTCATGTAACCATGTAGGGTTTCCATTTAAAACCATCACACAATTTTGTTTTTGAGTTCCGTGCCCTTTGTGCCATTATAAATACTTCTTGTATTATTTAAGTGTTGTTTTTGGGTGATTTACGAGGATGAGCATTGATCTTGCTCATTTTTTCTTCGCCTTTGAAGGTTATCGGACCCAACCAACCGCGACACGTCTTTTCCATCAGGTGGCATCATTAAACGTTCGTCTGTATTAATAACCTCATTATTTTTCGAGAAATTACATCACTTTTCCCGAGTTTGAACCCACCTCAGCTGGAGTTGGAACACGAAGGAATGTTTTCTCTCCCTCTCCAGAGGGCAGCAAAAGGGGAAATGAGAGGGAAATGGTTTGAGTGTTTGCCACAGTGTAAACACCAGATCACAGGGGCCTGACCCTAGCTTATCAGGAGTGAAATGTTAAAGTTCTCTCTTTCTGACTGTCCCGAGGGAACGCGGGTCACTTCCCAGCATCCCTTTGGCCATTCTCCATTGTTCACGCATATTTCTGTTGTAAACGTGACAGACAGTATTGTAGCTCTTTCCAGGGAAGTTAAACAGACGTGCTTGGCTGTACTGGAGAATTCAAATACGGCTTTAAGACCCTGCTTTGTTAGTCAAGTAGAGGTTATTTGGCCCTGTTAGTTAAGACAACAAGAGGACGTGTTAGCACGCAGAGTAGGTAAACACTCCCAGGTGTGCGAGATGCGAGAATTCGTGGTATGCTTTTCAGACGTCAACAGAAAACTTCTTGAAAACATCTCCTGGATTGTTTGTGATTTGTTACCTCCTTGACTTTGTAGTGATCAGACGGAGGGATTGTGGATTCCCGTGACAGAGGCTCTTGTGTTTTGATCCATAGCGTGGCTCTGATGTTTTAGACTCTGTGTTGACATGCAACATATCATCTACATCTTCTGAACTAATAAAGACGGACGCTGACATGCCGTTCGGTTCGGCAACACTGTCATAATTCATGCAGCAGCCAGTGTTTTATTGAGTGCAGATGTTCAGCCGTAATGAATCCAGCGCCAGTTTCTGCTCACAAAGAGCTACAATGTGCCGTCCGCAGTTGGATGAAATGAGTAAATTGTGCTCTGCGAACCAGTAAAAGGTTTGGAAAAGTAATGCAGGTGCGGTTTTGCTTATATCTGGAGAAGCGCCACCTGTGAGGTTACAGTAGCTGCCTGTGCCATCTATAATATAGATGAACTACTGTGTATATTTAAGGTTCGCACAAGGAAACATTGGGAACCCTTGAAATGAAGAGGGCGAGTTTGGAGAAAGTGCCAGATATTGACCTAGATTTTGATGTTTTTAAATAAAGGATTCATACAATTTTATTTTATTTATTTATTTATTTATTTATTTATTTTTTTACTCACCCTCTTATAATGCTGCATGACTGACTTTGTGGTACATTATAAAGGAGAGTTTTTTGAATGTGCTGGTGATATGGTATTTGAATCTTCAAAAAGGACCAAATATAACCATAAAATAGTGCAAAAGACATATGTCAATTCTTTTTTAATTGAAGTCAAAGGGAGAACATGCAAACTTCACACAGACAGGCCTTGAATTAAGGATCTTTTTGCTGTAAAGATGACAACCAACGTGCCACCGAGAATTTTTTTTTTTTTTTTTTTTTTTTTTTTTTTTTTTTTTGGAGTATGGCAGCCCCAGCCCTCTTTTGCATTCATTATTCCAGGATATTCTTCAAAAATTAAGCTTTTTTTGTTAAATGAAACAAAGAAAGCCATATGGGTTTGGAATGAAATGATGATTAATAAATTATTATGTAATTTACATTTTGGCTGAATTTTTTATTTTTATTTTTAGCTTTAACTTTTAATGAAATAAAGGTAAATGATAGATAAGGAGAAACAAATGAATTATAAAATATAGTTTTCCAATTGCCTTACCGATTAAATTTTAATGCATAACTGTTTTTATATATATATATATATATATATATATATATATATATATATATATATATATATATATATATATATATATATATAGAAAGAGGGGGAAATAATCAGTAGTTTGTCTGTTTTCATACTTTTGGATAAATAAATTAAATGTTTTATTTTATTGACTAAAAGTGCGAAATAAAAATTTGATTAAAGGACTAAAAAGAAAACTTTATGAAAATATACTGATCCTCAAGTCTTCCAAAATGTAGATGAGTTAGTTTCTTTATTCGTCAATGATTTGAAGAGATTTAGCATTGCGTAACCTTCTCTCCAATGGATCCTCTGTAGTCAATGGATGCCAGCTGAACAAGTGATGTAATGATAACTTTCTCCAAATCTGTTTCAGTGAACAAACAAACTCATCCAAATATTAGATGGGTTGAGTACATTCTCATTTTTGGGTGAACTGTTCCTTGAAGTTACATAAAAGATCATTTTGCCAAGTTGGGAAATAGAAATCCGCCCTTCTTTAAACATGAGCCTGCACTTTCATTTCCTCTTTAGAGACTTAATTTAATCTAAATCAAAGTGTGCTGAAGTTCAGTGTAGGCGCTTTTTGGAAAGTTGTGTATTGTGTGTTTGTGATGTTCTGTGATCTTGATATGACAAGAACTCAACCACCTTTTGTTAAAAATAAGTAGACTTTAGCTTACTTTTAACAGAGGAACAAAATATTTGAAAGGACATATTTAAGTGTGGACAGTTAATGGCAGTTTTTGGGACATTTAATTGCATTTAAAAATAAAGGTATATTAAATGTAATTCGCTGAACTTTAGACAGTTTTTTAACCTTAAGTAAGACTTAAGTACATCTTTAAATGTAATTGTATAACATGACAAAAGATTTTGAACCATGATTTGAAACATGATTTAAAATGTACTTTAAAGTACAACTTTTAATTTGACAAAGTGAGCTTTTTAAAAGCATACTCAAGTGTTAAACAACCATGAAAGTGAACTCTCTTTAATTGCACCTACGTTACCATATATTTCATTAAAATGTTATCTGCAAGTACAGTTTTTAAAAAATATAATTTTAAGATTTGAAGAAAACTACAAGTGCACATTTAATGCAATTAAGTGCTCTTATTTTTTCACAAGAGGTAGTTCACAAAAGCTGTAATATTTGTGTTTCAAGATTAGAAATCCATCCCATAAATCATAGTTAAAAACTGGAGGAATAGGAGAATTCTGGCTGGAAATCCGAATGCCTTATCGCTTTGGGCAAACGTTGTGTTAGACTTCAGTCTTATCAAACAGCCGTCCTCTCTCACCTTGACCAGTCTGTCAGTGTTGGTGGAGGGTGAATATTAAAGGAATGGTGTGACGGCCGAGCAGAGGAAGATGTATGTCAAATGTCAGCACGGCTCTGCTCTGTGTCCCTCACACTTTCCTGTTTGTTCCTCTTCTCTCCTCTCACTCGCTTTCAAACAGTCAAGTTCACTCAAGGAATGTCATTTTTCTTCCTTGCAGACTATTCTGAACATCCAAAAACCAGTTTAGTTAATATAGTAGTCAACATTTGAAGTGGATCAAAAAAGTTATGATGAAAGGTTTTGATCGACTTAAAATGTTATATGTATATGTGTATATGTGTGTATATATATATATATATATATATATATATATATATATATATATATATATACTGTATATATATATATATATGGTGTATATATATATATATATATATATATATATATATATATATATATATAATATTATATTTTTTACCATACACTACAATAAAGTCATATTAGTTAACGATATGCATTAGCTAGGCATTTCCTAAAAATGAATATTACATTTGTTGCTGTATTTATTATTCTTTTATTATTCTTTCTATGTTAATGTTAGTTAATAAAATGACAACTTTGTTAGCTCATGTTAATATAATATAATAAACTGTAAACTGTATGTTTACTTATTACGGTACTTAAACTTCGTACACCTGTTGTTTTTAAATGAGCTTTATAAGTAAGTATGACTGACTGACTGATTGACCTATATTGACACACAGACCCCTACACAGATTATGAGTAACAAAAATTCAACAAAGGGTGTACAAAACTGATTTATGCCATTTAATAAAAAAAAGAAAAAAAAAACATGGCAATGATGAAATTTTAATACACATTCATAGTATTTTGATATATTTATTAAAACAAGAATATATCAAAATTCTGTTCTATAAAAAATAGTAAGTCTGTTATGTTAACATGTAAAAATTATAAATGTTTTCAATAACTAGTTATTTTAAAATGTATATAAATAAACTCATATTGTAATGTTATATTAGCTTACTTGCAGATCTAAACTTTTTTTCAGAAAACTTAATACAATCAATCAATCAAAACGAATAAATAAAGCATAGAATTTATTGTTAAAGTTTCAAGAAAATATTTTGTTTGGGGGGGGGGAAATTCCCTATTCTCCTGCAGTGTTTTGCCTTAATAAAAGGTATGTTTTGATATATAAATGAATGTTACATTTTCCCATTTTTGTCAGTTAGATGTTAATAAATTAGTGCAGTGGTTCTCATATCATCAGGAGAGAGCTGAAGAGAGACAAACAATATGTTCAAAGCTCAAACATGTCTTAAATTCCATCAAAACTCCCAGCATCAGGCTTTTCCATGGCTCTACCAGACCTGATCTGTAGACTATGAAGGATTTTGGGATTTTACCATTACATTATTCCCATGGCAGCAGTGGCGCTCCTGATGGACAGCTCTAGTGTATCCTTCAGCAGTGCGCTGTCCGTGGTTCTGAACACGTCTCCACAAAATTCCCGCCTGGCCAGCCGGGCTCCCGCGTTTATACACTGTGTCTTTGAACACTAGTATGCAGGTGCTTTCATTCACGTCCAGCACTCTTTGCAAGTCCTACCATCGCTTTCACATTTTTTTGGCATCCAAAATGCAGTCTACACCTCTGAATTTTCAGTTTCCGCTCCAGATAATTCATTGGAAAAGCAATGGTAGGCAAAAGCGCTCTGGTTCTCCCCTGCTTTGCTCCAGGGAGACCAACATCCTGCTGACGTAAGGTAGGATGGGAAGAAAGGCACAGGGATCAAATGATTTGCATAATGCTGTACATAAAGAGATGTCCTGAGTAGATTATGGCACAGGAAGTCAGCACCACCTCTGATGGCCCTTTGAAAATTAAATCACTCGCCCTTGATATTTTATCATAAAGAGCATCATGTGCAAACACTCATTGAATCTGCTTACTGAAAACTGGGTGTTTCAGTCTAGTTTACGTCAAATTATAATGGTCATTTGTGCATTCCTTTGTACCCTTTTTTTTCTGCTGAGAACTGTAATCAAACTACATCATTAATAATTCTAAATGTTTTAATATCACATATTTTTCTATTTTAATATCAGAAATATAGAATTTCATAGTAAATCATTAAAAAAAAAAAAAAACCCTTAAAAGTAGTCCAGTATTCAGTAAGTCAGTGTTGTAACCAATATTCAAGAAACTGCTTTATGTTACAAAAAAAAAAAAAAAAAAAGAAAATATCATATTTAAAAGAAAATATCAAATAAAATGCATCTATTGATTGATTGGTTGTTTGACTGACATGACATGACAAGCTTACTGCAGGTTTTTAAACGTGAAATGAAATAACACACCAAAAATGATCATGACATTCACTAAAATTATATGTTTGATAAAGCAGGCACAACCAGCTTGCTTGGTACATAACAAGTGTCTGTAAAAGAGGTTTTAAAAAAAATGGATCACTCGCAACAGCACTTTCGTGCACGGTGTAATTTATTTACAGTGCCAAAAAGTGTTAGTCCACGGTGAAGTATTTACAGGTGCACCGTGAAACAAAACCCAAAAGTATCAAAGAAACAACAAAAGTAGAAAACAAAAAAGGGAAAATCCAAAATACTTATATACAGGTAATTAAATGTATCCACAATATGCAGTTGCACACTGGCTTTGACTTGGTAAACAAGTAATGTCTATGGGGTTGGCCTTGGCTTATATATGTAAAACCTCTACCTTTTCTAACACTAATATAAAAAAAAGAATAAAAAAATTAAATAATGTACTATATACTGTATACAGAAATAGAAGTATTGGGGAAAAAAGATAATTGCTTAGATAAATGTACAGGTATGTTATTAATGTGCAGATATGTTATTTACAAAGTGTGCAGTTTAATATAAATATGTCAGATAACTATGTTAGCTGTGATGGACATTCTAAGATTAATTGTTCAGGTTGAATAAAGCCTGTGGGAAAAAAATTGTTCTTGTGCCTGGCTGTTCTGTTGGTCAGTGCTCTGTAGCGCCGACCAGAAGGCAACAGTTGGAAGAGAGAGTGGGCTGGGAGTGAGGGGTCCAAGGTGATTTTTTTAGCCTTTTTCCTCACTCTGGAGATTTAAAGATTTTGGAGGCTGGGCAGAGGGGCACCAATGATCCTTTCAGCAGTCCTGACTTTCCATTGTAGTCTCTTGATGTCTGATTTGGTAGCTGAACCAAACCAGACAGTTATAAATGAACACAGGACAGACTCAATGATGGCAGAGTAGAACTGTTTCAGCAGCTCCTGTGGCAGGTGGAATTTCCCCAGCTGGCGAAGGCAGTACAACCTCGGCTGGGACTTTTTTTTTGCAATGGAGTCAATTTGAGTGTCCCACTTCAGGTCCTGAGAGATGGTGGTGCCCAGGAACCTGAATGACTCCACTGCAGACACAGTGCTGTTCATGATGGTGAGTGGGGGGAGTGCTGGGGGGTTTCTCCTGAAGTCCACGATCATCTCCACAGTTTTGAGAGTGTTGAGCTCCAAGTTGTTAAAACTGTACCAGACAGCCAGCTGCTCAACCTCCTGTCTGTAAACAGACTGGTCTCAATCCTTGATGAGGCCGAAGACTCTGATGTGGTCTGCGTACTTCAGGAGCTTGTCAGAGGGGTCCTTTAAAGTGCAGTCATTCATGTAGAGAGAGAAGGGCAGTGGGGAGAGAAAACACCCCTGGGGGGCGCCAGTGCTGATGGTGATAGTCCTGGATGTGAGTTTGCCCATTCTCACTAGCTGCTGCCTGTCTGTCAGGAAGCTGGTGATCCATTCACAGATGGAGGTGGGCACAAAGAGCTGTGTGAGTTTGTCAGAAAGAAGGTCAGGCATGATGGTATTAAAGGCCGAACTGAAGTCCACAAATAGGATCCTTGTGTAATTCCCAGGTCTGTCGAGGTGTTGCAGGACGTAATACAATCCCATGTTGACTACATCATCCACAGACCTGTTTGCTCTGTAGGCAAACTGAAGAGGATCTAGCAAGGGTCCAGTGATGTCCTTCAGGTAGGCCAGGACCAGTCTCTCAAGTGACTTCATGACCACAGATGTGAGAGCGACAGGTCTGTAGTCGTTAAGTCCAGTGATTTTGGGCTTTTTGGGGACCGGAATGATGGTGGACCATTTGAAGCAGTAGGGAACTTCACACAGCTCCAATGATTTGTTGAAGATCTGTGTGAAGATGGGGGCCAGTTGGTCAGCACATACTTTTAAACAGGTTGGTGAAACACTATCTGGGCCTGAAGCTTTTCTAGATTTCTGCTTCCTGAAGACCTGGTTCACGTCCTCTACACAGACCTTAAGCACAGATTGAATGGTGGGGGAGGGAGGGAGGGGGGTTGCAGGAGTGGTAAGTGAATGTGTGAAATGCTGATCGGAGCAGAGGGAGGCTGGTAGACTATCCTTTTCAAAACTGAAGTAAAACACATTCAGGTCGTCAGCCAGTTGTTGATTCTCCACAGACTGTGGGGGAGGTGTCTTGTACATGGTGATGTTCCTCAGACCAGTCCATACTGACACCGGATCGTTTGCTGACAGCTCTTTTCTCAGCTTTTCAGAGTATTTTTTTTTAGCCACTCTGATCTCTTGTTAGTCTGTTCCTGTCCTGGTTATACAAGATTTTATCCCCACTTCTGTAAGCATCCTCTTTGGCGTGATGAAGCTGTTTGAGTTTCCCAGTAAACTTTTCATTATTAAATGATAAGGATGTCCTGGTAGGAATGCAAATATCTTCACAGAAACTGATATATGAAGTTACAGTCTCTGTGAGCTCATCCAGATCGGTGGCTGCCGTTTCGAAAACACTCCAATCAGTGAGGTCAAAACAAGCTTGTAAATCACTCTCTACTACATTACACCATCTTTTAACAGTCCTTAATACAGGTTTAGCTGATTTCAGTTTCTGCCTGTAGGTCGGTATAAGATGAACCAAACAGCGATCGGAAAGCCCCAAAGCTGCCTGTGGGACAGAATGATATGCATCCTTTATTGCTGTGGAACAGTGATCCAATATATTACTGTCTCGGGTGGGAAACGTAATGTGCTGCTTGTATTTTGGCAGTTCACGGGAGAGATTTGATTTGTTAAAATCTCCAAGAATGATTAAAATAGAGCCTGGGTACCTTTGCTCCATTTCAGTTGTTTGTTTGGCCAGCTGTTGCATCGCGGCGCTCACGCAAGTGTCCGGAGGCACGTACACATTCACGAGAATGAAAGAGGAAAACTCCCGCTGTAAGTAGAATGGTTTACAGTTTATGATGAGTGCCTCTAAGTTAGGACAGCATACCTTTTTCAGCGTTGTTAAGTCTGAACACCAACTTTCGTTGATGTAGAAACACAATCCACCACCTCTCTTTTCCACGTTAACTCCGCGATGCGATCCACTCTAAACAGCTGATAGCCCGGCAGATGAAGCGCGTTTTCTGGAATGGCTTCACTCAGCCAGATTTCAGTGTAGCACAGTGCAGCAGAGTTTGAAAAGTCCTTATTGGTGTGGGTGAGGAGAAGAAGTTCATCTGTTTTGTTAGGAAGGGAACGGACATTTGCGAGATGAATGCTTGGAAGCGCAGTCCGAAAGCCGCATGCGCAGAGCTTCACCAGGGCTCTACTTCTACCAAAACCTCAGCTCTGGTGTACCGCTTCACATCCTCATGCGCACATTGAACAGAGGCAGTATTCAGATAGTCAACATTCATCACATGACACCATTTCAACATTGATATAGAACAAACAGTGTCCAACAATGACTGAAGGGAATGTCCATTAACAGTCACATCTCATGTAGTGAGACTCTCCCTCACAGAGCCTAGTTCCAAGTCTCCCTCTCTTGGAACGTAACAGTACCCTGTCAGCTTAGCTTTAATAGCGGGACATACTGCTGCATTGTTCTCTGGCTGCTGACAGTAAAAGCAAAACATTTATTTTCCCCCTGTTGACTTTGGGCTTTGTGCATGGTCTGACAGTTCAGCACAACCCCTCTCAAACCCAAAGTGAGTGCGAACAGTACCTTTAGATCAGGGGTGCCCAAACTCGGTCTTGGGGGGCCGTTGTCCTGCAGAGTTTAGCTCCAACTTGCCTCAACACACCTTCCTGGAAGTTTCTAGTATGACTAGTAAGAGCTTGATTAGCTCGTTTGGGTGTGTCTAATTGGGGTTGCAGCTAAACTCTTCAGGACACCGGCCATCCAGGACTGAGTTTGGGCACCCCTGCTTTAGATGGTTGAGTGCGTGGACCTCCGCGACGAGCGTTTAGGTATTGCTGAGCCAGTTTAGCCGCCGCCAGTCCAGAAGTTGGCTCATGCTTTCATACCCAGGTGCAAGCATCACACAGTAACACACTTAGTAGCTGCTCCAGAATTATGGCCTCACCAATCTCCTCCTTGGGGTGCTCTCTTGGTCGGACCCATTGCTGATACAAGTTCTTAAGGAGGTGGTAAGTCTCAGTGTGTGATTCTCCAGCTGGGACAGTAGGTGATCGGAACCACTGATGGTAGATTTCTGATGAGATGTTGAATTTCTCCAGCAATGCCTCCCTCAGATCCTCGTACACTTCTGTCTGCTTCTCATCCTCATTCGCGACCCCAACTGAAGCAAGAGACTGTAACCTCAACACCAGACAGAAAGTGAATCATGTTTTGTAGCTGCAGTGTCAGAGACCCCAACATAAAGGTTAAATAGCTCACCCAAAATATTTTTTACATGCTACATACTGTACGTCAATAATTAACTATGATCACATGCTTTAGTATTTTATATTATTGATCAATATGTGAATTCAGGGCCAGGCTACACATGACACAAGTTCTGGTCTCATTGGCACATATTAATTTAGATGAGATTATATCAGATTAGTTGGAACTGATCCCAGATTGATCTTGTGTGTCACGGACTTCCAAAGCTCTGTATGGTCACATAATTTAGCAAACCGTATATCCTCTGCTCCACTTTGATTGGGAGAAAACAAGACCACCAGATGTTGCTAATGCGTATTGTTTTAAAAGCTTCGAGTAATGAACCTTTTTTTGGCACAATTTAACAAAAGCCTCAAACGGTTCATAAAGCCTTGGTTTCCCATCACTAGTAAACAAGCAATGTCTATGGGTTGGCCTCGCTTATATAGGCCAATCCCCTTCCCTTTCTGAGCCATACCCTTCACAGGTAAGTCTAACATTTAACACACAAAACAAATACCACATCTATTTGTCATCTTTTATACGACATCAATAATAATCCATTTCTGATCTCTCTCTCTCTCTCTCTCTCTCTCTCTCTCTCTCTCTCTCTCTCTATATATATATATATATATATATATATATATATAATAAAAACATAATCAATCAACACATAACTCCTTTAACACATAATTTCAACACTTAAATCCACACAGAAACACCTATTCATTCTAGACAATGGTTTCGCCAGCTTCAGTTTACGCTGCGCCAGTGTGACCAAGCCCGTGATGTCATAATCGGTCGACACTCGTTCATTCGGTTTGGCTATGCCCACACAGACAAACGTCACAGGGACGAAACGACACAAGTGCAGTGTAAGGCTGCATCCGAAAACTTAGGCAGGTAACTTGCTGCCTCGCTGCCGTATCAGGCAATGACTTTGCAGGCAGCGTTTTTGCATGAAGGCACCTCATGAAACGATGATTTTGGACAGGTTTCTGAGGCAGAGTAATAGTTTAATGATCTACAGCAAAATATAGAGAGCTTTGGGATAACTAAGTGGATATTTCATTACTGCAATATTCATTTCTCGCTAGAAATGACATAAAAATTGGAAAATGTTAATCAAAAACATACATTTACACGCAAACTGACCACTGACTGCAAATTTCAGACGCCATCTTTATTTTTTGGCTTAACTGTCACAGAATGAAATGCACAGGATTGTGGGATATCAAAGGCAGTGAAGGATACATCTATGCTGCCTTCAAAAATCGTCCAGATGAAGGCATTTCAGGAGACAGGAAATGAAGCTAACATTGAATCGGATGTGCCTCTGTGTCTTCCTACCTTGGAATGCGTCCTCCGAAGACAGCATTTTTCAGTTTTCGGATGCAGCCTAAGTGTATGAAATGACCGGAAAATGGACATTGACAGAGGAGAGTGCTGCAATGGGAGAATGTCCTAGGATTGCATGTGCAACCGCTACTCTGATATCGGCAATGGCAGGGAGGCACGGGATGAAGGATGAATGAGGTAAGTAGACTGGTGTGTGTTCTCCCTCAGCAATGACAAACAGGTGCAAGTAACAATTCATGTGCAAGTAAACTTTTTTTATAGTTTTATACCACTTGATATGTTACAGACATTAAAAAAGCAGAATACGGTTGAAACATTAAGTTATTTTTCAAAAAACAAACATTTTAAACAACATTCCTTTCCATAATTTCCCCTTTTACTTTGATTATGGGTTCAAATTTGATAATTATTTTTTATTTAAAATGGACAAATGTCAGCTTCTCATTGACTCTTTTCTATACTAGAACTTGTGGTTGAATGCATATATGTGACCCTGCACCACAAAACCAGTCTAAAGCCCTATTCGGACGGGACTAGTTTTCTAAACTAGGTTTGAGTTTCGATTCTTACCACATGACGTCTGCGATTTTCATGTACCAATTCGGACGGGACTAACATCTCCATGTTTATTACAGAGGTGGGAGGGTCTGTTTTGTGCATCTGGGCGTCACAGAGAGCACGCGCTCTGTACGCGTTCATTGCATATAACGTTAGTCATTCAGATTGATTACCATTAGTATTATTACACAATAAATACTAAAAACTAAATGGCTAGTATAGCAAAACCATGTTAATGTGTGGATTCTTTAGTTTAACTAAATTAATTACATCTGTAATTAAAACATAATGTAACTGAGTGCATAAATGAACGTGAGTAATCTTACCTGATGCTGATATTACAATAGCCAGTATTAACAGATTACGTGATCTGGCTCTTGATTTATTATTTTTATGTTTTTATTATTATTATTTCTTTGCCGGGAAGCAAATATATCAAACATGCGCGCGGTAAGAGCATCTACGGTAATTCACATTGGCCAAAACAGACAAGGAAACGCGTTGTGAAATAAAATATTGCCGGCAATCACAGACATTCGCATTCGGACGGGATTAGTTTTCTCAGAGGATCACTGAGTTTGCTGAAAAACAGTAGGTAATTTGCTCTGGAATTATTACAGAGGTTGTGTGAGAAAAACACAGACGTGGCAGATTCGGACGGGATTAAAATCACCAAGTACGTCTGTGAAACACAGATTTCTCTAACGACCCCCTGTAAAACTAGTCCCGTCCGAATAGGGCTATACAGTAAGTAGCACAGATGTATTTATAGCAATAGCCAACAATACACTGTATGGGTCAAAATTATTGATTTTTCTTTTATGCCAAAAATAATTAGGATATTAAGTAAAGATCATGTTCCAATTAAGATATTTTGTAAATTCCCTACCGTAAATATATCAAAACTTAATTTTAGATTAGTAGTATGCTTTGCTAAAAACTTCATTTGGACAGCTTTAAAGGTGCCATAGAATGCAAAAATCACTTTTATAAGGTGGTTGAACACAGTTGTGTGGCCGCAGTGTGTAAAAACAACCATCCTATAATGGTAAAAATCCACCCACTCATTTTTTTATAATCCCAATAGATCATAAACAGTCTCTCCAAACGAGCGGTTCCAGGTTTCTCACTACTATGATGTCATACTCTGGAAAGTCCTGCCCATTTGTGACAATCTCTGCCCTATTAGCATATACACAGCCCTGAGTGAGAAACTGCGGTCTGCCATTACTGTTTTCTTGCTGTAGCTGCTAGAGATACAATGTCAGCGCCAAAGAGCCATTAGAAGTGTTGTGTGTTGGGATGCACCAACGAACATAGGAGTCTCTATAGACCACTGAGGACACGGTGGTTACATTTAATTTTTGAAGGAAATGTCCCGGAAAAAAACGGAAATGTTTGTGCCTCACAAACAAGGGTCAGTTCAGTGCTGGAGTTGTGCATAGATTGCTACTGAAAGAGGGATCGATACCAATGCTTCGTGCGAAAACATCCAGACTCCAGACAAAGTAAGCATTATGTGTCATATTTTGTTTTCCAAAAGAGCTTCTTGTCTCTCTGTAAAGCTAATGTTGCTAAAGCTACCATTGTCTCTGCCTGTTTTCACTGATGCTGCCTTCACGTGTTACAAGAATTTTCATAAATAGGAATGTGGTAGTTAAAAATTGCATTTGGAACCAATGTGAAGTCAGTAACACGGTCACCACCAGCTAAACCATAACACCGGCAATCCAGTATGCCAGAGCATGAGCTCTTGAAGCTCTGCACTCTTCTGAAAAGGGAGGTGGGAGCACCATCTCATTTGGATTTAAAGGGACAAACACAAAAAAACGGCGCGTTTTGGCACACACCCTAAAAGTGGCAATTTCGACAAGCTATAAAAAAACTTCTGTGGGGTATTTTTAAGATAAAACTTCACATACACACTTGAAAATTGACCCTTATGATGTATTGTGTTCCAGGGTCACATATATAATGTAAGTCAATTCCTGATTATTGAATTGATTGCCAGTGTTTGGGATAACGCATTACAAGTAATGTAAGTTACGTAATCCGATTACTTTTTTCAAGCAACTAGTAAAGTAATGCATTACTTTTAAATTTATAAGGAAATATCTGAGTTACTTTTTCAAATAAGTAACGCAAGTTATTTTAAAAAATTTTATTCACCGACACCTCTCCTGTCCCGTGTTGAGAGAAATTGTGAGTAGTGGTCGACCGATATATTCCCAAGGCATTTGGCATTTTTCAAATATCGGCATCGGCCAATAAATTTTTCAGTTTGGCCAATGAGTTCAGAGCAGGTCTTTTATTTTGACAGCTCTAAGAATGGCAGTGCCTGAGCACACAGTGCTCACATTCAACATTGTTCAATGTCTTGTTAACAGTTCTGTCTAATACGAATAGAAGTCTGTCTAATAATCTGATAGAACTGTTAAATAAAAGGAATTAAAATGTATACAGAAAGTATTATAAAGATTGCTTTTATGTAATTAGTAATAGAAAGGCAAACATTATAATACTTTCTCGTTTGCCGTCAACATTCAGCAAATACGCATTTACATAATTTTATATTAATTTATAATTTTTTTTTTTATTATGAATTATTTTTTTAAAAAAACAAATCTTTGAATGGCTAATGAAAATGTAATTTCACAAACCTTGCAAACTTAGTCGAATCCAACTGTGAGATCTTGTCTAGTGTGCATGTGACCTGCATGATCGCGTGTTCTCTGCGTGACGGTCGGTCCGTGTTAATTGAATGCCTTAAACATTAAATTTGTAATGCAATTCATGGATCAATTCCAAATGTTGATGCAGAATAATTTCTCAATTCGTGATGCATCTATTTATTTTCCCAACCCTACAAACCAGAGGTACTTCCTTCAGTCTGAGGCTTATTAATTTCACTTTTGGTGTGAAAGGGCCTTTACAGTTGCCAAAAATATAACCGTTTGGTTTTGTGTAATTAAAAATAAATAAACAAGCTAGCGCAGGTGACAAAAAGGGTTACAAAAGTAACACAAAAGTAATGCAATTAGTTATGTTTCATGGTGTAACACAATATTGTAATGCATTACTTTTAAAAGTAACTTTCCACACCACTGTTGATTACATAATTGTGTGATTGTGAAGCATGATTTACTCTTCATTAAGTGTTTCAATGCCAGACATTTCCTCACAGCACACACTCCTCCTGTTTAGCTGAAACTGACAAGGATTTGTAAACATTGACATTGATTCTTCAAACTGCTGTTGATTCTGTCCATTACTGGCGATGGAAGAAGACTTAATGGAGGCTGACATTTGGTCAGTCAATGTTTCAGCTGAATGGATCTGTAACATTTTAACTCATGGGAGATAACTTTGAGAGAAAGAGCACAGATAAGGCCTCAACTCAAACACCAGAGCAGAGCATTGACACCAGCGTGGCATTATGAAATAGTCTTTCTAGTTAGAAGCAGCAGGCAGCAGCGTGCCATCATTCACATCCTATCTTCTTCATGTTTGAGTACACGTTTCCCTGATCTATGCCTGGTACATACATATTAATAACAACTGATATGATACTATACATGCCATCCACACTCTATAAAAATATATAATTTACCGCAATTGTAACCAGCTTACAATTAATTAAAATAATCTATTATTAATGCACTACCAATTAAAAAAAAGTCAAATTAATTTTAGAATAAATTAATTATTAAAATTTTAAGTAAATAAACACATTTTAAGTAATTGGTTTTAATTAAGTAAATAAAAAAATAGAATAATTTTTATGCAATTATACAATTTGAACAATTATTAAATCATTATTTATAATTTTATAATACTTTTAATTAATTAATTAAAATAAATCTTTTTTTTTTCTAGGCTTGATTGTGTTTATGGGGTGAAGTCTAACATGTGTTAATGCTTCGTAAAAAAAAAACAAAAAAAACAACAACATTATTTTCCACATAATTTACCTTTATTCCACACCGCTCTGTCCCTTCTCCTATAAACACGCTGATCATTTCCTGCTTTTATGAAGCCCCTCCCTCAGACATACGCGATGGGCCCTGATTGGTTAGCTAGTCCAGTGGGTTGTGATTGGCGAAACCGCCTCTAGTGCGCATCTAAATGTCCGCCTCTCACCTCAGTGGCATGTGCTCCGGTTGTATTGTAAACAGTGGTGTTGTCTATATCGCTTTTCAATCTGAGCCCGATTGAGATGCACCCACGGAAAAAGTTGAGATTGTCTCCATTCATTTTAACCAATAAGAAACAGACTGCAGCTTGTACAACTTTATTTTCATTTTCATAATTCATTTGAGGCAATTTTTGGCGTTATTTTAATGGCAAATGTCGAGAATGCATTATTGTAATTTGAGAGGGTGCCAGTGTGAATCTCTCGGCTTGTAGCGGGCTTGCTCTCCCATATAGAGATCATGGCTCTGCGCTCCCTCAGATATTACATATGCACCCTTAAACTTTGTCCTGTGTACGTGCAAATACGTGCTTATTGTAAACCTGTTATTTATAAAAAAAATAAAAATAAAAAAAAATGACAATTTCTTAAACATTTTATTTAGTCAAGAGCAACACTCATTTAAAGAATGGGCCTCATTAATACGACATAAGCAGAATTAATTTTTGTGTAAATTGTTTTTGCTTAGCTTTGGGTAAAATGCAGCGCTTGTCACTGTCACTTTTTACCCAGCCATCAAATCAATGGAGGAGGGGCGGGACAAATACTACACCGACCAATCATCCTACTTATACAACAACTGAACAACAATAGAGAAGTTAATATTGCTGGTAACTGCATTTTTATTATTACTGCATTTATTCAGTAATATTCTTCAAAATGAGATACTAGTAATACTTTACAGCCGTGGATATTTCACATCATAGCAACCAAATCAAGAGCTGGAAAAATGCTGTGCCACCAAAGAATTCTCAAGCTCCACTAGCTGGTTGTTTTAAGAACCGCGCCTGACATTTTTTTAGCTAGCCTAAAACGCTTTGGTGGAGTATACTCTAGAAAAAAAAAAAAAAAAAAAGAAAAAAAAAAACTAACACTAATTAATACTAACGGAATAATGAGAATGAAATATTAGAAAATATTAAATATTGTTGCGTATGTGTATGATAAATTAGCTCAGTTGAAACAGCAGTGAAAATGTGTTCGTAAGGGTTCGTGTTCCTAAAATGCCTTGTTTAAACATGCCCCCACATGTCATCGTGACGATGTGGGAAGATTTGCATAATGCCGCCCAAATGTTCACGCAAAGAAAGAAGGCGTAACTTTGATTCTCGTTGTTGCCGCTAGCGCCATGTTGTGTTTAGTTGTGAAAGCGAAAATACTTTGTTTGGCCTTCCAAAAGAGGACTAAACTAGAAATCAGTGGTTAAGTTGTATTTACAGCACTGTTCCAGAACAGTTCAACCCAAATATTCAGATGTGTGCAGCACATTTTATGGAGGACTGTTTCCTGATCCTGGGAGAGAAGACTACAATGCAGGCTGTTCTGACTCACAGACTGTAAGTACGTTCACATATTTAAAGGATTTGCCACTGATGATTCAAACACGAGTTTTGAGCAGTGTAGGGTATCGCTTCTTGTTTGTCGTGTCTCCGATCACAAATGCAGATATGGTTTTATGTTTTATGTACACGCTTGAGCCATTTGGCCAATCACAACACACTGAATAGCTGGCCAATCAGAGCACACCTCACTTGTCAGACTGATGAGCTTTGTAAAAAATGACACATTTCAGAAAGGCGGGGCATAAAGGAGAAACAATAATGTACAGCATGTGGAAAAAGTGTTTTTTGAACCTTAAACTGCATAAACACATTTCATTACACCAAATACACAAAATAATGTTATTTTTAGCAACATCATATGACCCCTTTAAAAATTGATGTCACCGTGTTTTTTACATTCCACTTGTGCCTGTGTCTTTTGCAGCTTCGCGTACAAAACGTGGTGTAGTCATTAGGTGCTAGTTCAAAAAAAAAAAAAAAAAAAATGCTTCTACAAAAAAAAAGTTTTGTCTGCAGATATGGCCTTGTTTAGGGATCTGTGCCTTTGTGCATAGGGACATCTGACTGCTAAGTAGGGATTGTGTTTTTCAGCAATAGTTTGCACCTATGCACCCTTAATTTAAAATAATAAATACAGAGAAAAGAAGGTCAGGGAAAAATCTGTACATAGAAAAATCTCCATACAAGTACTTTGTGCATTTTCTTTTTTGTACTTGTCACTTTGCACTTTTTGTTAGAAAATGTTTATTTACTATTTATTCAAGTCTTTTAAGGTATCTAATATTTTGATACCTAATTTCCATGATCTAAATATTCTTAAAAATTAAAAGTTTGTTCTCATTTGGAACAGTTTATGCCTTCTTGCATTATTATGCTGTTACATTATGATTATATATTCAGGGGCATAAAATGGTCTTTAAAATGACAATAATATCGATTATCGCAATTATTTCCGGGGCAATATTTTGCACAACAAAAGTTGTTATCATGACAGGCCTTCTTGTGAATCCATTAGAATCGTTAGACGACAGAATTGCTCTTCATATATGAATAGATTTTTACGTGCACCCCTAGTTTTCTTCCTCTTCTCTAAAGCAGCGCAGCATGGGCTCGGCCCCTTGATTGCATATTTCCGTGGGCAGGGTTTGTCTGGGTTTGTGA
The DNA here is from genome assembly GCF_018340385.1 of Cyprinus carpio. Classification (NCBI taxonomy): domain Eukaryota; kingdom Metazoa; phylum Chordata; class Actinopteri; order Cypriniformes; family Cyprinidae; genus Cyprinus; species Cyprinus carpio. The sequence goes on along the minus strand of NC_056621.1, from coordinate 18,908,392 downwards.
TGTTACAAACCCGGGAAGTAATTAGTTGTAGTCCCTACCAGGTGTTTTTGTAGGCATTAAACTGCCAGAATTTTAAAAAGACATATCTTCATTTGCATTGAACTTCAGCGCCACAACTTCGCAGATATTTTTTCTACTCAAACAGCATCATTACACACTAACATTAAAAAAGTGAAATTGCAATCAACCACCCCTTTACATAAAAAATTATCAAGTATTAAATATGTATGAATGAATTGATAAATAAATAAATAATAAACACATTTAATATAAATGAAAAATATATATCAACGTGAAATGTATACATCATGTATAATGATATTTCTGTTTGTTAAAGTAATTTAAAATGTATTAATTGAACAAATAAAAAATCTAAATCAGTTATATACTGTATATAAAATATAACAAACACATTTAATATAAAAATTATTTAATACTAAACATTTAATTGAATTCTTAACTCTTATGAAATAATTATATTTATATAATTTAAACATTTTTTAATATCTTTTAAAAAATAAAATGTTAATTATTTTATATATTTTTTTTTCTCATTATAAATAATAATGTGGTATTCTACTCATAAAATATATGGTCAATGAGAAAAAAAAAAGTGTTTATTTCTAAAATAAACTAGATATTGATTAGATTCGATATCCTGGACTGGATTTCATTGATCTCTCAAGCAATAAAGTACGCCAATTCCGTCAGTTTTTGGCAGACAGGTTAAACTAAACCTGAACTGACTGGATTCCAATTCATTCAAAAGTTCATTCATGTTGTTTCATCGTTTTTATCAATGGACATTGGTCATTTTATTGGTCATTGGACATTGGTCATTTTATCAATTTAAATTGTTTAATAAAGTTATGCTGCTATAAAACAGAGTATACAATGTTTGTGAATAATACTATTCTGAATCATCTATTCACAGGCAGTGATTATTTATAAGATGTTTGATTAATATGTTTATTCAGAAACACAAACCTCTGATTTCAATTGATTATTAACTTCCAGTTAAAGCAACCAAAACCGTCCTTGACTGTGATTGGTCCAACATCACACAGTCATTTATAAACTCATTGAACCAAGCTGAATGAGTAACAGGAGCATATTTCAACTGACAAAGTCAATAAGTTCAAACTGAATTAAAGAAACTTGAAACTGATCATCTCAATGGATGTTTTCCAAGACATTGTCAGATTTATGCTTCTTCTGCCCTAATGGCGATGTACAATATATTCATGAGTAGTAGCTATAAAGCTATAAAATTTCAAGCAATCATTACAATTTAACCTTAATTGCACTGTAATTATTTATAATATTGAACACATGTTCAGCAGGGTGAATAGCTTTTTATTACAGAATGCATGAAAAGACTAATAAATTGGAATTGTTATGCTGATAAAAGGGGAAAAAAAGTCACAATACTCTATGCATGAACCAAGAATAAACAAACCATAAAATAGCAACTGACAGTTTTATTAAACTGAACTAAACAAACAAGCAATAAATAAACAAATACATATGAAACACAAATTTCTTTCAAAATAATGTCAGTGAAAAATATTAAGGTGCTATAAGGTAAATAAAAATTAGAGTGTCTCTTTTCTAGTACTAGTTTGATGAATGAAGCTCAACAGAGCTTTCACTGTTGCTGTCTAAATTGAGCAATGTGCTGCCACCTGCAGTTAATGAAACTGAAGCATTTCATCCATACATCAGTTTGTCACATCACAAATGACAAACAAAAGAGGTCTAACACCAAACCTTGTGACACACCTTAAAGGATTCATTTAAAAAATGTGTTCATTAAAGAACTGAATAAAATTTAATGTCCTCTTTACCTAATGATCATCTAGAGATGAAAAAGCATGAGTAAAATTTAATATGGAGGACATTAGACAAATGCTGTGGTTTCCCAGTTTATGGATCAGTTCACAGTAAATCTGGGCTGCTCCAGACTGTTGAACCATGTTCAAATCCTCAAGAATGCCAGTAAAACAATTGTTTATTTGTATCCAGTACTAATGGATCACATGCCACATGTCTGACTTGTTTACGCTTTGCATTTAGTTGACCATACCTAATTGCTTTTTCTTTTATTAAAATGTGATCTATACAAAAGCATGTTCGACTGTGTCTTGTTTTCAGAGAAGTCATCATGTCCAGCTTGGTAAATGTGGGACACATAAGCTTTTGTAGGATCATAAATTTTCCATCTTCATTCTTTGTTAGTTTTTTAGTCCAGACCTGTGGTCAAATTTTCAGCAGCTGAAATAACAATTTCCCCTTGACCAAACGTTAATTTAAATAAAAGTCCTCTGTTTATGGAGTATTTTGACATTTCAAGATGCATTGACATTCTCAATTTTATAGACAGGCTGTTAATGTGGAAGCAATTACAAGAAATGCACACACACACAACTGTATAAAAATGATAGCTGTAGAACTTCAGTACAGTGTTGCCATTTTATAAGACATAATTTTTTTATTAATGTTGAAATTAAAAGACAAAAAAGAAGTCAGAAATATGCTGATTTTAAGAGAGTTTAATCCAAAGGCTGCGAGTTCAAGTCTCGGGCCAGCAGGAATTGTAGGTGGGGGAAGTGAATGTACAGCGCTCTCTCCACCCTCAGTGCCATGACTGAGGTGCCCTTGAGCAAGGCTGCCCACTGCTCCGGGTGTTGTGTTCACTTTCACTTTCACTTTTTCAATTCACCCCCAATCCAGAAGGGGTGCCCGCAGCAATGCAATGCTGTTTGATAACCGGCCACCAGCAGAAGAATAGTAAAAGCCGTGAGTTGCACACTTGAAAAAAAAAGTCCACTAGACAGTGACCATGTGCTGATTCTGAATGCATCTCTCACAGACTGACAAAGGAGTTTATTTAAAGGCTTGTGCACTCAACTGTTTGCTACCTCTCTAATTCGGAACAAATCCAAATATTTCATAATATTTCCATATTTGCGATGTAACGTATCTGAATGCTAAACTATAATTTATTATGTAAATTATAGGCTTTGACCTTCAGTCGCATTCCAACGGTGACACAGAGGCGGACACTGATGTTTGGTTCACTGTATATTTTATTTTGATAAAGTACCAACTGCTGGAACTGATGTGTTTTGTGTGTATGTATGCTGGCGTGCGTGCGTGTTCGCAGGTGTGATCACTTCAACTCTTTCCCTATACTAGCAGAATCAACTTCAAAATGTAATTAATAATTAGTGTTCGACCGATATTGGTTTTTTGACAGCCAATGCTGATCCCTATATGTTGGCAAGCAGGGGGCCGATATAAAGCCGATATAAAGCCAATATATATATATATATATATATATATATATATATATATATATATATATATATATAATTTTTTTTTTTTTTATATTTTTTAAATTTTGATTAATTTGTAAATGTGTAAAATAAACATACTTATACTTTAGATGACAAAGTATTTTTCACAAATAAATAAATATTTAATAAAAATATAATTAAAAATGAAGTAAACACTGTAACCAACAAGGCACACAGTATTCTGGGAAGATTGTGTGCACTTGGAATATCTCAGGTTACGAATGTAACCATGGTTCCCTGAGTAGGGAACGAGACACTGCATCTTCTAGGGGTCGCTATGGGGAATGCCTCGTCGTGACCTGTGTCTGAAGCATACATTGAAAACACCAATGACAAATTGGCTGGCAACAGCCCATGATGTCACTACCAGTGCGACTATAGTATAAATAGGCGCCGGGAGAACACGTCATTCTCTTCTTCGTCTTCACTGACTGTTTGGTTTGAAGCGTGTATTTGAACGTGGGAAGAGCGATTTTTACTCTTTCTTCATGGCGAGTACTAACAAAACGTTTAGAGGGTGTGTGCATCCATGTCGTCGTTATTTGACACCCGATGACACACACAATCTCTGCGTTTTTTGTTTGGCCGAAGAGCATGCATGCGATGTCCTCGAGGGAGCAATCTGCATGCATTGTGAGCGTTTTTCAATGAAAAAGCTCCACTCTCGTTTGTCTCTCTTGCCATCTGCTTCCTGCAGTTCAGGACCTGCCACTGCTGAGGCACGGAGGAGAATGAGCTCATGGAGATCACAGGTGGATCTGGCCGATGAGTTTAGAGAGGGGCTTTCCCTTTCGTGCTTGTTTGCTGGGGACGAGAAAGATCCACTGGAGGACGATGTTTTTCTTTAACATTGTCTGATCCGGAGGCTAGTGCTCTGCTGGGTTCGGCCCAGGAAGAGCAGGAGATGTCTGAGGATGGCAAAGAAGCTGAGGCTGAGCCTTCTCAATCCTCCTGCCCTGCGTATGATGAGCTGTTGGAGGTTATGGATCGCGCCACGGCAAGGTTGGACTTGCCATGGAAGCGTGCTAAGAAGGTGATGCCATGAGGTCGTCTCGACAAGTGTTATCTTTCTGAACATAGCCCTCCAGCTCAGGTGAACCTTCCATTTCTGCCTGATCTCCATACAGAGGTAAAAAAGGGATGGAAGAGGCCATTTTCCTTACGCATTCATCGGTTCGAGGCGATGCACAAAAAACGGCTATGAGAGGATGCCACCTGTAGAAGAGACGCTGGCTAGCTATCTCTTTATGGGTGAGACGTCCTCTCTTAATACTCCCTCCTTGCCATCTAAGCCCATTCAGGATACGTCTTGCTTAAATGGCAGGGCATACGCAGCAGTAGGTCAGACTGTGGCTCCATTGCACACGATAGCAGTGCTCCAAGCATGTCAGGCTGATCTGCTGAAAGACCTGGATAAAGGCGAGGGCCTTTCCCCTGATGAGGTAGCTGAGTTGCACCGCACCACAGATCTTGCTCTCTGTGCTACTAAGCCACAACGGAGAGACATCTGTGGGTGAACCTGGCAGATATCCTGAAGAAAAAAAAGGGCCTTTCTTCTCGATGCTACGGTTTTGCCTTCTGAACTTTTTGGTACCTCTGTTGAAATAGTGGTCGAGAGGTTCAGGGAGGCGAAGGCATGCTCAGCGGCCTTTAAATCCTTTAAATCCTTCATTCCACGAAGGTCCAGGTCTGAGCACGAACAACATAGCGGTCATGGTCCATCTCGGTCTGAGGATCAGAGACGGGCACAGAAGGCTAGTGTAGTGGCTCGTGACCCTCCCCCACGAGCCATGGGATGTGATCCAAACAAGGTGTCAGGGCTTTTGTCTGGATCAGAGCGATACTTGAGTATCTACTCATTCCCTTTGGGGGTTTTACATCTGCCCTTATCCTCCCTTTCCTAATTCCCCTGTAACCACCAGCTCTCCACCTGACCAAGGTTAGGTGGGAACTTCCTGCATTTCAGACTCCTATACTGGACCTATGATGTTTTGGTTGGTTCTATGGTTTCATAGTGACCACCTTACTGCTGGTCCGAACTAAAAGGTGTCGCCTCTTGAGCGGGGCTCCAGCGCGGTAACCAGGGTGGGTGAGTATGTTCCATTCATCATGCGGCCAGGTCATAGGCTTCTGCGGGAGCCTTCTTGATCATCAGGCCCCCGGCACGGCACTGCAAAAATGTCCTGGATGTCCGGCTATATCTCCATGAGGGGCTTCCTGGGTATCCCTTCTTGCTGACGCATCGAGTGGGAAGTAAAGGTGGCATTTGCGAGAATCTTCTTGTGTAATGCTGTCTCAGGCAGTGCTCCCCTCGCCTTAGAGGGTTGAATTTGAGCTTGCCGCTCCCATTCGGTTCAGCACCTCTGTGATGCTTGAGAAACTTTAAGTACACACGCTAAGCTCTGTGTACTTTCTGAAATCCACATGGTGGTTAGTGTGCACGCTAGCACTTTGGGCACTTTCTAAAATCCACATAGGTGGTAAGTGTGCACGCAAGATTCTGTGCACTTTCTGAAATCCTGTACGGTAAGGGTTACGCATTCAGCTTTCTTTCCCTTTATCTGAGTTGGTTAGACCTTGGGAGCTCAACCAGTGTGTCTCTATTAACACACTTTCAAGCTTCTGTCCCCTCAGCATGGAGGGTTATTGTGAGCATGGAGCTTCCTGTCAAGCGCTTGAGTTCTCTCCTCTTCTGAGGAGTTGAATTCCTTGCTCCGTGGGCTGTTCTCGTGGTAGTTTAGCAGCGCTCCCCTTTACAAAAAAAGGGTTGCCTACTGTATGAGCGTGCTACTCTTTTCCTGAATTCGGAGTTCTCCTCTCACGTGAGAGTTGAGTTCCCTGTTTTCCTAGAGCACCTGGCAACTAGCAGCATCAGGTGAAGTAGGCCCTACCTACGCCCTTGTGAATCATATTTTTCAAATAAAGCCAGGGTAACACTCATTTTACATACAGCACACAGAGAAAATTATGTGAATATGACAGTGGGCAAATGCATAAAGCGCAGCATAATTTGAAATCACAAGTTCAAAATTTGAAGCATTCTGTTAACACGGACTGACCGTCATGCAGAGAACACGAATATACATTGAACCAAAAACTATGAAAACATCTTAGTTGATAATTCAGTACACTTTATTTTTGACAAAACATCCCATGTTTCAGTAGTGACAGCACATTTGCGGTAGTAACCTGCTGGTTCGTCTGGGCAGAGGAGAACTGGCCCCCGACTGACCCTGGTTTCTTCCAAGGTTGTTTTCTACATTCTGTCATGATGGAATTTTGGTTCCTTGCCGCTGTCGCCTCTGGTTTGCTTAGTTGGGGACACTTAATTTCCAGCGATAACGTCGACTTGATTGCACAGATACTATTTAAACTGAACTGAGCTGGATGATGACATCACTGAATTCAATGATGAACTGCCTTTAACTGAAAATTGAGTGTTTACTATTGTCCTTTTTCATTATTGACACTATTTTCCTATTTGATACTGTAAAGCTGCTTTGACACAATCTGTTTTGTTAAAAGCGCTATATGAATAAATGTAAAGGTGACTAGTCACAGTAATGCTTTGGTAGTGACCACGTCACATTACAGAAACTCCACCAAATGTTTTGGTAGTGACAATTTTAGATACTTTTGAACCTGTCCACCAAATATTTCGGTAGTGAAGGTTTAACTAGCACAGTTCTGAACAGTGGTATACATATAAAACTAAATGTTATGGAATAACTCCCAAAAAAGTGTGCTTAATTGCAAAAAAAAGGAGTTCAGTAGTGACGTTCCTTAAAGTGCGCACACACACACACACATACATATAAATATTATTATTATTATTACTGGTGATTCCAATGTAGTTTTTAATGGTTGTAATTAGTTATTTTATCCTTGAATTCTGAAAACAGAAATAAAAACAGATAGTTACAGATGCATTTTATTATTTAAAGCACACGCACACACACACACACACACACACACACACACACACAAAATTTCGATTTTATTCTAGTTCCTTGAATTTGAATTCCAATTTAAATTCTGCATTCTGATTTTCTGATTGCAGCCTTAATTTAAATGAAATTTAATTAATTTCAACATACAATTTGGTGCAAAACCCTGATTAAAAATTCAACTTGAATACATTTATCATTGAGTCATTTCACTGCTTTAACAATACACATTTGAACCATCAACTGTTTGTTCTACCATAACTGGCTTTGATATTCAACCATGTAATCACAATGTTGTTTTGACTTCCTGTTTTTACTATGTTGTCAATTTTTGTATCATTCTTGCACATGGTCCAGTGCTCACCTGTATGTCTGATCCTGTAATGATTAATCAAATCCTGTTTGTCACATTTCTGTGTATTCGTTTGAGACGTGAACATGCTATCGCAGTGAACAGAACGTGATTTATCACATAGGACTGTTATTTATTCAAAACATGATGCCAAGTAAGTCGACAGCTTAACAGCAGTTGATCTGATTCGTTTGATCAGCAGTGAAATATTCGTCAAAAGAGATCTTTCAACACTTTGATTACATGACTCTGGAGCATTTGGTTGTTATTTGCTACCAACCAGCCCTAAAACAAATTACTCCGTCCCTCCTCCACAAGTGCGATCTTTACTCTGAAGTTTTGTTGTGTTTATTTCAAATAGACTTCTTTAATCTTGTTGCATCTGGCCACATATAATTTTTCCCTAAGTGGACCCAAATGTTGGTTTAGCACCCGCCAAAAAACAATTCCAGTAAATCTGAGAGATATATAAAGAATATAATCACAAAAAGGGACAAATTAATGTAATGTGTTAATGTAGTGTGACCCATTTGCGTAAGAACCGGCGAAGCTATGAGTAAATATAATTTCTGAATGTGTAAAATATCCCTTGTGGGACTGAAACTATGACTCGTTTTGTCTCTGGGTGGCATTAAAACCCTTTACAGTCAATGAGGATTGTCAGATCGCAATTACACTCACCTTTAAAGAAGTTGTGAACAATTGCATGGAGTCCAATGAATCATTTCAGACTGTGGGGGTGCATTGACTTATGGGAAAACAGACAATGAGTGTGACAACATGTAGTTAAGAATGAGTAAAAAGACAAATCTTTCCTTTTTATGTGGCATTTGATATTTTTATAGGTTTTGCCACATTGGTCAGGCCAGACGTGACATGGACGGGGGAAAGTTGAGTGTTCTTCCAGGTAGAACAGGTCCGCTTTTATCTAAGTCTGGCTTTGCCAGGCCAAAGACGTTGCAAATGCAACCACAGGCTCGTCTCTCACAGCTGTACAACAACAACATTAGCACCCATTCTTGTCTGTGTGTGTTTGATCAGAAGTGGATAGACAGTCTTGTGTGGTTTGGAGTGATTCATCCAGTCAACATCCGGACTCTGGTTTATATCTGTGAAAGCTGTGCTATGTCAGGAACTGACCGCCAGCATACTAACAATGTTCAGCAACATTTTTTGTGCCAGCAAATGACAAATAAAATTTTAGTTGACAATAAACCTAAAAAATGCCATAACTGGAATTTCTGGAGATGTAGGCACCGTGCTATGTACTTAAAAATTGTAGTCTGGCATTGATTACAGATAAAATGATGATAAATGTAATTTGTAATCTAGGTTACCAATTTTTGGCAATGTATTTTGACTACTTTTTAGATTTTTTTTTTTTTTTTTTTTTTTTTTTTTAATCAAATTTGCTTTGAACTTACCAGAAACATACCATATTGATATAAGAAACAAAGATAAAGAAAAACCATTACGTTTATATCAAAATCATAAAATGCATAAAACATTACATTTCACCAGGGTTTCTGGAACTGTAACAGCTAGCACAGATGTTTAGGAACTTGCAAATAATTTTTGCTTATTATTTTTGTCCCCACAAATTTAGAAGCATGGTTTGCAAATTTATTTACACAACATTTGTGAATATATTCCAAGCTAAATGATATGATGCACAGTAGGATATTTGGAAGAGAATAAAGAATCAATAAAAAATAAATTATTTATTGTGTGAATAGTATGCACTCATGAAACCCATAAAAAGTAACTGTAATATCATTTTAAAATGTATTATTCTCTAATTATAAGTACTTCAATTTTGGAATCTGATTACGTAATCCAGATTATATATTCAGTTACTGTCCAGCACTGCATAAGCGGACTTCTCCAATCATTTAGTCATGTAAACTTTCATTTATTTACCTCCATTTTTGAATCAACATCCCAAAATCCAACCTATAACCCATGAAAAGAATCCCTCTTACATTTTCTTTTCTGATAATCTATTACACTTGGCTGTACATTCCCCATGGATTTCTATTAACAGCTGCATGCAGAAATAGCATTTTAGCTTAGCATAAAGTTAAACATTAACAGATTACATAAATTAAACTATTTTTGCTGCTCAAAACATACATTAAAATGACTTTTACTGATTTACTTTACTGTATGAAAACAAAAACTTAGGTTTTTGTAGGCCAAAACCTAAAACAATTTCGCATTTTAGAACTTCCAGTTCCATTGACATATGGGGTCTCACTTGGGAGGCCAATCATCTCTGAGTTTAAGAGAAAACGCCAATGAAAATTGGCTAGTGGATTTAACATACCTGCGCCACTCCCCGTGCCCACGGGTATAAATAGGTGGCAGGTGCATCCACTCACTAGATTTTTGCCTATTGTTATACTCCACAAAGCCATTCATTTGCTGTGTATCGGGAAGCTGTTCTGGTTTGCGGTACGGCGCAAACAGTGGTGTCCCTTTCAGCGATTCCCCTGGGCGCTTCAACTAAAAGAGCAGATTTCCTAAAAGAGCAAATCATGGACGATTTGCGTCTTTTTAAAGACGCCGTTTCGTCTGTGTCCTTCTGGATGCAGTCATTTCCTGTTTTCTGACAACGGCCACGAGCGTTGTCTTCCGTGTCTGGGCATTCAGCATGCTGAAGACGCGTTCATGGATGGTTCATGCATGCACTGCGTGTGTGACCATGGCAACGCTGCGATCGTGTCTCTCCTTTCTTAAAGGGTAAGGAGCAGACCCCTCTGTCACTACCCGTTCCGGTTTCTCTGCCATGAGCAGAGGACTGCCGGCTAGTGCTCTGGGAGATTTGAAGGTGACAGTGAGAGCTTCTCCGCCGGGCCACGCGCCACGGACCTCTTACCCCTTCCGCAGCGTTTGTCCTGTGTGGCTGCTGGGTGATTCTGTTGGGCTGTCTTACGGCAGTCCCAATGGGTCATTCAGTTTGCCGCCGGGGATCAGATGTCGATTGCAGCATTGGGGAAGGGCTATTGACCTCTATGGATGAAGATTCGGCGGAGCTGCCCCCTTCGGGTGTTGTCGCCACTGCCGAATTGGACCCAGAGTTGACAGCCGTGCTTGCCCGGGCAGCTGTGAGCATCAGGATGGAGGTGAATACACTGCCCAGCCCTAAGTGGTCATGGCTGTTCGATTTGTTCTCGGTGTAGAGCGTGGCTCACAACCGCGTTTTGCTCTGGTTCCTTTCTTCCCAGAGGTGCATGGGGAAGTGATGTAGTCGTGGATGGCCCCTTTTTACGGCCAGAAGCCACTTGTTACCTTCCTCCGTCCTCACTACCCTCGATGGCGGGGCAGCTAAGGGGTGTGTCGATATTCTCCAGCAGGAGAGTGTGATTTGCGGTGCACTTGTGTCCGAGAAACACTGTCACTGGTAGGAATAGCCCGCGTCTCCTGTCCAAGGCCTGTAAGCTGTTGGCCGCTCTCGCTGCTCTCGGCTAGGGTGCAAGATGCCACGGGCAGGCAGCTTCAGGGTCCTGGACAGGACCTCGATTGCTTTGGCACATCAACTGTCTGGAGTTGCTGGCAGTGCGTCTAGCTAATAGAGGGTTCGACCGCTGTTGCTAGACAAGCACGTGTTGGTCCACACGGACAACACTGCAGGTGTTTCGTACATCAACCGACAGAGAGGTCTACGATCACGTCACATGTCTCAACTCGCCCGCCATCTCCTCTTCTGGAGTCAGACGCGGCTCAAGTCCACATCCCAGGGGAGCTCAATCATGCGGGCCGATGCACTCTCACGACAGCTCACTTTCCCCGGTGAAGGGCTACTCCATCCCCAGACGGTCCAGCTGATCTGGAGTCGATTCGGGGAAGCCAAGGTAGACCTGTTTGCTTCCCACGAGTCCTCCCACTGCCAGCTGTACTATTCCCTGTCCCAGGCCCCCCTGGGCACGGATGCACTGGCACACAGCTGGCCTCGGGCTCAACGCAAGTATGCGTTTCCCCCAGCGAGCCTGTTCGCACAGACACTGTGCAAGGTCAGGGAGGACGAGGAACAGGTCCTGGAACTCGTGCTCCTCGTGACATCCCCTCCCTGGTGCATCCCCCTGAGGAGGGCGGTGGTAGACACTATCAATCAGGCTAGAGCCCCCTCTACGAGGCAGGCCTATGCTCTGAAGTGGAGTCTGTTCACGAATTGGTGTTCTTCTCACCAAGAAGACCCCCAGAGATGTTCGGTCAGAGTCGTGCTTTCTTTCATGCAAGAAGGTTGGAGCGTAGGCTGTCATTCTCCACCTTGAAAGTGTATGTGGCTGCCATTGCAGCCCATCACGATGCAGTGGACAGCCGGTCCCTGGGGAGGCATGACCTAAATGTTAGGTTCCTGAGGGGTGCCAGAAGGTTAAATCCTCCTAGGACACCCCTGATTCCCTCCTGCCCCCTCTCTATTGTTCTGGCTGGACTTCAGAGGGGTCCCTTTGAGCCGCTGGATTCAGTCGAGCTTAAGTTCCTGTCTCTCAAGACAGCGCTCCTGGTCGAACTTACTTCCATCAAGAGGGTCGGGGACCTCCAAGCATTTTTGGTAAGTGAAGAGTCTGGATACGTGCCCAAGGTTCCCACCACTCCCTTCCGAGACCAGGTGGTGAACCTGCAAGCGCTGCCCCTGGAGGAGGCAGATCCAGCCTTGGCATTGCTGTGTCCCGTAAGAGCGCTTTGCATATACGTGGACCGCACACAGAGCTTCAGAAGCTCTGAGCAGCTCCGGGTCTGCTATGGAGGTCAGCAGAAGGGTAAGGCTGTCTCCAAGCAGAGGTTGGCCCACTGTATAGAGGATGCCATCACCTTGGCGTACCATTCCCAAGGCGAGCCGTGCCCCCTGGGGGTGAGGGCCCACTCCACACGGAGTGTGGCCTCCTCCTATGCACTGGCGCACGGCGCCTCTCTGGCAGACATCTGTCGAGCTGTGGGCTGGGTGACACCTAATACTTTCGCGAGGTTTTACAACCTTTGTGTAGAGCCAGTCTCTTCTGGCAGCTGTTCCATCCCTACTCTAAGGTAGGACCTGCCTCAGAGACCCATTCCATATGTAGTACTGCCCCCTGGGTCAGTCCATATCAGTATCTCCACATGTCACCTCCCTAAGGGGAGGATGTGCTCTTCGTAGCGACCTTTTCCTAAGGCTCGCTTCCCCATCGTCTTGCCAAGCTGTAAGAACAAATAGGGAAGATTTGAAGCAATCTTTCTCCGAAGGTTGAAAACCCTTCCACTAACTCTGTGTGGGCGGAACAGCAGTGTGGCCTTCTCCAGCAGCGATGTACTCACCCTTTGGCCCCTTCAGTACTAAGGTCAGTGAATTTGCGATGGGGCTTTGGGAAGGTTACGACCTTAAGCGTAGCTTTTGTGGCATGCCACGGCTTGCCGACAATTGCAGCACCACAGGGTTGTGACGGTGTTCAGGTTGTGGCGTTTTCCATAGGACCCCATATGTCGTTCGACATAACTCGTAGTGACCGACAGATAGGGAATGTCTCGGTTACGTACGTAACCCTCGTTCCATGATGGAAGGAATGGAGACGTTATGTCCCCATGCCACAACCTTGAACCATTCGCTGTTGCCGGGACACGTTCTCAGCTCCTCAGTGTAAAACCTAGTGAGTGGATGCACCTGCCACCTATTTATACCCGTGGGCACAGGGAGTGGCTCAGGTATGTTAAATCCACTAGCCAATTTTCATTGGCGTTTTCTCTTAAACTCAGAGATGATTGGCCTCCCAAGTGAGACCCCATATGTTGTTCGACATAACGTCTCCATTCCCTCCATCAGGGAACGAGGGTTACTTACGTAACCGAGACATTGTCAAAGCTTAATAATGTGACAATGTCATGTGACAGTGATTTCGTTTATTTATAGTTTTACATTTGGAGGTTGTATTTAGGCTTCAAAATTAAAAAAAAAAATTAATTTGTGAAGATTATTAGGATGAACAAAATGTTCAAGAATCAGGATGGTGCTTGCAGTTGGCCTACAAAATTACTTAACTGCAGGATTCTATCCTAAATGAATACAGTCACTCATATTTTATATTTCAATGGAAACTAAGTGTTTTTAAGCAGACTGCTGAAAAAAAAAATCTTATCCATGGAAGCCAGCCAATCAGATTACAGTTTGCCAGATCGTGAAAGTGATTTCCAGTTATGCATGCTCAATATGTATCAGAATGTGGGTGTACAGTCAGACACTGAAAATAACCTACGATCAGCCTACTAACGGTCTCCTAAACATTAAACCAGGATATGAGAAAGTCTTATTACATTGACAAAATTATACACATCTGCTTCAAGTACAGATAGGTTGAAAGACACTATACCCCTCATTCATACCAGAAAACTTCAAGAGGACCTGTAGGAGTAATTTAATGGATTTCCTCCTTATTGATCTGAAGGGAACAACGCCTCCATGGTAGTGTGATTTATGTTGATGTAGCAATAGCCAAGTGCTTATAAGTCCTAGATGACCATCGCAGAAGCCATGTGCATGTGTCTAAGTGCTTATGTGAACTGTCAAGGGCTTGACCCACCCACTGGCTGGAGTCCCCAGTTCATTTGTTGAACATAGGGCAAATGTTAAGCCCATCAGTGACCTGGACAGCCTGTTCTCTAGCCAAAGCTGTGTTGAATAACTTACTGCAAATAGCTTTTACCAGACCCTTCTAATCTACTTAACCTCTATGAAATATTTTAATTTTCCATGTGGAAGTTTAAAAGTAAGAAATGTTCTGTAGATTACATCTGCTCAAGCAGGGGACAGCGGATTATTTGTATATTATAATGGGGCTGATTGTCAAGGAACCGGCTGCGACATACATTCACAGAAGGCAGAGGGAATGCAGGCATGTTTTTTACTTACGCTTTAGTCACAGTGCAAAATTATTGGCTAGATCGTCAACTTGAAATGTTTAATTCGGCTAAGAGGATTAAGATTCTTTATGCTGTTCAGTGGCTCAGTCGGTGTTTGGATTACCTGCACCTCAGGCTTACTGTACGAAGCTGGAAAATAAACCTTGATAAAGATCAAGGGGCCAAACAAAACAAACTCATTACCTGCAATGCTCAAATTATGAAATTTCTGCTACTTCTGAAACCCTTCATTATCCCGAGAAAACTGAGGTGTAGGCAGGTTCTCTTTGTTTTGACTAAGACGTAAATTGATGTATTCAAGATTGGACCTTCGGTGATTTATCTCCTGAATTTCCCTAGACCATAAGATCTTATTGCAAAGTACTTTTGTTTTCCAAAAAAATCCTCTTCGACATGATTACAGGAGATTTGGTTTTCTAAGACATCCAAGTCGCAGGTAATGCACTGAAGCAGACAATAAACACAACAAAGGCATAGTTTTTAAAGAAAATCCATTTGAGCCTTGCCCAAAGGAGATCTCAGAGTCTCCTGGAAAAGTCTTCTCTTCTGATACCTTGGTGAGTTTGTGTACACAGCGGGAGATGCGAGTGGCCATGGCAGGAGCCAAGTACTAAAGATCAAACTAAGAGAACCACACATGAACTGATGAAAACAACAGCTTCATTGTTGGGCAGGCGTCCTTATCGGGACCCCCTCTCATTTGCTGTTTCCTCCTTCTTTTCCTCCCCCACTTTCTGCGTTTTTCATGTGGTAACAAATGTATAAGGAAGCAATGGTTTTAAAGATTCTTCGGTTGGAAAAAAAAACATTATAATTGAAAACACACATTGAGTCAGAAGAACTGAGCTACCAGGGGAGGGCAGAGAAAGCCCCACTGAACAAAGGTTTGAACTGCGAAAGAGACAAACTGGACTCTGCGTGACATCTGACTAAATACTCTCATTGTTTTTCTCCCCAAAAACAAGTATCGCATAACTAGCGGAGGGAAAGAATAGAGGAGAGGGACGTCCAGGACGACCAGACCTGCTCCCTTGACTTCCCCCATGGGAAGGTATTACAGAGACGTGCCCTTGAAAACTGTTTATCCGTCTGACTCTGAGCAACTAATAAACTTGTGAACCATTCTTTGGAAGCATCTGTGTTTTTCAAAAGCTATGAATGGTTTCAAACCTCATTCAAGGAATGTTTAAGCCCTCGAAGTAAGATAATAGGGTAAGTCACGAGTGTTTATATTGTAGCGGTTGCATCAGTATGTTGCACATTGCTGGAGAGGCATAACAGGACACTGACTCTTAGCTTAAAGTTCATGGATATTGGTTCCAGATTTTGCCCATTCATGGAGCAGCAGCTCAAATTGAACAACTTGTTGAGGAGTGGTATACCATTCGCAACGGGATCAGACCAGCAGTTTTCTGCATCCAAATACCAGAGTAAAACTGAGACAGGAGGGTGGGCTTTTCTGACTCGGGGCTAGCAATACCCTAGCAACCATTCAAAACATTAGAAACCACCCAAATCACTGTGAAAAACACTCAGAACACCAAACTTAACAGGCCAACTGCAACATTGTTTTGAGTATATAGTTTTGCATGGAGGCTGAAGAGGCAAAAGCATGTTTTGATTTTAAATCCTAATTTTAAGAATTTTCATTATCTACATGTTAATTATTTTATTAATTATTAATTTAACTTTTTTGTTTGATTGGAAGAGTGAAGAAAAATGTTTTGTTCTCAAGGAGATATAACTGTTTTAATGTAACAAAGAAAAAAAAAAACTTGAATATCTTGAAAAGAAATGTTTAAGTAATTTGGAAAATATTTCATTCTTTTTGTATTTAATTTTCATTTTAAAAAGAAAAGACAGAAAAGGAGAAAAGGGGAAAAACTGCTTCATTGCTGAATATATGAAAAATCTTTGTCTGCCAAAGTCCAGCGGTCCAACCAACATGCAGACAAAAATATATAAAAAAGTTAATTAGCCTATATCAGAAAGGACTGCGTGTCATTAAGACTCTTTAAATGTTATTTAAGAATAATTTTAATGCAATTTGTTCAGGCAAGTTTAGTTTGTGTCTAAAATGACATGTGGTAGCTCCTTGAAACCTTACTTACAATAGAAAATAGGGTTGGGTACCAAAACCCGGTGCTAATACAGTATGTCACCGGTACCTATGTAACTGGTATGTACTAGAATCAGAATCACAGATTTCAGTTCCTCATTTCGGTGTCACTTGTTGTTTTCACATTCCAATTTAAAAGCACAACTCGGGAAATGAGAGCATCCGAGGAGCGCGTTAATACAGCAAATACACTTGCTCTGATAGATACTGTTAGCTAGCTAAGCTAAACACGCTTAAATTAAAATGCCTAAAGCTAAACTTCCCTTATAATGTCTTGTAACAAGAAGCGTTTCTAAACCTGTTGTCCAACAAAAGAGAACACTATAACGTTTTTACTCCACAACTGCTTCCTTTTGTGATCTGATGTGGATTCTTGTCGCAGAATGAGGCAGAAAATGTTCTATACTGTAAAAAGCATATGGTAAAAATGTCGATTAGCAATGGATTATAAATGTACTTAATTTTGAAGAAAATATCAAAGATGGCTTAAATAACACAGATAAACTATACATTGTCGCAGTCAAGTATTTATTGTCTTTTGTTTTATCATTCAACATGTTTATATCTTCTGTTTACTCCGTTACAGCGATAGCAATGCCTTTGTCCATATTAGGGATTTCCTGAGTTCTATTCCTTCTGTGATGCACATGTGGAGTTTCTGAGAGAGGGCACCCTCTGACGTCCAGAATGAATGAAACAGACATTAAATGTGTTTATAGCAGTCAATAATGGCCAATCCATCCTATTTTGGGTAATTTTTTTTATGTTTTAAGTATTGGTTCAGGCATTGGTACCATTTTAAAAGTATTGATTTGGCACCGGTCTCCTAAAAAAAAAAAAAAATACCGGTGGCAAATTCATACTTTTGATACTCAACAATACGATACAAACCCTAGTAGAAAAATATATATTTTTAATATGTACATTAAAATGTATTCATAGTGTAAGTACAAAAATATCAACAACAACAACAAAAAGTTTTACTTGATAGTTACGCTACATGACAATTTTTAGATTAATTAAATATAAACATTTGTTGAAAAATGGTTTAAAAGTTTTAAAAGCCACATGAAACCAGAATGAATACAAAAAGTACATTTCTTGACTTGGCCCTTGTGTTTAAACTAGATTTTAAACTTTTTTTTTTTCTTCCTGTCATTGATGCATCTAGGGCACTAATGCTGTTGTTGACAGCTTATTGTATTAATACTCATTCAGTCATATAAAAATGCTGATTTGTTTTCCCAGGAGAACTGTTTCTTATTTAATGGCCGGGTTTGGGGCCTGATTGCTTACTGAAAGCCTGGTATTTCTTTGGCATCTGTCCTGAAATATATTGGTGTTTTTTTTTTTTTTGGTCTCCAAACATCCCATTGAAATGCATGAGTCAGATTTTGAAGGCTTTGCAGACCAATGAGACAGCTCGTCCCCGCCTTTAAAGCAAAGCGCCATTGTAACGTTGGTCTAATTGCCCTGGTATACGCTAGAACTCAGCCTGAAAGGAAGTGGACAAAAGTTCACAGTGGGTCATTTTGGCTTGCTAAGATGAAAGCCGCTTCCATTTTTAATGAGGATTAACCCAAAAGGTCCCTTTTACTCACAACTATGGATGCTGGCAGTGTCTTATGCATGTCCTCTCTCACGCAGGAGTCCTCTGAGCTGTTGGTGGGCCCCACTCCGTGTGACCCTCTCCCCCATATTAGACCATGCGGCCCCCTGCACATCATACACAACGCAAGTTAAATGAGTTCAGTGCACAAATAGGGGCCTTTCATCCTGGCCTCACAGTCCCATACTCGTTTGGAGGTCAATGTGTCAATCTGTGTAACGGAGGTCCTTCATGATCCTCTATGTGAAAAGGGTGTTCGATCTTCCGCTTTCAATTTTTGTGTGGAAAACAAATGCTGACACTGTTTAGCCACAGAGATATGGTGAAATAACATAAATAGTGCATCAGACGTTGCATAAATTGTATGATGGCTCCCAAATTTTGATTCCCTTTGATCTTACGTATGAATGCAATATCTTTACTCTTAAGTAAGAGGCGAAAACCTCCGATTGTTCATTTAAAAGAAAAAAAATAACACAAAGGTTGGCAGAAATGTGTTCAGTGAACAAATCATGCACTATTAGTGTTGCTTGATAAGGAAAACATCGCTTTTATGGTTGTTCACGTGTTTTAACCTTAAATATTCAATTTTGAGATGTAACTCACGCCATTTTTGACAATGACAGAAGCAATCTATTCATTCAAAACCATGTATTTTTTTCTGCTAAACCACTTAGATCTTTAGCCCATTCCTAACCTCAATCTAATACAACAATGTCAAACCTAAAACTAGCCTTTAATCTCACTTTGGCAATGTTCAAAAAGAAAGTGTTCATCCAAAAAATCAGGTCAGACTGACCTCCAACCCGAACTTCAGCACACACACTCACACATACTCAGGATTGAGGGACAGCCTGTTAGAGTACTGAAGGGGAGGGGTAGTTTGTTTACGGAGTGAAAGACTTGAAATGCAAATGTTCATCACAACAGCATCACAAGGCATTAGGAAACAAACTCCGGCCTACCAATTAAGACTTGTTTAAATCACTTTTCTGGTCTAACAAGTAATAACATTTCCTAGCCTGGCTTTACATTATCGTTATATTGTTCTCTGTGATCAGTCAGTCAGTCAGTCAGTCAGTTAGTGTGAACTGGCCTGTCAGTCATCTTATCACATTTAAACAAGTACATTTAAAGAAATAGTTCTCCCAAAAATAAACTTTTGCGGAAAATGTACTTACCCTCAGGTCAGATGTAGATTAGTTTGTTTCTTCATCAGAACAGATTTTGAGAAATGTATCATTCCATTACTTGCTCATGTATGGGTGCTGTCAGAATGTCCATACAACTGATAAAAACATCACAATAATCCACAAGTAATCCACACCATTTCAGTCCATCAGTTAACATCTTGTGAAGTGAAAAGCTGTATATTTTTATGAAACAAATAAATCAAGTTTTAAATTGAAACCGGCTAAAATTTGAGTCCTCTATGCATAGTATCTTGTATCTTGTATCTTACAGTATCTTGTTTTGTCTGAATCAGGAGAGAAATACAGTTAGGTCCATATATATTTGGACATACAGTGCATTTCATAAGTATTGGAACAGTAAAGACAAAATTGTTCTGTTTGCTGTGGAGTCAAGAAATCTGTATGATTTGATTAAAAGATGAATATGAGAAATATGATTAAAAGATGAATATGAGAAAAAACTACAGAATGTCACATTTTATTATTGGGTGATTCAACACAAAGATGTTTTACCAGCTAAGAAGATCATCACTTTTAGAGTTTCATCTCCCTATCTGATGTGAACATAAGTATTGGAACAGTTGTCTCACAGGTCTTTCTAAGTGTTCAGCTGTGTCCTGTTGCATTAATTCTTCAGATATTAAAAGCAGGGAATGTGTCTTATCAGTTATATCCATTGCTTCTGCATTCTAAGTCTTGCATTCGACGATGACACACACAAACCAGGATGAAGACAGGAAGGCCGACTCTGAAAGAAAGGCAAGCAATTTTGATGCTAAAAGAAAAGAGGAAGTCAATTAGAACTATAGGAAAAACAAAGGGCATGGAGAAATCAAGACTTTGGAAACTACCGGCGACATCAGCAACCAACGACGACCTGATCGGCGGAGAAAAACAACAGTAGTTGATGACAGACAAATCATAAAAGCTGTGAAATATGAACCCTAAAATACATGTCTGTAAAATCACCAACAACCTCCAGAAAGCTGGGGTGATGCTCTGTCAATCTACAGTCCGCAGGAGAATTTGACACAGAATTGCAGTAGCTACACAGCAAGATGCAAAGATGCAAGATGCACCTCTAATCAGTACCAAAAATAGAAAGGCAAGATTCTTCACAAATGTGAGCCAGTAGAGTTTTGGAACTGAGTTGATGGACCAATGAGACAAAGATTAACCTTTATCTAAGTTATTGGAAAGCAAAAGTGTGGAGAAAAAATGGAACTGCAAATGATCCTAAGTATACAACCTCATCTGTAAAGCATGGTGGAGGTGGTGTCATGGCATGGGCATGCATGGCTGTCTCTAGAACAGGACCTCTTAATTTTAATGATGACTCAATGTATGATAGCAGTAGCAGAATGAATCTGGAAGGGTACAAAATCATCTTAGCTACCAATATTCAAGAAAATGCCACCAAACTCATTAGAAAGCTCCTCATATTGGATCAGGACAATGACCCAAAACACCCTGCCAGTTCAGTCAAGGACTTTATCAGGGCAAAGAAAAGTAAAGTCTTAGATTGCCCAAATCATTCTCCAGATTTAAATCCGATTGAACATTAATTTCACCAGCTGAAGAGGAGACTAAAGACAGAAACTCCCCAAAACAAGCAACAGTTGGAATTGGCTGCCTTAAAGGCTGGGTAAAAGCATTTCAAAGCATAAACCCAAGAGTCTGGTGATGTCTATGGGTTGCAGACTCACTGCTCTGATTGCATGCAACTAAATATTAGCTTTTAATCTTTTACATCTGCCTTAAATTTAACTGTTCCAATACTTATGCTCACATCAAATAGTGGGATGAACTCTAAAAGTGCTGTCTTTTTTATTGGGTAAAACATGTATGTGTCGAAAGACCTAATGATAAAATGTGACATTCTGTAGTTTTGTCGCATATTCATCTTTTAATCATATTTGCAAATGTCTTGACTCCACAGCAGAGAAAGCAGTTATGTCTTTACTGTTCAGATACTTATGGAGGTTACTGTATGTATTTTATCCCACGGAACACAATTGTTATCGGGGGACCCCCTCGAAAAACAATTGGGCTAGTTTTGAGTAGCAATTGGGCGGGTTTTGATGTGAAAACCTGACAACCCTCCCTTAGACCCGCCTTGAGTGAGCAGTCATTAGTCCGCCATTGTTTCACCGCCAGCGCAGATGTAAACAAGAATTTAATTAAAGCTTAGGGTGTGCACTTTAATGCAAATCTCTGCTCTCTACCCAACAAAACGGACGAAATCCTTCTGCTCTCTCGGACAAATAAGGATTTCTCACACTCTGCTGCTCTGTGTTTCACGGAAACCTGGCTCAATGACGCCATACCGGACAGCGTGCTCCATCTGCCGGGCTTTCAGCTGTTCAGAGCGGATCGCGATGCAGAATCAACGGGGAAATCGCGCGGCGGCGGGACATGCTTTTACATCAATGAACGGTGGTGTACAGATGTAACTTTGTTTAAGAAGATGTGCTGCTCAGATCTCGAAACACTCTTCATTAACTGCAAGCCATTCTATTCGCCGCGGGAGTTTCACTCGTTCATTCTGGTGAGTGTTTATATCCCTCCGCAAGCGCACGTAAGTCTGGCTTTACAGAAACTCGCTGACCAGATCACAGAGACAGAACAACAACACCCGGACTCTGTTTTAATCATTCTTGGGGACTTTAATAAAGCCAATCTCTCCCGAGAACTGCCAAAATACAGACAGCATGTTACATGTCCCACCAGAGACAGTAATATATTGGATCACTGTTACACCACAATAAAGGATGCATATCACTCTGTTCCACGAGCAGCTTTGGGACTGTCTGATCACTGTCTGGTTCATCTTATACCAACCTACAGGCAGAAACTTAAATCTGCTAAACCTGTAGTAAAGACTGTAAAGAGATGGACCAATGAAACATAGCAGGATTTACAAGTCTGTTTTGACCTAACTGATTGGAGTGTTTTTGAAGCTGCTACCACCGATCTGGACGAACTCACAGAGACCGTAACATCATATATTAGTTTTTGTGAGGATATATGCATTCCTACCAGGACTTATTTAACATTCAACAATGATAAGCCATGGTTTACAGCAAAACTCAGACATCTTCGTCAGGCCAAAGAGGATGCCTACAGAAATGGGGACAGAGTCTTGTACAATCAGGTCAGGAACACACTGAACAAAGAGATTAGAGCGGCTAAAATAACCTACGCTAAAAAGTTGGAAGACCAGTTTACTTCTAATGACTCAACTTCAGTGTGGAGTGGACTGAGAGCCATCACTAATTACAAGACACCATCCTCCTGCACTGAGGCTAATCAACGACTTGTTAACGACCTGAATGAGTTTTATTGTAGATTTGAAACCCCCAACACCCATTCTGACCATCTCTCTACACAACCGTTAACACCTCCTGCAATCCCCCTCTCCACACCTCCTGCTCTTCAAATCTGTGAAGATGATGTGCGCCAGGTCTTCAGGAAGAACAAAAGAAGAAAAGCACCAGGCCCAGATGGCGTTACACCAGCCTGTTTGAAAACCTGTGCTGACCAGCTGGCCCCCATCTTTTCACAGATCTTCAACAGATCTCTGGAGTTGTGTGAAGTGCCTTCCTGCTTCAAACGCTCCACCATCATCCCCATTCCAAAGAAACCCAAGATTACAGGACTTAATGACTACAGACCTGTGGCTCTAACATCTGTCGTCATGAAGTCGTTTGAAAAACTGGTTCTGGCTTATCTGAAGGACATCACTGGACCCTTACTGGACCGGATTCAGTTTGCTTACCAAGCAAAAAGGTCCGTGGATGATGCAATCAACATGGGATTGCACTTCATCCTGCAACATCTGGACAAAACAGGGACTTATGTGAGGATCCTGTTTGTGGACTTCAGTTCGGCTTTCAACACCATCATTCCAACAGTCCTCCAGACCAAACTGACCCAGGTCTCTGTTCCTAGCTCTATCTGTCAGTGGATCACCAGCTTTCTGACAGATAGGCAACAGCTAGTGAGACTGGGGAAATTCATGTCAAACAGCTGCTCCACCAACACTGGTGCCCCTCAGGGATGTGTTCTCTCCTCACTGCTCTTCTCGCTGTACACCAACGACTGCACCTCAAAAGACCCCTTTGTCAAGCTCCTGAAGTTTGCAGACGACACCACACTCATCGGTCTCATCCAGGACGGTGACGAGTCTGCTTACAGACAAGAGGTTGAGCAGCTGGCTGTCTGGTGCAGTCTTAACAACCTGAAGCTGAACACGCTCAAAACAGTGGAGATGATCGTGGACTTCAGAAGAAACCCCCCTGCACTCCCCCCACTCACCATCATGAACAGCACTGTGGCTGCAGTGGAGTCATTCAGATTCCTGGGAACCACCATCTCTCAGGACCTGAAGTGGGACAATCACATTGACTCCATTGTTAAAAAGGCCCAACAAAGGCTGTACTTCCTTCGTCAGCTGAGGAAGTTTAACCTGCCACAGGAGCTGCTGAAACAGTTCTACTCAGCCGTCATTGAGTCTGTCCTGTGCACTTCAACTGTGTGGTTTGGTTCAGCTACAAAATCAGACATCAGAAGACTACAGAGAATGGTTCGGACTGCTGAAAGGATTATTGGTACTCCCCTGCCCACCCTTCAAGAACTGTATACATCTAGAGTGAGGAAAAGGGCTCAGAAAATCACTCTGGATCCCTCACACCCAAGTTACCCCATCTTTGAACTCTTGCCATCTGGCCGGCGCTTCAGAGCCGCAAATACCAGGACAGTCAGGCACAAGAACAGTTTCTTCCCCCAGGCAATCTACCTCATGAACAGTTAAATGTTCCCCACTTATACAATAAAAATGTGCAACATCCTTATATTTATTTGTTTCCCCTTTCATCCTAGTACATCCCTGCATCTTACTCAATCCAATTCCATTATCATTTATAGCACAATTGTTTATACACTTATTTATCTGCAAAGGGTTTTTAGTTTTTATTTTTTTGACTGTGTGTTGTTGTCTTTTGTGTACTGGAAGCTTATGTCACTAAAACAAATTCCTTGTATGCGCAAGCATACTTGGCAATAAAGCTCTTTCTGATTCTGATTCTGATATCAGCACGCTGTGATTCGGCTGTAGGTAATCACAGCGTGCCAACATAGAGCCATATCTCACATGTACGAGTGTGATATTCTGTTTCTACAACAGTTCGATAGCACGAGTGTGTAAATACATAAACAGATAACAACAGATTGTCTTTAAAAGCCCTCCTTTGTGTGAATTGCTTCCTTCCGCCACAGATTCAAATCAAAGTTTGACAGTTACTACAGCCGAGCCCAAGCCTCCGTTACTAATTCCAAAACATCACTTTAGAGCTAACGAAGGAATGTTAATTCATTGAAAGATTACTGTATTACTGAATTAAAAGCAGTGTAAATATGGTGTGTGAGAGAGAGAGAGAGATGGACTGAGTGGGTGTGCTTACCTGCATCAATCTCATATCACAATAAACATTGGTTTGAATATCTGCTGATATATCTGTGCAGACGATCTGGACCTCACATGTCCGAAAACATCGAAGGAAATTTTCAGATAGAAGTTATCTTTATTAACAAACTGCATATTTGAACTATAATCAAGTACATTCTCGCCTGAAAACCTCTTAAAACTAAATTCTGTGACGCAAATTTGTCTTGGGTTACTTGCGTAACCCATGTTCTCTGAGTATGGAACAAGGCGGTGCATCACTATAACGCAAAGGGAAAGCCCTCTAGGTGTGCAGACTGTCTGAAGCCTGTATAGAATCATGGCAATTAATTGGCTGATGGCCAGGCGCTGCCTGATGCTCTTGCGTTGCCATCCTTATACTGGCGAATGCCATCTGCTCCTCAGATTTCTCTGCTGAAAAAGACCTCTTGTAGGCAGTGCGAGGAGCTTGGCAGCAGACACAGTGTCTCGTTCCCAACTCAGAGTACATGGGTTACACAAGTAACCCGAGACGTTCTCTTTCATAGGTTCACTCAATGCTGCGTCGCTATGACGCAATGGGAACGATATACAAAACACACCAAGCTAAAGCACTGCCTGATGAAGAACCAGATAGTATCCCTGGCTGGTTCAAGTGGATGAGATGTGGTATCTGGCCCGATGAACCAGATAGAATCCATAGATGGTGATGATAGTGTGCTGTGGTGTCTATCCTGCCTCTACATAAATATCCTCTAGGGGACTCCCCTAAAAAGAGCTTGAGAGGAAGCCACAGGCCTGGTGAAATGTACCCAAACACTGAGAGGTGAAGAAAGACCATCTACCTTGTATGCCAGCGAAATAGCGTCCCTAACCCAGTGCGAAATTCTGTGCATCGACGCGGCAAGCCCACAGCAGCCAGCACTAAAGCATACTAACAGCTGGGGAGATTTCCTCCACTGGCAAGAACGATCCACATGGAGCTTCAAAGCTCGGACAGGGCAGAGCATGTGTAGTCTCTCATTTACCCCTGAAGCAAAAGGAGGAAAATGGAAAGAGTGAAGGGTGATCCCCTGAGAGTGAAAAGACGCAGACAAAACCTTGAGAACATATCCTGGCCTGGGTCATAAGGTTACATTAACCAGACCATACTCAAGTCCATACACAACTCGCTGACCGAGAGAGCTTGGAAATCCCCAACTCACTTCAACGAGGTTAGTGCCTACAAAAGAGCACCCTTGAGAGTCAGAAATCCGCTCTGGAGCTGACTCCAAGGGCTCAAAAGGAGCTTCCATTAAGCCCTCCAGGATGACTGATAAGTCCGAAGAAGGAATTCCAATGGGGTGTGCTGGTCTCAGACGCCTGGACTCTATGCATAAATGCTGAGACCAACCGATGTCTCCCCAGGGGAATGTCATCCAACTCTCTCTGTGTGGTGATGGCTGCAACGTAAACTCTCAGGGTCGCTGCCCCTGCCACCAGTTTTCTTGCAGGAAGTCCGGTACTGAACCTATAGGGCAGCAGACTGGGTCCACTGCATTAGCTTAACACCATGATTCAAAAACCTTCCACTTGGAGGAATACAGCCTCCTTGTGGAAAGGGCTCTGGCACTAGCAATAGTCTTCTGAACATTGGCAGGAAGACTAAAAATGCATCTATGCCCAGCAGTGCTGGGGAACTCAGGGAGTACCAAAGTGGACATTGGGATGACTCCTGCCTTGCAAACAGGTCCAAACCTGGAGGTTCAGCATCCATTCCACTGATCTGAGCTTCTGTTTTGAGCTTCTGTCTCGTGAGAAGGTGGGGATGGCAGTCATGCCTGTCCAGGATGCGTGACTGTGAACCCCTTTGGCAGTTTATATGAGATACTACCGCCATGTTTTCCATCCTGACAATCACATGACACCCCTTGAGAGAGGGGAGAAAGTGTGTATCAGTGGCAGAAAGATGGCTCTCAGCTCCAGGCTGTTTCTTTGCCAGGAGAGAAACTCTTCTGGCCAAACTCTGCATGCTGACCTGCCCTCGAAGACCATGCTCCAGCCCATCAGAGAGGCATCCTTCGTTACCATTTGGCAACGGTGAACAGAACCCATACTGACCCCTTTCTAAAGAAAGAGGGGGTCCCGTCACACTGAAAGTGCGCAAAAGCAACTGCGAGACACCCTTACTAAGTGAGAGGCTGGTCCTGTTGGGCGGATCCCAATGAGTTTCATCCTCTAAAGGAACGGCCCCAGGGGTAGCACAGGGGAGGCTGCTGCCATGAGGCCTAAAAGCCTGCAACAAGTGCTTACTGAAACATGACAGAAACATGGCCTAGCTTGAAGTGGGCCATGCATGCGTTTAGGCTGGAAATCTGGGCAGGAGCCAAATGGGCCTGCATCTAAATGGAATCCAAGTGAACCCCCAAGAAAACAGTCTGTTGAGAGGGGGTTAGAACACTCTTCTTGGCATTCATTCTGAGGCCAAGAGACAGAATGTGGCAAAGGTGGACATCCCTGTGGTGACTGACTAATTCCCTGGAGTGGGCCAAAATGAGCCAGTTGTCCAGGTTATTGTGTATACAGATGTCCTGGAGCTTCAATGGGGCCAGAGCAGCATCCATGCATTTTGTGAATGTCCTTGTGCAAAGTGTGCAAAGTGCAAAGGCTAGGCCAAATGAACGAACCTTGTATTGATAAGCCTTTCCCCCAAAGGCAAACCTGAGTAACTTCCTGTGTTGCCAAACAAGCTGAATATGAAAATAGGCATCCTTCAGGTTGACATGCCAAACCAGTTTCTTACTCGAATCTGTGATATAATAGCCTTCAACGTAAGCATCTTGAACTTCCCTTTGTAAAGGGAGAAGTTCAGTCAGCGAAGGTCTAGAATAGGATGTAGGCTGCCGTCCTTCATTAGAATGAGAAAATAGCGACTGAAAAAGCTGCATTACACTTATCTGGAGGGACCTCCTCTATCACCTCCTTGAGAAGAAGAGAAGGTAAATAAAAGAATTGCGATAGAGGAAGCAGAGTGTTGCAGTCTGTTTGAGGACATACCGGTGTTGGGTTTTTGGCGACATGGTCCGGAGGAGATGACATAGTCCACCACAAAGGAGGGTCCTTGGCATCCAGATGTGGAAAGAGGAAGTCTACAGGAACCAATGCAGAGGCCTGGTCTGTGACTGGTACAGGTTCTGCTGGCACTGGGAAAAAAAACACACCTGTCTCCTAGAACGTGAGCAGCAGTTTACAAAGGAACCGGTGGTAGGGCGAGAGAGTCTGGTGCATCTCCCATCCCCCATGTTGAAAGAGAGAGAGGTTGAATGGTTGCTGCACACCGAAATGCACTGGGCGGCAGATGTGAAAGAACTGAATGAGGGGAGCATTTTATAAGCAGACAGAAACCTTTGTACGGTCTGGCCCAGCCTCGTAAGGCAGGAGAAACTCCCTTCTTCCTGACACAAGAGTCAGGAGCGACTTGATAGAACTGAAGTAATGGGTCTGTCAGAAAGCTTCAGCTCAAGCCGCCTGCGAGGTTGCCGGTGGGGCAATGGGTGGCCTCGGGCTCCCCAGACTGTGGGGGATGACCCGGGTCTATGCTCCTACTGACAGTCTCCTTCCTAGGCAAGGAGCGCTCTCTGGTCAAGGTGGGATTAGGGTGCTCCTATGCCCTTCTGGGCATAAACTGCCTGTGGGCTGCTGACTGGAATTTGGCTACCTAAAATTTATCAACCACAGAGTTGACTGCCTCCCCAGACTGAGAGATGGGGGCGTCAAACTTTCTCCTTCTCACAGATCTCTGTGAGATTAAGCCAAGGGTGGCGGTCTGCAGCCACCAAGCCCACCATAGAACGCCCTATAGCACACGCGGTGTGCTTGGTGGCTCTCAGGGCCAAGTCTGTGGCTCTGCAGAGCTCATTGACCGCCTCTGGGGTCAGACCGCCCCCTTTGTCCATCTCCTTAAGGACATCCACTTGGTAGGCTTGGAGAATGGCCATAGTATGAAGGGCCATGCCTGCCTGACTAGCTGCCATGTGGGACTTTCCGATTAAGGTTGAAGTGGTCCTCCATGGTTTAGTATGCAGGAGAGGACGAGGTTTAGTGGGATGGGGGAGAGGGGTTTAGAGGTGCGTAGCTAGCTTATCCTCGATAGCCGAGATGATGGTATAGCCCTGCTCCACAGAACCCACTAGGTTGGTGAAGTCAGCGGCTGCCGCATTATTAAGGCGGGCAGAGAATGGCTGCTCCCAGGATCTTGAGATCTCCTGATGCAGATCGCAGAAAAAGGGCAGCTTTCTCCACGCGGACCTCAAATTTGGGCCGCTCAGGAAACGCTCGTCGAGTTTAGATGACTGGGATTAGCAGGGCTCGTCAGGCCAATCAATAGAGACCTTCTCTGTGGTGTGCACCAGCACGTTTACAAGCTCCGAGTAGGCCACAGAGTACTGCGCTTCCTGGCCGCTAGGCGGAAAAGCGTCAGCTCAAGCAGGCCCGAAATCCTCAGTCTGATGCTGCGGTGTACAAAATGTCCTTTAGCCCAAAGGAAATTACATCGTGTGCCTCTGGGCTTTACCGCTCTGATTCTATATGGGCTTCAGACAGTCGCCACACCTAAAGGGCATTGGGTATCCGCCATGACTCTCGCTGTAAGAAGTACCGCAAGCGGAGTGATACAAATATATATATATATATATATATATATATATATATATATATACTGTGTGTATGTATATATATATATATACATATATATATATATATATATATATATACACACACACACACACACACAGGCGTTGCCACATATTACAAATTGGCAAAATATTCAAACTTAAATCTATAGGCTATATGTGACCCTGGACCACAAAACCAGTCTTAAGTGTCAATTTTTCGAAATTGAGATTTATACATCATCTGAAATAAGGTTTCTGTTGATGTATGGTTTGTTAGGATCCGACAATATTTGTCCGAGATACAGCTATTTGAATATCTGGAATCTCAGGGTGCAAAAAAAAAAAAAAAAAATACTGAGAAAATCACCTTTAAAGTTGTCCAAATTAAGTTCTTAGCAATGCATATTACAAATCATAAATTAAGTTTTGATATATTTATGGTAGGAAATTTTCAAAATGTCTTCATGGAACATGATCTTTACTTAATATCCTAATGATTTTTGGCATATAAGAAAAATCGATAATTTTGACCCACACAGTGTTATTGTGGCTATTGCTAAAAATATACCCCAGCGACTTAAGACTGGTTTTGTGGTCCAGGATCACATATATTATATTAACGTATATTATAGACTATATTATAAACTTTAGGATGCCAGCATTTAGCGTTTATCTTAACTAATTGTATTCATTAAAACATATGTACATTTCCTGAGCTGTGGCTTAAAGTGTAGTCATGTTTACAATTTTTTTCCCCATAGTAATTTCAGTAGGAATCCACAGGATTGGGAATTTCCCCCACACAGATTTCACAACAGGTTCAAGTTGGCCACACGATTTTGTCACACTGACCAACAAAAAGATGCTTGGTTTGACAGTGACTTGCAAACAAAACTGTCTATTCAAACACAGGTAACTCATATTTATTATCCACATCCACAAAGAAGTGTGCAAATACTTTTAACTTTATTTTGTAAATTATATACTGGTTTCTGAATTTGTTGTTATTTAATGCAAAAACATACATTCTTAAGTATGGCTCAAGTGTCCAATATTTTTTGGGTCACTATATGGACCCTATGAACTATATCTAGCCTGTGCATTTGTAATAATATGATAATCCAGCAGTGATTTAAGTGATAGTGGTTGTTTTATGTTTTCTGAGAATCAAGGAACATGGTTGAAGCGTTCAGTTGGACTAACAGGAACACTAGTCTAATTTCCAATAAAACTGTGAATAAATCCTTTGAGTAATGGGAAGAGCTCCCTGTTTCCCACAAGGACAAACAGCTTTTGTTTCTCTCATGCATGCTCAGAGGCAAAAGGCCTTTATTGGAAAATGGTTGTGGTGTTTTTCTGAAAGATCAGTTGGACTCATTAAAGAAGTCATTATAAAAGTAGAAAAAAAAAAAATATGACACATTGCAGTGCAGACAGATGACCTATTTATGAGGTGACTTGTAGTGCATCTATAAAATGTATAATAGACTTTTTATGGATTACAACAATTGCTAAATCCATGAAAGTGGAGGAAAATATGAACTAATGTTCCAATCTGACATCAGTGGTGATGTGTGAACTAGATAACAATTTGAAAAGTCAATAGATTCAGCTTGACATTTTTATGGCCTTTCCAGATAGTACAAAGCAGATACCCAGAATTTTCATTTACCAGCTGGTTGAGTAGTGTTGGGTCTAAATCCTTCTTTCTGAGTCCAAGTTCTTAAACAATTGAGTTTGAATGGGAGACATTTATTAATATTTTATTGTCTTAATTTTATGTTGTTCCCTTTTTCATCTTTCATAATACACATAACATGAATTAAACTGTACTAGGGAAAAAGAAAGTCTAAAATGTCCAATTCCAAGTACACTCAACTGCATTCAAGTTCATTCATAATTACAGTTTGAGTCCAAGTACCCCATGGCTAAGTTAACCAACAAACCAAAAACAAATTTCTGAATTTTAGTTTATAGGCTTTTTGTCTTTATTTTATTGGTCAGCAGAGAAATTACATGAAAGTACTGGGACTGGGACATGACCCAGCCAGGACTCAACCCCAGGTCTCTATAACCACACCAATGCTTTATGTGTCTGGAGCAACACAAGTAAGCTTTTCTAATTAGGGTAAATCGTATGAACTGAAGGAGAATCAGCAGGGGACGCTTTGAAAAGGTTGTTCGTTTGCCCTGGCCTGCATTAGGAATTTCTTGTTGCTAAGCAAAGTTTAAGTAAACAAAGGAAAACATACCAATGTCTGTGATTTACTCTTCTAGTATTTATTGGTGATTACCAATAGATTTACTTCTCTTGAACATCGCCAACTAGAGTAAATAGAAATGTTCACTGTCAGTATTGTTTGGTTTAAAAAACCACACTTTTGTCTGATTAAAAACCGCATTTACATTCTCAGTCCTCTGGATTTGACTCACAGGTATCATAAAAAGTGCTAATTTATTTTTTGTAATTTCATGAAGACTAGTATAATTACATTTGACAGTTAATTAGACTAATTATATTGTAATGTAGACCATATAAAATTCTTAAAAAATTGAGCAGTCTTTTTGACCATTCATGTCAAAATTATGAGAAATATTTGAATTATTCACTGAAAATCATGACATTACCCTGATTGGAAAATAAGGGCTAATGCTGGTTGGCTGGGTTAGTTAGTTTAACCTTGTTAAACTGATCTCCCAACTAAACCAAGCTGGTGTTCAGCTGGTTTTAACTGGTTAGTCAGCTGGTCTCCCAGCCTGACCAGAAGAAAATCAAACCCCCTGTAAAACCATACTCCTATATCAGCTATGACCAGGCTGGAAGACCAGCTTAAACCAACCAACTTAGGCTGGTTTCAGTTGTTGTTCTTGTTATTTTAACAGGGTTGTTCATATGAATAATTCTTGAGCCAGATTTTTTCAGTGAATCAGTAGATTCAGTTCACAAAACCAGTCTGAATGATTTATTCACCAATGACTTATCTAGGGTGCGTTTCCCAAAGAACAACATCACTTGCTGCTTAACTAACATAGTACGATGCATTGTTGGAGAAGCTAATTAACTAGCTAGACATGACTGTTTCTCAAAAACAACAAAAAGTTAATGACGTCAAGCAGGTCTTGAATGTTAACTTCTTCTAATTAATCAGTTCGACATCAAATCACATACTCACTTTATTAAATGCTGCTTTAATAAAACAGATTGAAATCTGTATGATATAGATTGTACTACATCTTAGCTTGCTTATTTGCTCAAGTGCGTGATTTAGGTCTATATGTCATACTGACATAAAACACTGCTTTTAAACCACAGGAGTTCCAACCACACCACTTTGTGATGCTGTTTGCGAATGTTCAATGACTTGGTGTTTCCCGAATCCAACAAACAATGTTGGTAACAACAAAACTAGCAAACATAGTTGGCTAACAATGCTTTTGGGAAACACCACAGGTTCTCAAATTTAACTCATTGATTCAGTGATTCAGATTCTGTGGTTAACAGCTCATTGAGGACAAAAGCCTTGGCCAAGTGATTCATACAAGTGCTCTTGATAGGTCTGATAGTGTTAATTAAAAACTGTGTGTGTGTGTGTGTGTGTGTGTGTGTGTGTGTCATTATGCTAAAGAAATAAAATGTTATGCTAATAAATTATGCTAATAAAAGATAAAACATTATCCGCTTTTGGACATAGTTACTTTAAAAAACAACAACAGTACTTTCTGCCTTGTTTTCTCTCATATTTCATGAAAATATTTCAATATATTATTTCCAAATTTATTCTGAAGTGGCACTTCCACAGTTCATCCTTAGAGAAAAGTCCCCTGCTAAGTGTGCTGCTGAGTACTTGCATTGTTGAAGATGAAGACCATTTACCCCAAGCTTTTGTTGAAATCATGACAGCATTTCCTTTGACCTTTGTGTAGATCAGTAGTGTGATTCTTTCGAGGGAATGGGGTTGGTCAAACCCAACAGCATTCCCAGGATGTGAGACACAATTAACCATCTAACAACCTCCTCAATATTCAATTCATCGAAAATGTCATTGAGAGTCTTTCAGATTTCAAAAGAGAACAAAATAAAGCAACAAATACATTAATATGGTCAGTTTTGAGGAGATATGTGGAACTCTAGCCTACTGATGAACTTATGGATGCCAAGGGGTTCAACAGCATTTAGTTGAGTATCTTTTTGTTTGTCCTAATAAACACCACAGTTAATGGCGTCACAAAAGCTTGTTTGCTGTTAAAGACAAAGCAGCTATTATTCTCCCTCACTTGGTCTCTGACCTTGTAAACAAGAATGCCTTGGCACCCTCTGGGCGCCATGTTAAAAAGTTCACCCAATCGCGCATCTTTGCGGACCTGGTCCTTTAAGGTCATTCCATCCTGACAGGCTACTTTTTTTCATTTTTCATTTGGATTTTGCATCATGTACAACATATACAAAACAGCTGTTCCAAATTCATAAATCTTGAACATTTTAGAACCATGAGTTTGTGTTCACCCAGAATACAGGAACACACATTTAAACTGGCATAAACATGCACTCCACAAACCAACCATCCCCCTCCATTCAGCCGGTCTGGTGTCTGTGAGAATGCCTGCAGTTATTAAAATTCCAGGATCTAAGACATGTCCAATCATATAGGCCCATTGATCCTCACACAATGAATGTAATTGCATCACCAGTTTTAACCCTTTCTGACTTTCATTATTAAGATAATTCATTTTTGCTACTGTGCCTTTATCTGTTTTGATTACCTAATCTCCACAGTGTCATCGGGACAGACCAGTTTAGATTAATACTAAATGAGCTACAAGAACTCTGCTTTACACTATTGGAATGGAACAGTATGCAAGCATAGCTGGTTATAAGTTGAAGGAGTTCATGACCAACAACCTTAAAAGGCCAACTTGGGCAAGCATAAATTTCCTTGCTGGAACAGGTTGGTTTGTGTTGGATTCATGCTGGTCTGGCTAATGGACCAGCCATGCTGTTCTCCAGCAAAACTTGGTCTTTCTGATGCATGGTCCAGCTGGTGGACCTAGGTCAGAGACTGATGTTAATCAGCAAAGTCTCCATTTGGTTTTTATAAAAAACTTGCACTCAGTCTTTACTCATGTGAATTGGCCTGACCAATTTTGAAAATGAACTGTTTTTAGAGTTATTATCATAAAAAACATTTATGATACTATTCATTTCAGATTTTACTGCTGTTTTGAGATTTTATTGAAATGAGAGTTTGGCATCCAGTTTGTGAGATTTTGGTTATTTCCCTATTCAGTTAGACAGGAGCTGTACATACTGAAAATAGCTTTCCAATGGTGCTTTCCAAAGAAGACCGAAGAGTTATGAACGGCTGAATGCCTGATACCCACTGCAAGGCACACAAAATGGGAAACTCTTAAAGAATTTTGAAGTCATCTGATGTGTCGCAATCTTTAACAGTCCACCTTGAAACAAAGCTGTCGTGATGCCAAACCACCTCATGGAAGAAGAAAGTTTTTTCTTCTAAAGTAATTTTTTCTTTTTTTATTTTACGACTTTGACAATGAGATCAACTAAAAGCTGGATTTTCAAAAGTTTAAGTTCAAGGCAAACACCAGGGATCTCCAACCGTGCTTCTGGAGAGCTACAATCCTGTAGACTTCAGTTCTAACCGTGCTCCAACACATCTGCTTGTAATTATCAAGCAACCCCCGAAGACCTTGATTAGCTGGTTCAGGTGTGTTTGATTGGGGTTGGAGCTGAAATCTGTAGGATGGTAGCTCTCCAGGAGCAGGGTTCGAGACCCCTGGTATAGAAGCTGCACTTTTGTTGCAGTAAACTTGCACAACATTCTTGGATAAATAATTTATTGGTTGCATGCTGGTCTGTTATTGTAAGGACATTGGATTTACATTTTCACTATCCCCTAAATAAGACATTGAACCAAACAAACTATGACTGGTTACTTTACATGTCTGTCAGAAGGCCTGTTGGATGGTCTATGGCAGGGTTCTCCATCCCTGCTCCTGGAGAGATACCATCCTGCAGATTTCAGCTCCAACCCCAATCAGACACACTTGAACCAGCTAATCAAAGTGTTCAGGGCTACTTGTGAATTGCATGCAGGTGTATTGGAGAAAGGTTGGAAGTTAAGTCTGCAGGAAAATAGCTCTCCAGAGGCACGGTTGGAGATCCCTGATCTATTGCCAATGAAAGTAAAGTTGGAGTCCAAACCTTCTGCTGTCAGTCTGAAGGTCTGGCAACACCAGACTAGTCTAATACAGGCTCGTTTGAAAAACTTGTCTGTTGCAACATTTCTGCAAAACAATATTACATTGCTTCTTATACACTTGTACATTGTGCAGCGAATGACACTAAAGAGCTTTTTTAGATTTTTTTGGAAGCAGATGAACGTGAATATAGCAATTTTTGTTACGTTATTTGTCTATTATAAGGTTAATGCTCTATTAAGTTTCACACCTACACTAAACCCTACCCTAAACCTAACCGAAAGTGTTAACAAATGCCAACCTGGGATAAAAACACATTTGCTGAAGCAACCATGACATTTTAGCATTTTTCTACAAGACTTTAATGGTGACTTGTGTTTCACAAGACTGCAACCCCAGCATTCTGCCTTTCAGGTGCACCAGGTAGGCTATTGAGCAACTTTTCTGTCAGAAAAGCCATTGTGAAGTCATAATTTGCCTGAAAAGAAATAAAAGTTGCTGGTGTTTTACTGTCACTAGTGTTCATTTCAGCTATGTATATTCAGTTTGTATATGGGTACATCTCAGCATACACCGGCTACAAGGGCCTTTCGCACCACTTTAGTTTCTAACTAAATGTACAGTACTAAAGAACTGGAAAGATTTTGCACAAACTATTTCCCAGTACCATTTAAAGTGTTGCATTCGCACTGACACTGTGTACTAGGAAGTGACGTAAGCTGGTCGACAGTGACGTCATTCTTGAGCGGCATTCAACAATGAAAACAAAGAAGAACAATATTAACAACAGTTATAGGGTGGACGTAGTGATCCCAGCTGTGTTTTTGTTGTGTCTCGTGGGTTTCACAATAATGGACATGGAATGTCGACGTATACGTAAAGCGATTGAACGATCGGAAAAGAGGACTAAGAATCGACAACTGGCAGTGCTACATTTGCTACAAGTGCCTGCACTTCAGTGTCCGTTCATTTTTCGCAGTTCTCCATACTTGCGAAATAAGTTGATACAATGTTTACAGTATGTTTACACAGTGTTTTAAATCATGGCGGATGAGGGCATTTCCGTACGTGACTGGCCAGTCAATGTCTACTTACATCACGGGTAGTACCAGTTGTGCTGGTTAGACCCTGCTCCGGAGTAGGAGCTAATTTGGTTCTCGAAAAGGCAGTCCGTTACTAAAATCGCACCTAGTTCCAGCGGTGCGAAAATGCCAAAAAGTGGGTAGTTCCACAATTAGTTCTGGTACTATGAAAAGGCTCCCGCAGTGTGAAAGCCTTTATTGCTGTCCGAGTTAACAAGGAGATCCTTAAATTTAATTATTTTTGCCATTAATAAAGATTTTAATGAAAAACAAACAAACAAAAAAATATCTTAGCAGGCACCTTGATGTTGATAAGACATCAAATTGACATCAAACATTGGCGTCAAAAATGCAAATCAAACTGATGTCAAAAGCATTTTTTTTTCTGATTGTGAACAAAGATCACAGAACAACAGATGAATGATTACTGTCATTGGTCCATATCATGATCTGAATTTGATTAGCTGTGCAGCACTACTCCTGATTGTTTACTTCAAATTGGCCAAATTCGGTTACATTCTGCATTATTCAGTGAATTGTGGTTTTATGCCTGAATTTCAGTTCCTTCCATATTGTTCCATGTTGAAATCAAATATCTAATGAAGGTACAGTTTCAACAAAGGAAACGACAGGGTTGCACATTTTTTTTATAAAATGAGTTAATAGAGTCTCTAATGGAGTATTTAATTTTTTCCAGATGTAAAAAGGACATTAAGTCCTTCAACCAAGAGAAGTTAGGAGGGGGGCATGAGGATTTCCAATGTAACAATATTCGTACTTCTGGCTACCAATGAAGCAAAAGCAATAATATCAGCATGACGCTTGTTGTACAAGCCATCAGCAGGGGGTACTTCAAAAATGCAATTATTGGGCAGGGTTTCACAGAAACTATAAGAGCCTTTCACAATGTAGCAAAAAAAGAAGACCAGAATGGATACAATTTAGGACATGAATAAAATGAATGAATATGATCTGCTGGGGATAGCGAACATCTATTGCACCTATCATCTTCTGTTAAAAAAAGTTTCTTCAGCTTTGCCTGAAATGAATTCTCTGAACAACTTTGGACTGAATAAGATTCAAACGAGCACAAATACAGAGTTAATTTTAGCTAGAGCACTATTCCATAACTCTTTGTCAATTTCCAGTCCTAGCTCCCTCTCCCAGGTTTCCTTGAGTGCAAAAAGAGGAGGGAACTGTGAAGAGCATAATGGCATAAATTGGGGCAATATGGCTGTGAGATTTCGAAAGTGACTTTATAACTTCAATTAAAGCTTCCTTTGGCTGGTGAAGAAAGGTAGTAAAATGTGCTTTAGCAAAGTCACATAATTAAAAATAGCGAAATAAACTGGATTTGGAAATTTTGAATCTATGGCGCAAATCATTGAATGTCACAAATGTGTGATCAGAAAACAAATCATGAAACGATACCAAACCCTTCTCCCTGGGCTGTGCAAAAGTTCAATCCAAAGCCGAAGGTGTGAAAAGGTGATTACCACAAATCGGCATATAAATGGACAAAGTGTTTAATTTAAAGTGGTGACGAAACTGTTACCAGATTTTAAGCGAAGAAAGTACAATCGGGTTAGTGGTGTATTTAGAGAGGTGCCACAAGTTGGGATCAAAAACTAATGCTGGTAATGAGGACGATATGCAGGAGCTAGCTTCTATCATACACCAATTAATATCCGGGGAGTTACACCATGCATATATTTTCTGAATATTAGCTGCTCAATAGTAGAAACGGAAATTTTGAAGAGCGAGACCCCCTTCTTGTTTGGTTCTTTGAAGAGTTGACTTGTGTACACGTGGAGGCTTACCAGCCCAAATATATGAGGATATAGAGGCATCAAATGTTTTAAAATAAGATTTGGGGAGAAAAATGGGAACAGTCTAAAAAAAAAAAAAAAAAAGTATTTGTGGAAGGATATTCATTTGATTATTAGGATTATTAATTGAGTCAATCCTACCTACTAATGATAGTGCAAGACTTTTTCGATGCGCATGGAGGAATTTATTCAGTAAATGTTTCCATCATAGTTTACACACATTTTTTCTTATCGGATAAAAAGTTTATCCTACTCAAATGTGCACATATGTTTTTTATGTGCATTTTTAGAATTTATGCACATCTTGGTGTTACCATCTTGCGTTTTGTTATGCGATATTCCAAAGTGTGCACAAAAATAGGTGGGTGGAAACGCAGCTATTGATTTGATGTAAACTACATTGGCCTACATATACAATAAACCAATATCAGTGTGATTATAAACTTCATACTTTATTGACATACTTTATTAACTTCATATAAGTCTTGACTAACATTTGACATCAAATTGATATCAAGATGCCTCAATCTTGTGTTCATATTTATGTTTTTTTTTAAAGAGTTGTTTGCAAAAAAAGTTTGCTAACATAAAACCATTAACAGACTGCCCGATAGTCCAGCAACATATTTTCATGTCTGATCAGGGCCCGTAACCACCAAAGACATTTTGGGGAACAAGTCCCCCAATAATTAGAATTTTTTTTTTTTTTTTTTTTTTTTTTTTATCAAATATGGCCATTTTGTGAGAGAGATGAAAGTTGTGTGAATTATGCACATCTGTGTTTCTTTCTACAATGAATGAGTTGCTGGGAAATATAACACAGCCATTCAGTGTTAAAGTTATATTATTAGAGTTGCAGGGCAATGTTGACGAGTTTCTTTGCTCCTGAATGTTTGTCACACCCCAGAACAGTTTGTGACAGATTGTGTGTGCACTGCATGATCTCTTATGTGTGTGTGTGTGTCAAAGAAAGAAGCACATTAATACAGAATTATACAGATAATTAAATGCCTAATGCACACCAGTATTCCGACAGACCATGGTGTGTGTGTGTGTATTGTAGGAGCTAGCGACGTATGGTGACGTGTAATGGTGTAATAGTGGTGTCCCATTTCTTAGGGGAGTATTTTTACCCCTACCCCTTGACACTGTGTTTCAAGGGTGTAGGTGCAGGTGAAGGGGTATAAAATAGAATTGGGATTGGGCCTAAGTATCTTCACTGGTTAACCTGGTTTTCATTACAGAACTTGTCTTTTTTTTGGTGATTTGCTATTATAGCCCGCAGGTTATACAAGATATTTACATGCAATTGGAAGAGAATATTGAGAGGTATCTTAATCATGTGAGGCTGCTGCCATTTGCACGAAAATGGTTTCTAAATGTGATTAAGCAGCTTTTTATTGGTTTTCTTTCTTCATATTGTGTTATTTTTGCCAGGATATAAAGGATAAATATCAAAAGCAATGTCTATAACACAGTGTTATCACGCTGCATACTAAACCCAGGGTCTTTTGTGCCAACACATAAAACATCACTGGCACACACACCTTGACAGACTTTCTGATGACTTCCCTTCCTGTTCACCCACTCGGACACTCACGTTTCGCTTCAGGCCGCATTTCAGATTGTTCTTAATTTTTCATGAGGACCTTTTCGTTCTGCTCCCTGGAACTGAGAGGTCTTCTTCTGCCAGGAACATCAATTCTTTATTCCTCTGCATCATCCGCAACTTTTCGTGCCAACAGCTGTCACTTGTCAGAGTCTGTGAAAATGGGTTACGTCAGATTTCTCCCGTTCTGCTTTCAGGGTATTTTGAGTTTTAACACTATTCGCACAGTAAGTGTTTATCAGGGTGAAAGTCTGTGAAAGAACACACATTTAGACATGACAGCTAAAACAAACTGTTCTACAAAAGAATTCACTCCAGAAATTGTGGGAAAATGTCATTTCCATCGTCAGTATCATAATAATAATACATCACCTAAGAATTTTGGGTGGTGAGAGAAAAACTGAGAAATTTCAGACTGAAACAGAGATAAATGTACAGAATATCATATTTTAAAATTACAAAATTACTATCAGAAAAGTGGTGCTTGTTTTATGAAAGAATATATATAGATATGGATATTTTCTTCACACTTTTAATGTAAAAGATCAGGCAGTTCAAAAAACCTTTCTGAATGAGATATTTATAAATAAGGTTAAATCATTCTTGAGTCAGCTGAATCATCCTGAGTAGTTCTTGAGTCAACTAACTGAGTCATTCAACCAAGAATCATTTATTTTTAAACTATTTTATTGAGGGGGTAGAAATAAGTTACTGGACATTCTGGAAATTACATGTATGACTTGAGTGAATAGTAAAAATGCACGAATTAAATACAGTTGATTTTAATCAACAACATATTATTAAGACATTTGTAATTATTTATTGTAAATACTAATTATTTTTAGGTTCGAAATGTATTTGTTTTTATGTGCTAAATCAGGGCTGAACATGTACTTATAACAATTATTGTAAC
The DNA here is from genome assembly GCF_018340385.1 of Cyprinus carpio. Classification (NCBI taxonomy): domain Eukaryota; kingdom Metazoa; phylum Chordata; class Actinopteri; order Cypriniformes; family Cyprinidae; genus Cyprinus; species Cyprinus carpio. Next base: position 18,867,175 of record NC_056621.1, on the reverse strand, counting down.
AACCATTATTGATAAAACGGACTGACTGATTCAAGGTATTCATTTTAATCAGATTGCCATCTTTATAGCAAAACTTCCTTTGTGAAAGAATAATTTTTCAGACATGCCATTTCAATGAAATTGTAGAGGCGGTTCACAAAACCTGTCTAAATGGTATATTCACAAATAGGACTGAATCATTCTTGAGTCAGCGGAATCATTCTGAGTTGTCCTTGAGCCAATTTACTGACTCATTCAACCAAGAATCAGATCTTTGGAGTCAGTCAATTATTTTCTCTTTTTTTTTTTTTTTTTTTTTTTTTTTAAGGAAGAAATGTTACTTAAGTTACAATTAATCAATAAAAAAAAAAAAAAAAAAAAAAAAAAAAAAACCTGTTTATTATTAGCAGGCACACTGTACTTTCATTCATTTTTATCAGTTCATGCATTTTCTGGCTCATGGGAGTTTTACTTACTCAAAGTTGCTCTAAGGGCAGAAAGGAAAATGATTGGTTGAAAGATTCTTTAGTAAGTAAAACTCTCATGAGCCATTTTCTGGGAATCAGACCTGTGACCTTGAAGTTGCTGGTGGGACAATCTACTGTTTTAACTACAGAAATTGCTAATAATTGCCTTTGTGGCTTTAAATTAATGTATCAGAGCATGTAATATCCCACAATGTCAGCGACCACATGGTGATTGAAAGAACCACTGAACTGTTCGGAAGAACAGATTTGTGGAAATGAGTTGGACTTCCCATCACAACCTAATCCTTCACTTTATCTTTAATATATTACGCTACAATGCATGCACCTATAGAATAGTATATCTCATCTATTTCCTCCGCTTCATTTTACTTTCCCTTTGGGTCACGCAGGGGTAACCACCACAACTGCCGGCACGCCTCGCACTGCGTAAACGTCAGAATTACTCACAATCATACGAGACATTTATATGTTTCCTTTTTTCCGCCTCTTCTTTGCGTTTTGGAACTGATATCAACGGACTATCTAAAAGCCACATGGCTCATCAACGGGCCTCTGCGTTTGGCTGAGGACACAGATGAACAAACCCTTTATCCCCCCCACCAGCTCAGTTTATGGAGTCCCTTCCAATCTTTGATACGGTTGAGACTACGAGATAAAAGCGATGGAGAGGATGCCAAGTCCATGTGTCTGTGATGTGCGCTTAAGCTCAGTCTCCTGCAGATTGGCTGCTCTTTGAAAAGAGGAGACAGATAGGCAATTGCCTTAATTTCCCTGATAAGACAATGAATCACTGGAATTTGTCAGAGATAATTGAGTGCTGTGCTGGTATTTTACTCGCTGGAGTTAAGTGGAAATCCTGGTCACACCCCCTCAAATCTTTTGCAGATGTAGAATCTCTATTATAAAAGCTGTCTAAGTGTGTCTTCTCGAATGCCTCATGGTTTGGTGGAATAACTCAATTGCTTTAAATGTGCGCAAAATTTTAATGTGGATTCAGATGAGGTTTATGGTTGATCTGGAATTTGAACTCTGGCATTTGACACAATCACAAAACGTGATATGCGGGCCTCCTGAGAATTGCTTGTGAAATAAAAAATGAAGTCTGTCATGCAACCGTGAGGTTATTCAATTCACTCAGTGGGTGCATATTATACATTTTTATCATTATTTTTATTAACTAACAGCTTATTGACAAAAACCTAGTGCACTCTCAGGACTGGGTTGCGGCAGGAAGGGCCCCCCAAAGTTCCACTGTGGTGACCCCTGATAAAGGGAGCAAGCCAAAGGAAGAGAGAGATTGATCAAACACCTGACCAACATTAGGTAAAACAATGGTGACCAATAGTGGGAAACCTGTTTGAAAACAGTAGCTAAATTAAGAATAGCATGCTTCTTATGCTACTTAATTTCTGCCATGGCTGTCATGATAGTAAGAGTAGTATGCTAGTCAAAAATCAGGAAATCATTTATTTTGCAGTTTACTTGGAAATATATACAGCCTACCCTTCAAAGGTTTGGGGTCAGTAAGATTTGTCTTACCAAGGCTGTAGTTATTTGATTAAAAACACAGTAAAAACAGTAATATTGTGAAATATTGTTACAATTTAAAACAGCTGTTTTCTATTTCAATATATTTTAAAATGTAATTTATTCCTGCGATGAAAAGCTGAATTTTCAGCATCATTACTCCAGTCTTCAGTGACACATGATCCTTTATAAATCATTGTAATATGCTTTGTTGCTCAAGAAACATTTCTTATTATCAATTTTGAAATATCAATTTTTAAAAAAGCATTTATTTGAAACAAATCTTTTGTCACATTATAAATCTCTTTACTGTCATTTTGATATATATATATAATATATATATATATATATTATATATATATATATATATATATATATATATATATATAATTCCATTACATGATTCTTGTGCCATTTCCAACGCACCCAATGATATATTTATAATGATATTGCCTCACCGTGATCAAGTTTCTAGTCTCACCATAGCCGTTAATTGAATTGTAAACATAGATGGTCATTGATGTATTTGTATGACGTCAAGAAGTTGCAGAAGTTCAAAACAAGTGGTTTTGGGAGCCTATTAGATGCTCTTTTTGGACTCGGGAGGGAGGTTTAAGTTCTGAAAGTTACCGTGTATTTTCCTACACCAGGCTTTTTTCAACAAAAAGATCAAGGAAGATTTGTTTCCTCGTGAGGTGACCTCAGAAGTAGTTGTTTCTCTTTTGTTAATCATACAGTTGTTCACAGGGAAACCCTCCAAAGACACAGCAATCTCTCCGGACCATCATCACAAAAGACATCTTGCTCCCAGACCCCGACAGCTGTTTCTTTTTTCTTCCACCACACAACCTTTATTCATTCCGTCCATGTATCCGATTTGTTTGCAATATAATCTAAAAGGAAGAAAACTCCTGAGGAAGTAATGTGAGAGCTAGCTACTTTCCCTCAAGAGGGGCTATTACTCTTTAACAGTGTTTAGAGTGTAAGGCCTCTGTTGTTTTTCATTACGAAAGGAATCACCTTGACTTTGCCAAGGATCTTGATCAAAACCAGCCTCTTATGACTTTTAATTGAAGCAAGCTGGACCTCCGTGTAGAGCTCAATGCACATAATGTGACAAGTTAGCCCATCTCTTTAACAGCATTTCTTGAAAACAAAGCAGAAAGAAAAACACACGGAATGGCTTTTCTATTAAGGCAATCTGTATTTGTCATAATTCAGTGTCTAGATTATAATCAAGGAAACATAAATCCAGTTTGGCATTTGCCACATCTCAGGGGCAGCTTTGTGCACTTTTTTGCATTCGTTATTGACGTGTTACTGTACGTGCATTTTTTTGTAGCTCCCTCAGGTCAGCTCTAGCTAGAATTAATTTGAGCGCAGTCTAGTTATGAAGGCTGGCAAGTTATGAAATCACAAATACTTTGTTATTTCTCCCACACATTCTCTTGATTCTCAGATGTTTCTCCTTTGAAAAGCACACCAGTAATCTCAAACAATTTCATCAAATTCATCAATGTACCAATTATATGAAACATTCTGTTGGCATTTATTAAAAATACTTACCTTTGTCTCAATTTGTTCTGTTGTTATTTTTAAGAGAAATATCTGAGACAACGTTGATTGACAGATGCTTTCTTACTCATGACCTGAGAAATGACCTGAATTTCCTTATTTTATCTTAGCTGTTGTGGCCCCTTGACACATCATTAAAACTAGTGTGGTATCCAGCACCCATAACCATAACCTTTGACCCCATATATTTTTTCAAGATTTACGAGTTTGTGAATTATTCAGTGACAACTTTCTTCAGAACTGTGTATAGGTTATTTTTTGGCATGCAAACTGTTTGCCTTTGTGCAGTGCAATTTGTTGTTTGCCAAATCTGAAGACTTTTTAAACAAACATCTGTGACGTGATGTAACATACAGGCAAGTATGGTGAACCATACTCAGAATTCGTGCTCTGCATTTAACCCATCCAAAGTGCACACACACCGTGAACACACACCTAGAGCAGTGGACAGCCATTTATGCTGCGGTGCCCAGGGAGCAGTTGGGGGTTCGGTGCCTTGCTCAAAGACACCTCAGTCATGGTATTGTCAGCCCGAGACTCAAATCCACACATTTCTCTGTGATTTTAGTCCATATTGATACGATAGCATCACAAGCAGATTTGTCGGCTGCACATCCATAATGCTCTATTGGACTGAGATCTGGAGGTCATTTGAGTTTAGTGAACTCATTCAAGAAGTTTAATAAACCAGTTGGAGATGATTTGAGCTTTGTTACATGACACGTTATTTTGCTGGAAGTATCCATCACAAGATGGGCACACTGTGGTAATAATGCGATGGGAATTGTCAGCAACAATACTCAGGTAGGCTGTGGCATTTAAACAATGCTCAGTTGGTACTATGGGGCCCAAAGTGTGAAAAAATATTTGTTATCAGCCATGACTTAACGGGAAAAAAACAGAGCAGACATTGAACATGGATGAAGCTTTCTAGAGCACACGTGTCGACCACCCGCATTCACGCACAACTTCAAATGGAGTATACTTTGAAAGGCTACGCATTCGACTGCATACGCTAGCGTACGCATACGTAAACGAAGTATACTTAGAACTTTACTCCACCACTAGCAGCCTGAAGCACTACTACAAATATGCATGGAGCCATGCTTTCATGTTATGCAAAATTCTAACCCTACTATCTGAATGTCACAGCAGAAATCGAGACTCATCAGACCAGGAAACCTTTTTCCAATCTTCCGCTGTCCAATTTTGGTGATCTATGCGAATCGTAGCTTGAGTTTTCTGTTCTTAGCTTACAGGAGTGATACTCTGTGTGGTCTGCTGCTATAGGCCATTGGCTGCAAGGTTTGACGTTACGCATTCAGAGATGATCTTCTGCATACATCGGTTGCAATAAGTGGCTATAAGAGTTACTGTTGCCTTTCTGTCAGTTCAGTAACCATTTTCCTCTGACCTCTGCCATCAACAAGGCATTTTCGCCCACAGAACTGCCGCTCACTGGATATTTTCTCTTTTTCAGACCGTTCTCTGTAAACCCTAGAGATGGTTGTGTGTGAAAATATCTGCAGATCAGAAGCTTCTGGAATACTGAGGGGGCATTTACACAACACCATTTTTAACTTAAAAGAAAAACTTTATGTGTTTTAGCTGTTCATTTACATTACAATTGTGTTTTAGGGGTCTGAAAATGCAAACTTTTGAAAATAGATTTCAAAGTGTGATTTTTAAGATGATACTGTTAACATCTCCATTTAAACTACAAAAATGCTCATTTTTGAAAACATTGACATTATTTTTTAACAACGTGACATTACCAACTACTGGCCTGACATGCATAGTCTAATACAGTGTTTTAAGTCATTTCTGTCATCTATGCGAATGAGGATAATTTTGACAACATTTTTGTCTGTATGTGAAAAACGTGAAGGAAAGACTTTTTTCATGTTTAGTACATTGTTGGCATGTAAACATACATGGAACGAGAGCTTTGGGTTACCTAAACTTGAGTTGGATCGTGATGCCATCCCCCTCCCTTACATCCAATTGTTTTTCATCTCTCTTAGATTGTCCAATTGAAATAAAGACAGAAATGGCAAATATTTCACTTTAAAAAAGTTAAAAGTTACTAGTTAATCAATGATGCAGCAGTGCCATTGAAGAACTTGAGATGAAATACGAGATGTGATGTACAAACAAAGCAACTGAATATCACTTGATTAGAATATTTTAATCATACGTCCTTTTCGATCAAAATGCAATATTGTCAATAAAGTGTGAAAAAGGTGCACAAAAAATAGAGAGATAATTGTGTGTATTTATATATAAATAAAACAAACTATGAAATTTGCCATATTTTGTACCAAAAATATTGGATATATAATTTCCACAACTGTCTGCAACAGAATGAATGGTGAATTTGAGACGTGGTGGGAGTGACATTGTTCAAGGGCATTGACGGACTGCTCCTGTGTCCATTGTTGGAGATAGCTATTGGACAGATTTAAGAAGAAGCGAGAGTGTCATTTTAAGAGAGTTGAGCCCAGTCTCATGAAAATGCCTATCAATTGCACGATTTTCACTTTCTATTTGGCATGCTATTTATACGCAGAAATTGACTTTGCTGTGCATATGATATGCATATGTTTGGCGTGAATATAATATGCAGTTACACGTGCATATTATAAGCAACGTCTTGGTGTACATATGATACCCAGTTTTGGCGTACATATACCCCACACCCTTAATCCTAACAACTGCGTATCATATGCACGCCAAAGTCAATTTGTTTATAAATAGTACTCCCTTAGAAATAGAATAGAAATAGAAACTCATGGTATTTATACATACTTTCATGAGATCGGGTTGGAGCATTTAAGTGCTTTTTAGACCCCAAGCCTTTTACTTTGACTTACACTGAGGGAATTCAAAGAAGGACAAACCAGGGTTATTATCATTAACTAAAGCTAAATCTATTAAACTTGCTTGAAATTAAGCTGAGATATAGATAGATAGATAGATAGATAGATAGATAGATAGATAGATAGATAGATAGATAGATAGATAGATAGATAGATAGATAGATAGATAGATAGATAGATAGAATCTAAGCAGAAATAAAAATAAATGAAACTTAAATAGTAATATTAAAAAAAAATAGAAATGACAAAATCACATGAGAAAATAATTAAAAAATAAACAGAAATGTAAAATAAAAACTTAAAATAAAAACTAAAAATATTAAAATAAACTTTACTAGTACATAATACCAAAATAACACTGAAAATGTGAAACCTCTCATTTTTCACACCTGGAGCTTTATAATTTAACTCTCTTGCTGTTCTGATATTCCTCTCTCCTGACACTCGTGAAAAACTCATATTAACTTATTGCAAAAAACTAGCTCTGGTTTTCACCCTTTTTGCCATTTCAGAATAAGTAGTGAAGGGACTAGAGCACCATTCACCATCATTTATTATTCCTGCCATCCTTTTACTTTTTTTGGCAATTCACTCCATCCCATTTTGCATTTCTGCTTTCACTACTCATCCATCAGAAAGCTTGACGTCTTCCAGAGACTTCTCCTAGGAAGGACTTTTTGATGTGCACTCGCTCGCATTGCACTCTGCTTCGAGCTGCACCGAACAACAGCCGAATGTGGGAGGCAGATGAGCGGTGAACAGTCTTGGCACGTGATTAGTGAAAGGCACAGAGGGATTCAATATGTCCGCCAGCATTCACTGTGGATGACTGAGCTGAAACAGGATGATCAGACATGGAGGACACACAATGCTCAGCTTCTCTCAGAGATGTTCGAGTTTCCTCACCCTCTAAGAAAAGGAAATGATATATAACAGTTAAACAAGAATAATTAACCAGCCGTGAGGCATCTTTAACCCCTGAGCCAATATTATCTTTCATTTCAAGGTCACTCGCTCGCTATCTCTCAATAGCCAATCGTAAATCTTAACGTGGAAGTGGCCCCTCCAGCAACAAAAGGACAGACGGTCCGGCTCGGAAGGTTTGCGCGAAAGCATCGTCAGCTGGGAACGCAACTGAGAATCACATCCAGGAAGGCCTTGGCAAAGCTTCAGCCTTAAAAACAAACACAATGTTCTGACGCCCAGTGGATTCGACAAAGGTTAAAACAATATCGTCTGTGCGATTAATTCAGCCAATCTGCTTTTTCATCAGCTTGGCTTCATGGACACACTTCTTGTCTCTTTTACGTGTTGCAGACATAGACCATCACGTCGTTGTTTTCCGGCGACTGCTGTGTGTATTTCGGCCAAAATATTTAGTGACTCAGCCTAATGAGAATCAGTCGCGCAACCAGCGGCGCTCGAGGGAAGGGAGTTTGAAGTGGGACTCCTCTGAAGAAAGGAAATGATAACACACAGCTGGAGAGGCGGCCGTAAAGAAACCCCCAGACACCCATCACGGACATTTACCATTCATCACGACCAAAATTTTGCTTTATACATTAGAGCAGTCATAACAACCACAAGTAGACTGAGTAATATCATCATTCATTGCCTTCGACGCGCTTTCGGCTAGTCTTCGTTCAACTTTTCCACGTTCTGCTATTTGTATCTAGATGTAACTGTAACCTGCACAAAAGGGAAAAAGCTTAACAAAACCTTAGCATTCTACAAAATGGGCTATTTGTACGGTTGTTAATGTTTTGACAGGCAGACTATTGTTGTGTAGCAACGCAGCCATTTACATAATTTAGCAATAACGTAAGAACTTGCATAACAACTCATTCATTTCAATTCAGCTACAGCTCCCAGCATGGCCCCATGATTCGCAGACGCACCGCGGCCAGCTGAAATGGCTCTCTGAACTTGTTCTACTGCGTTTACAAACTGCTCTGCACAGCAGGGATCCCAACAGGCCGCCTTAGACCTTTTGGCCTCCTCACCTATTGTGACTTTCTCCCAGTGTGGGCTCATTGAAAACAATAATAGTAAATGTCTGGTAGACATTAACTGGTAGATGACACTTCCATGAACAGGATACGCTTTGGTGCCCCATGACATTTTTTTAAAGCATTAGAGGTACAAATCCTGTTTGTTATGTTAGAAAAACTATTATCTTGCATAAGATTAATGAAGCATGAAGAGTAGCTATTTTTAAAAGTCCAATAAATTTTATTGCATAGTAACAAAATTACAGTTTTAAATTATCTCAAATTTCGACATAATATATACATGATTAAACAGCAAATAGGTTTGAACTCATTAAAATTATTATTCTGGAAGATTAAGCACCTCCTTTCACTGAAAAATTTGCTGTTATTTATTTATTTATTAACAAGCAGTGTTTCTCAAAGGAGGGTGAAACAATCCAGATGGACATAATTGTTTGTAATAAATATAAATTTATTTATTTACTTATTTATTTAAATTGTTATTTTGATCTGAATTAAATATAAATAAATATTAATAAAATATTTTACTAAAATAATAATGACCAAATCATTAAAAATAGTGTGTTTATTTTAATTATTTTTAATCTGAATGTATACACTAAATGATGTTATAAATATTGCATAGAGATTATAAATGATATTTGATAAATAAATAAATTCATCCATTCATCAAATAAATTAATTCACTTTGAAATCTTCATTTTTGGTAATTTCCAATTCAAAACATTTATATAAACGATAAGGCTGCATTTTCTGTACATATACAGGATGAAACTAAAACTGTGCAACAACATAATTATTGTTAGTTGACTTTCTTGGCTTCAGCATTCAAACACATATCATATTCTCAGATTAGACACTGTTATCTTCTTTAAATAGCTTTAACATGCCAGTAAAGGTTGGATACGTACACAGAAACACTCATATGTGGTGTAGACACATTTGCAATGCTGAGTCACTGCTCTCCCACCCAATGGCTGCTTATGGATACTCATATGTAGCCATGCAGCTGCGGTCCGATGCTTAAAATAGATCAAGAAAAGGGCAAATAACTAAAAGGTACATTAGTCAAGTCAGGCTATAATAAAAGAAAATAGCACCGTTCTATAAAGAAGAGTTATTTATGAGTACTTGAAAATGAGTGCAGAAGAAAAAAGTGCTGAAGAAAATGAAAATAGACCCTTTTGCCTTCCAAACGACAACAAAAAGAAAAAATATCCAGAAAATTTACTAGTTTTAGTGCGCTATAACTCAATCTTCGGTACAAGCAGTTCAAACATACATGAACACTGAGATATTTCGGTGAGAATTATTACAACTAGACTTAGTTGCATAATACTGAGAGTACATAGCAAATGTATAATTTATGAAATGTAAAAAAGCAGAGCGAAGGGTCTTGGGAAAGCTCTGGAACGGGCCTCCCATTGCAGATGGCTCTGAAAAACGCCAACAAAGACATAATTGCTTGCATTTGTAGCTTTATTGGCCATTGAGATCCAGCTAATAGTAGAAAATAATATTTATTTGATGTTTAGACATCATATATACACAGCACAAGGACGTTTCTCGATTCCAAACATCACGTCAAGCTTATGACGTCTGTAACCTGCGCTCTGGTAAACAGAGAGTTGCATGTGTAAGAAAAATAAGGAATAAAAGTCAACAATGAGCTAGTCATCTGTGGGATGCATTTCATAGCAGTTTAAAAGGGAAAACGTCTCTAGCAGTTTGATGTGGGGAAGCCCTGTTGGTTAATTGAGAGAACACGGAAAAAAAACTCTCCGAATGTGTAGCTGGAAAATCCATTACATCATTCCAAACAAGAGACATCGAGCGGGGGAGAGCGAATTGAGAAGGAGCAAAAACAGCGAAGGGTCAAAATTGGGCCTGATTAGCAATGGTTTCCAGTGAGGCACGCCATGGGTTCCCCAAATGAAGGGAAACAGTGGTGTGTTTTTGCGTGGGTCTCGTTTTTACCCTCTTGTCCCCCCGCTGCGTTCCAGGGGCTAGCGGGTTTGTGTCTGAGGTTCATTGTGGTGGCAGCGTGAGCGCTGTGTGATCTCGTCTCACTCAGAGAAGTCTGTGCGTGTTTGTGTGTGTCTGACAGGAGCAGAGGTCACGCTAAGGTTCCGATGAAGTCAGAATGTAATTATGCCTCAATGAACCAAAGGGGAAAGTAATACAAAACAGCTGGATGTTTTTGACTCTGACTCAAGACATATAGATAGGGGTATGAATAGCTCTCTCCAAGTCTTTAGCTGCTAGTGAAAAACAGATTGTTATGATGGGAGATGTTTCTTTTTTTATGGTGGTGTCTCCTTTATTTAATAACGTAAAAATGCTCTCAAGTTTTGCGTTGTTGCATTCCGAAATGTGGACCGCAATTCATAACACGAACAGCAAAGAAGTGTCGCATTCTCAGTACTGCCACAAGGGGCGCTATGACCAGCATTGGTCTAAACTCCCTTCTTCCACTTTTCTATTTCAGGACAACTATTTTAAAAGTGGAGCTACAGTCTGAAGAAAATCTTGTTATTCGGTTAAAATCTGTACTTTTTCCTTTACATACATGATTCGATTCAACTGTGAACTTGATTCAAAGGAAAAACTCTTTTTTAACTAATACTGTAAAGTAATATTACAGGTATAATATATAAAAATAATACAGGGAACCCTATCAATATAAATACATTTAAACCACTTAACTTAGTGAGTGTTATCGGGATGTAATGAGACTTTATATTACACGTATATATCAGAGATGTCAATTTGGTGTGTTCGTTTACATCTGGAAGATGTATTTTGCTCATCTGCAATACATGGGACATTTCCTGCCAGACTATTTAACAATAGACAAACAGGTAAACTTAAGTAAACATAATGAATGTGTAATATATAGTGAATACAGTTTACTAGAGTTTTAGAGTGTTTTTATAGCTGGCTATCGTCGAGTCTATAGTCATCATGCCCATAGCCAGGGTAAGAGGGTAAGGGTTCAATTCAAGATGGCGCCAGTGTATATGGCGTGCCGTCTGTTCCTCAGCGTGTTTGTCTTCACTTTGTTTTTTGTTATGTGTTCCACCATTATGAGTCAGCCAGCTTTGTCAATGTACAGTATGATTGTCAAACTCTATTTGACATTAAATCTTCAATGTAAGGATTGCATAAAATTTTGCTGAGAGGATGCGCCACTCATTGCTGTCCTACTTGGTGTCCGTTCCCGAAGTTTCTTTGTCGACTCCCCTGCTTGCCTGGCCGGAGAAAGCGTTGTAGAAAACGCGGAAATCGAGGCAGATTTTTAGTAAAGCTAAAGGCAAGCCTATCATCCCAGATGGTTACACAATATTCCCCTTTACTTGATCTAATGAAGGAGAAGGATTATTTCATTGCTGTTCGTTCAATGTCCAATTCGTCAGGTTCGGAATTTAAATGCAGCCACTATTGAGCAATTTAAAAATGCATTCCTTAAATCTGATATTATTTTACTTTGGAGAGCCCATCTTTACATTTAGATGTGAATGCTTCACTTGATACGTTTAATTCTGTATGTTCCTCTATCTTAAATTCCATTGCCCCTCTGAGGGTTAAGAATGTTAAGGCCAAACCAGAAACTTGGTTAAATGAGGTTACTCAGGGCTTGAGGCGTGCTTGTAGGTAAGCGAAGCGTACAGTAGGTGGAAGAAGGACAAATTACAGGTGTCTTATGATACGCTACGAGTCTTTATCTACTTACAAGAATTCAGTTAATTCAGCTAAGAGAAAATATTTTGCTGATTTACTTTTAAGGTACCACAGTAATTCTAATATTCTATTCAATACTATCAACTCAGTGCTAAATCTTATTACTACATGTCCTGTTTTGTACACCATTGCATGTGAAGATTTGCAGAATTTCTTTGTGTAGAACATTGATGATATTAGGTCACATTTGGTACCTGTTTCATATGATCCTCTCATTACTTTTTTCACCTCTACTGTGTTTGATCAGTTTTCACCAATTTCTCTGAATTCTCTAGCTGAGGTAGTTAGACAGTTAAAACCTACAAACTATGGTTGCGATATTATTCCATCAAGATTAGTTAAGAACATTTTTGATATTATTGGTCCCAGTATACTGATTTTAATTAATAGAAGCTTTAAAACAGCAGTAGTTCCAATGGATTTTAAGCATGCCATTGTACAGCCCCTTTTGAAAAAATAAATAAATAATAATAATTTGGATCCAAATGTTTTATCTCATTACAGGCCTATTTCTAAATTGCCATTTTTATCTAAAATTCTAGAAAAAAATCCCATTAAACCAGTTGCAGACCTTTCTAGTTCAAAATGAGATCTTTGAGAAATTTCAGTCAGGGTTTAAAGCAAGTCCGTACAAAAAACGGCTTTTGTTGAACGTTTTAAATGATATTTTTGTTTCGATTGATTCAGGCAGCTCAGTGGTTTTAGTTTTACCAGATCTCAATGCAGCATTTGATACCACTGATCACAATATTCTTGTCTCTCGTCTAGAAAAGATAGTGGGAATCCGGGGTATGGCACTTGAGTGGTTCAAATCCTTTCATTTTAATAGAACGTTTTCAGTCTATTTTGGTCAACAGTACTCTAAAACGGCCCCATTGTCTAGTGGAGTTCCACAAGGATCCATTCTTGGCCCAGTCTTGTTTTCATTATATATGTTACCCTTAGGTTCTATATTTCATAAGCATGTAGTATCTTTTCATTGTTATGCAGATGACACTCAGGTATATCTACCTTTGCAGAAACAGCTTTTTTGAGTCACTATTGAGTTGTTTACATGAAGATTAGTCTTGGATGTCACAAAATTATCTGAATTTAAATGAAATTAAAACTGAAATAATCTGGTTCGAGGCTCCTGACACCCAAAAATCTTTTGACTTGGGCAATTTACCTCCCTTCTGTAAATCTGTGGTGAAGAAACTTGGTGTCCAATTTGATACTTCTTTGAAATTTGAAAAACAGATCAACTCTGTGGTCAAATCTTGTTTCTTCTATTTCAGATCAATAGCAAAGATTAAACCGTTTCTGTCATCCAGTGATTTTGAAAGGATTATTCATGTTTTTATTTCTGTAAAACTGGATTACTGTAACTCACTGTATATGGGTATTAGCCAAGTATTGTTAAATCGTTAAATGGTCAATGTTACGTTGGTTTAACTGTGCTTTATAAATAAAACAAACAAACAAGAATTACGGTGCATTTCCATTACAGCGTCAAATATGCACGCAGTGCCGTTGGCAACGCTACAACACCACTGCTTTGGGGCGTGTCAAATTTAGGACAGAACATGCCTCTGAAAACTGTTTACACCTTGTTTGTGTTTCATCTTCTTCTTTTAATGGCAGTCCATAAATGAAACACTTTATTGGCGCCATCTAGGTGCAACTAAAAATTCTAAATGATGAAACAGCCTATGGAGACAACCCTAAATAAAATATATGACTTTTTCAATGACAAGTGATTTCAGATCACCAGTTCAGCAAACACTTGTCAAAATGTCACAGTGACATTTTTCACTCAATATTTAAAAAAAGTCGAGGAATGCCATTTACTGGACCTCTGTAAATTTTTCGTATTCAAAAATAGATCTTGTTCTCTGAATGATCTCTGAGTTTGCTGTTTAAAACTCTATAATTCAGTTTAGAGAGTTTGCAAGAATGTTTAGCATTTGTGGTATGAAAATGATCGCTGGGAGATACTGACTGAGTGAATGTGGCTTCAGAGATTTGTGAGTGAAGGCGTGGGCGCAGCCCCAGCCGTGGTGCCAGATCCCGAAAGTTAATAAAGTGAGAAGTCGTAGTTTAAGGTCAGCAATAACTTTATATTATCTTATTTGCGAAAGATTTTATATAAAGCAAAAAAAAAAAGGTTTTGAGATTCTGTTTCATATCAAAAGTAACACAACACCAGTATCGCATGGGAGGCACATTTTTAGTTCTTTTTTTTTTTTTTTTTTTTTTTTTTTTTTTTTTGCAAGTTTTATTGCCACATTACTTGAATATAGTATAGACTAAAATACTGATTACTGTTACTGATTACTGTTTAAAAAAATAAAAAAATTCATTCAAATAAGTATAAATTAAAATTGAGAGATCTATATTTTAAGCCCAGTCTCTGTATTAGGCAGAAACAACTTCTGGTTTAACAAATTCGCAGTGTGAAACATTTTATATTGAATGAACGTTTATGAGACTGTGCACTCATAGAGATTTACTGCAACTATCCATTTCATGCGAAAAGTATGAAAACATATTTCAAACCTGTTTGTTACCACTACAGCAAAGACTGTGAATAAATTTAACAGGACATGGGCTGAATACCAGGTGGTTTTACTCTGAACTGCCTAAAAAAAAAAAGTTCAGGTTTTAAAATGAAGAGGGCAAAACTACATCACTTTCCAAGAAACCCCACTCATCATTATCTCCCAATCTGTCTCTTTCAGACATGTTTTCCAGTCCGACATCCACAGATACCGTTTCCACCAACAGTAGCAGTGCAGTAGGTTGTGGGAAACCGCACAGGGAGTGCTGGGCCGTGGAGGGATGGAGAACAGAGTGATATGGATAAGCGGTTAGTGTGGGGTGGGGGGGGTGGAGGCACAGTGCACTATTTGTTCCAGATAAAGGGGTCCAGTTACCCACATATCAGGAAATATGGAGAACAAGAAACATATTGCACAGAGTATGATCAAACAGCACACTTGGAAAGGCAACTGTCATTCCAAACCTCTACTTTGAAAAAAAGAAGGACAAATCATCCACATATTTTGGGAACATTCGTAGGCCTACTTGTACAGGGAAGGAAACAAATACTTTTTTTTTCTTCTTTTTTTTCAGTGAGTACAGGGTGTTTTTTTTCTTTATAAATGATCTATAATTAATGGTAGAAATCATGAATGAAATGTACTTATTAAATATCAGATTCTCACTCTTTCTCTCTCTCAAGAATAAGGCATGATTTTATTTTTATCAATCTATAAAAAAAAAAGTGGAAACTTGTGAGGACATTTGGAGTGTCGAAAAGTTGCTGTGTTGGATTGATAGTGATGAATTGTCTTTTGCTGAGATTATGTTAAGTTTTTTTTTTTTTTTTTTTTTTTTTTTGAGGTTTGCATTTAATAAAAGTGTTATATATATTATTTTTAAACTCTCTCTCTCTCTATCTCTCTCTCTATATATATATGTGTGTGTGTGTGTATTTGTTTTAATATCTTTTTTTTCTTTATTGAAAATTCTTATTATTAGTATTAGGTTTGCCATGTTCTAAAGCATGACTGTTGGTAACATCGTGTCACACCACAATTTTGTGGACAAATTTTAGTAAAGTTTTTTTTTTTTTTTTTTTTTTTTTTTTTTTTTTTTCTGAAAAAAAAAAGTTTTTTTTATGATTCTTTTAATAAGCCTTTTTTATTTATTTTTTCCTTCATTATGATACCAGGACAGTTGTATCACCTTAAATTTGAATACAGATTTTTAAAACATGGACCATATAAGAAATGAATTCACTTCATTTTACGTATGAATGACATTTTTATGCATTTTTGACTCATTACTTCTCTATCGAAGAAGACCTTAAACCGTAACCGAATGAAACAATAACTAAGAGATTAATGCCAGAACATGGTGACCCAGGAACTGGACGATCCTATACTGTTACCATTATAAAACACAGTTAACCTAAGACTGCTCTGGGGATTGTGGTACAATGTCTCTCCCTGCAGTGTGTTCATTGTACTCTAGAGTTAGAGAAAATGCCTCACAAACATCTCATATACACTTTTGTACTTTAACACTCTTCCAATGACATAATGGGTACATTTAAAATTAATTGCTGGCCTGCTCCACCTGAGTCTCAACAAGTTAGTTTTGTTTGTGTTCAAACAGAAGTCAATTATGCTTCCAGCGTATAATTATGGTAAAACTCTGGACACCTACCCTCAGCCAAACAGGGTATGGAAATCTTTGGAAAACCTTTCATTCATGCCTGTGACGAAGACACATTATACACAATGCTGAGATCAAGGTTTTGGAAAGGTACTTCAAACACACCGAAGCATTGTAATCTCAGGAATATAATTCTGTGGTCACCTTGGTATTTTTATAAGGATTTTTGACTGAAGTTAGCATATTGCCTGTGTGCTGATGCTACTTTCATGTGGCATGAATTTGGAAAACAGTGAAACTCCTCTTACCAAACTCCAAGAGAGGGATAACGTTTTTGATTTATTTTGTCTATTAATGTATACATTTACCAGTCACTCAAATATTCAATATAATGATGCAATAATAATATTTAAAATAATAATGCTGTCAATTTAACAAGCTGTATATGTAAAATTCTTTATTTAAAAAACATGAAATTTGGCATATTTTCTCTGCAAATACTAATATATGCGATCATACACTTTTTTTTACAAATCGAGAGTCAAAATCATCCCAATCTACTCTTTTTGACTTTGTCCATTACAGGTCTCATCACCTCTGGACATTGTGAACGGTTCCAGCTCCCCTAGAGTTAAGATGAGGATAAGAAGCCCCTCAGGCGATCTCACAGAATGGATGGCTCCCAAATCCCACCAGTTGCTGCCTTGCTGTAAACTTCCAACAATGTATTTGTAAAGACGGATCCATGTAAGGTCATCACTTTAGTTGCTCTGTTTTGTGTCCCAATGGCAACTATCCAAACACAGAGCTCAATCATTGACAAACGCTCCACCATGTGACAATAAGTATAAGCATGTATAAACTGAATCTGGGGTATTTTATTAATATCACCATAAAAATAGATACCGCACATACTATTGGGTTTACAAAACACTCAAGCTTGGAATTATTATAATAGAACCAAAGGAAGAATTTCACAGACACTGCACTATATCCTACCATTTATATATATATATATATATATATATATATATATATATATATATATATATATATATATATATATATATATATATATATATATATATATAAATTCCAGTCATTCTAATTTAGTCCCAATGTTCTTTAAATTGAATGTGTCACTTCTCTCAAGCCATATGTAGGTGGATTTCCCTGAAAAAGTGTAAAATTGTTGCCAGACACAGCAACAGTGGCTTAACCAATGGCTAAATTCTGGCAGTGTGGCGGTCTGGTTTTCCGATCAATGGCAGAGCAGAGTGTATGGGAAACAGTTGCTTTTACAGATTGCATTTTTTTTAGTCATCTCTATCCAATGTGCCACTCAGTTACGTAGTCACATATATTTTAGAGTAGGAATTGTTTGAAGTCTGAAAGCTTGGTCAGAACGCATCATACAACCTTTTGGGTTTGGTTTGACCTATTTTTACTTGGTGATTTCAGTGCCTGGCAGTAACTCTAGAAAGCAAAGCAACATGTTGGATATCCTCATTGTGTGACCTTAAACTTTGGCAGATTGTCTCTGATCTTCAGAGCTTTTGGGATTTCTTAACATTATGTCAAACATCAGCAGGATGAAGAACTTGATAGATGACATTTCTCTGTTTTCTCATAAAGCAGCAAAGCCAGGGTGAGTTGCGTCTGTGAGGTTAACACTCTGTTTAGCTTCTGCCAAAAACAAAGATGTCTGACTGAAGCCGTTGCTCTGTGAGCATGGGTTTGTTTGAAGAAAGACAGCCTTGAGGGTTTTTTTTTTTTTTTTCTAGGAATTCCAGAGGGGATTTCTAGGAATTCTGGTTGTGGTAAATGTGCCCTCCGTTGGAGGGAGTTTTTTAGTCTTTATGTTAAAAGACATATATTTCCATGGTTTTTGCCAGAATATATATATCACACTAACCTCAAAAAACCAAAGGGAATGCTGGTTAAAACAGTGTATTTAGTGTAAAATAACACTTTTTGTCTTCCTTTTTTATAAGCATCAAAGCATACTAATAAAATCAATATGAAAAAAGGCCATTTATAGTCCATTTTTGTAAGATTTGTACAATCAACCCAAATGTAAGATTGCATGGAAAAAAGTAACCAGCACATTCTTCAGAATTTATCCTTTAGTATTCATCAGAAGAAAGAAAGTTCAACCGGTTTGTACTTTTAATTTTTGGGTTTAACGAAATTCCCCACGTATTTTGAACATATTAATGCAGTGCCTTCTGAGTTCGAAAATGCTGTTTTATGACTGTCAACCCTTTAAAAAGTTCAATTGCTCTCTGCTGAGCTCCTTTACATCAGTTTTTCCTCAGCGTGATACAAAAAAGCCTTGTTGCCAGTAAACAGCACACATGAATCATTTACTTCTATTTGGAATGCATGATCTGGAAGCTACGGCAGGAGATGCTGGTAGAAATTTGTACGAGTGATTTTTATATTCACAGTAAAGTTATGCTCCACATGGAGAAAGGCAAACCCATTTGCCAATTCACAATTATATGACTTCACATTTAATGGTGTGCAAAACATTGCCGTGCAGGAAGTACTATTTTACATTGTTTTTGCTCCCATTAAATGTTTAATGTTCTTGTAAAAGTAGGGGGAGAGGGGTTTAAAAGCATTCTCCGATCTGCTTACAAGGGAAAGCTGAATCATCTGACTCCAACCTGATTCCACATATGACACGTAGATTCAGCACGAGTGTAAAATGTGACACGTGAACAGAAAAGATGACTGCAAGCCTACAAACTGACAGTCAGAGACCTAGTAAAATGCCTTGGTGTCTGCAATCTATATAGGCAGCTGTCTAAAGGTGTATCACGTTTTTGTGTCAGGTTCAAGCCTGTGAAGAGAATTTGCTGCACTGACCGGTAGAAAGCTGCCTGGTGAAGGACAAAATATTTCCCCACTTAGAATTCGCATTGCGTTCAAGTTGTTTACTCAAATTTGTCATGTTGACAGAAAGTTGCTTAGTTTGAAAGTGACTTCTTTTTGAGCTGTGCTTCATACATCACTGCAATATTGACAATGGATGTTTTTGCCTTCAAAATTTCTAACATTTGTGTAATATCACTTACACACAAAAAAAATTTTTTTTTTTTTTTTTTTTTTTTTACGAATTTCTACCAGTATCTCCAGCTGTAGATTCCAGATTATCCATTTAGTGTTGTTGGTGAATTTTTGTGGGCGAAATCTGGTCATTTCAATAGGAATCCAAGCGATCTGGAAATCTGCATGACGGACGGAAGATTTCTCCATGTACATTAAGCAACGGGTTCAAGTTATGGATGCAAAGTTACCACACTGACCAACAGAAAGCTGCTTCATTCGTTTGAAATATTCTTCTTTGTGAGCTGTGCTTTATTCATCTCTACACTATTAACAAAGGATTTTTTTGCATGCAAAATGTTTCAGAAGTTTCATTTACCGCTGTGGGACAAAAGATTTCCCCAATTAGATTTTGCAATGGGTAGTTGCGCAGTTAACAAAAATTTGTCGCATTGACCGACAGGAAGTTGAGTAGTGTGAAAGTAACTGCCGTGTGACTTGTGCTTTATACAGTACATTGTTAAACTAGAAAAGGACTTTTTTGTGCGTCAAATTTCACAAATGCAACATGAAGACAAAGTTATAACTAAAATGGCACCTCATAGGTGACTGACTGGGAACATCGTAGATAGTCAGAAACATGCTGTGCTACACAAATAGCATGTGAAGTTTGTGGCTCGCTAATAATCTCAATAGAATTTGGTGTTGGTGTTAATGTTGCCAAGCTAATGGCAGGCGCAATTATAAGCATAAAAATAAATAGCAGTTAAAAATCGAGCAGTCCTTTTTTTGTGGATTAATTTTTTGGTGTTTTTGCCTTTTACTATGACAGGACAGTAGCTAGACATGAAGCAGTTAGTGGGGGAGAGAGAGGGGTATGGGATGGGGAAAGGTCCACAAACTGGGATTCAAATTCGGGACGCCTGGAGTGCAACAGCGCTGTATGTCGGCAATCTGCCCACGAGGCTATCAGCACTGATGTTCTTTTAAATCGGATTAAATAACCATTTTTAATTAAAATGAACTATTTTCAATGACTATTATACAGTACTAAAAATTGTTGTTGCAATGCATAATGGAAATGCCTTATCAAGTTTTAGTGCAGTGTAGAGACTAAGGAGTAAGGAGGAAACGGTCAGGAAAGACATACTCATAACCTAAGATAAATGGACGAAATAAAAATAGTGATATCACTGTAAGTGAAATACTATTTGTATGATAAAGTCATCATAAATCATGATTACCGCTGTAATGCAGATCATTCCCAACGTATCCTCAACTGAGGTGAAGGTAAATAGTTTCAGAGGCTAGTCAGGAAAACAACTTTCAGTCAAAACAGATGGATTCGATGTCTGAATGAAGACATCATGAGGATGAAAAAGAAAAACATTTTAATTACAAATAGATTGGCTGCTATGATGTTGTTGTGTGGTCTTTTTGTAAACACCAAAGATTTGCTTTGAGACTAGATGAAGCTGTTCCCTTTGTCTGCTCTCCAAAAAACAGAATTACACAGGGCCAGGCCAATGTTTGTACAGAACACCAAACTCAGGACACCCCCAGGGGCAGAAAATGTTTGGTCACATGTCTTGTTCTGGCCTCAGATTAGCGTAGCTAACGTTGTTTTTCCTTTTCTTGTTACTAAGCCCAAAAGTCAAGGATTCACTTAAAATAACATTAAATAATAGACCGCTGTTTTTGATCTCACTGGCTTCACCAAAAAAAAAAAAAAAAAAAAAAATCATCGTCTGACAATAACAGCGTGAAGCACATTTACAAAATGGGAAGAAGGCCAGCTGAAATTTTATCTGCATAAGAACTTTGAAAGATTACAATCTTCTTTCTAAATTCATATAATGCCATAACATTTTGATGATCTCCTGTGTACTCTTTGTATCATTAGATTGTGATGTAGCTCATCATCTTGACTTTTCAACCCCTGGAAAGCCTCAAAATAAACATCCTCTCTATTTACAACTCAGTGAAGACCTGCTGTTGGTGTTTTTACATTTTCACATTCAAGCTGAAAAATAGGATAGTGGTTGTAAGAGTATTTACTCTTAAAAAATGAAATACAGACATCATATTACAACAAAATAAATTGCTAAAATAAACAAAATTGCTTATAAATTGTTCATTTATAGCTCATACAACTTAATGGATTCCAGATTTCCAATTTAATTTAATCGCATATAGTTCTTCTAAAATCCCAAAGAGAAACAACAAAGTCACAGATGTTGCACAATTGTTGCATTTGTATGAATTAAAAGGATAGTCCACAAAATACTTCCGCATACATTCAATAGATTTTTTCATTGTATGGGCAAACATATTGTATTCTCAATTTACTCTCCATTTAATCACATTGATCTCAAAAAGAAACAATGCAAATGAACAAAATAATTTGTTATTCTTCTTTTCTATGGGTTTCTGATACATTTGAGGAT
The DNA here is from genome assembly GCF_018340385.1 of Cyprinus carpio. Taxonomy (NCBI): domain Eukaryota; kingdom Metazoa; phylum Chordata; class Actinopteri; order Cypriniformes; family Cyprinidae; genus Cyprinus; species Cyprinus carpio. The sequence continues at coordinate 18,845,312 of NC_056621.1, read as the reverse complement.
AATAAAATGGGTTGTATTCAAAAAATGTTTTAAAAAATCCCCCAGTCTTTCCTTAAATTTCTTCAATGCTGTTACATTATTTCACCTTTCCTAGTTTATTATGGCTCCTATAGGCCTAGCAGACCATCTGCTTGAAGGTACCGAGCTAAAAAGATGAGTCCTCAGTGTGCCGTCCAAGCCTGACATCTCACTTTGCGTGTGGAGAGCACAATAAATGCAATGGTTTTCATGGAATGTGAGACGGTTCTACAAACGAGAAGCCTATTCACTCCAACGACAACAGAACTGACGCTAACTCCCGGGCACTGTTGGTCTTCACCAGGGACCGCATGGCTTCTCACACCACAAAGTGCCAGCTGAACTAACATAACCTGGATTCAATTCTCCTGCAACCATTTCCCATCCAGTATCCACTGTGTGCAATTAGTACTGAGGCGTTTCGCCCTGGCCAAGAATTGTGATTTTTTTTCCCCCTTTATTTTTTTAACCATACCAAACCCTGCAGCCGCCAAAAAAACAGTCCAATTATAAGGAACAATTCATTAAGTTGCAAGCACAAGTCTTGGAACAGCGACAGCTAAAGAAAAACAAAAAATGTGCTTCTAACAGTAAGGGAAAATCTGTCTTTACAATCCCTAGGCTTCTCACTGCCAACTTTGTGCTGGCTGTTGGGTGAGCGGAAATGAAAGCGTGCTAGATTCTGCCCCCCGGAGAATAACTCTAACCCTGCAAAGCGCAAATCAAACATACAATCGACGTCACAGGAAACCATTTTGAAGCCTAAAACCTCCCAATGGAAGATCCATTTGAGTGCCGCGGGTATATGCGAGCCACTACGCCTCCCTCTTTCAAGGCTTCAGCCGCAAAATAACCCAAACCATACCACACCGCCAGTGCTCTGAGGACAGGATGCCTTTCTCTTTCTCTCTCTCCCTCCCTATCACAGTAGTTCTTTCTCACCATCCCATGTCTCATTCTTGTACTCACTTCATCCAACACACGCAAAACTCCTCTTCTTCTCCCACTCTCTTTTGTCTGCTGCTTATCAACAAACACTTGATTGTTTTGAACATAAAGGCAATTGTGGATCAAGTTTATCCAGACTAGAGATTGAGGAATGGAAGCTCTTGATTAGAAGCACCAATCTGAATCAAGAGGTCTTTTTTTTTGAGACTCCCCTGCCCACAAACCAGGAGTTCTGGAGTCAGTAATGATCTGTATCGTATTGTGTTTAATTATCTAGAATCTGTGTGAGGCCTGGTGCCAAACCCTTGAGCTTTTGCCTTAGAGGACCACATGACCCTCACGCCTCCCCTTCCAGGCTGCTTGACATTTGCAAAAGATGGGTTGAAAGGTCAGAGCCCAAGCAATCAAAGAAGTTTATTTTGGCACTCCTTTCCCTCCACCACCCCACTGGCTGGGGAAAGGCCTTGCCATCACTTGCATGCCTCCTTGAGAAACAAATATGTCAAATCATGGTGGGTTGAGGCCACACATTTGGATCGATCCAGGATAGGCAACAATCTTCGCTGCTAAGCTGAAGGAAGTGGATGAAAATGAGAACCAGGACAATGGTTGGCTGAGGTTTCCAAAAATGTACAATTCATACATCGTCTCTACAAAAACACATGAAATTCTCTTGAGGGGGTTTGCATTCCAATCACCTATTGGTCTCGCTTGAATGAGATCAGAGGATGTGTGTGTGTGTGTGTGTGTGTGTGTGTGTGTGTGTGTGTGTGTGTGTTCTTTCAGTGATTAACAATGCTGTGCTGCCTAAACTATTCCCAGGAATCTGTTTGAGTAAGGCCAAGGGGGGCGTCACATAACCATTAAATAAAAAACCACAGCATTCTCAGACGTTTAAGAATCTAAAAGAAATCCTCAAACATTTATTGTATTTCCCATCCGATATCACTTAATCAGACTCTAATATTACAAGTGATGCAATTCAATTATCCTTTCATGGTTCCCCAACATGCTAGACTCAGGTAGTTGTCCTGCAGTGTAGGTGGGACGTTGAGGTTCCTGGTTAAAAAGAGGAGAACTTACAGTAGTACAGCCAATCATTGCAAGAAGAATGAACACTGTCTAAATTATTCTCATCTGTATGATTCCACTGATTATGTATTAAAAGGCGCAGGTTGGGTGGCCACATACTGTCATGACTAAAACTCTAGTCTAAAACCCTTTTCTGTTACATTCCGAGCATCAAAACAGCCCACACCTCCTGTTCTTTGGGTTTCATTGTGATTATTAGCTTGTTTAAAATGCAAATGCGTTTCTTGAACAGCTGCTTTGGACAAAGACCACCCAGTGGGTATAAGGCATTGTTGATTGCAGATAAGCAGTAATGGGGTGCCGGGGGAACTTATTTACCCCTCTAAGGCACAACACTATACAGGAGACTTGCAAACACATCACTAGTAAAAAGAAAATGAAATAGTGTCCCCATTTGAGTGTAATAACGTGTGTCAAGATGAAACAGATCTAAGGTAAGAAATGTGAACGTGCTGGATCAGACTTTTTTTTTTTCGGTGTTGAAATGTCCAACAAATACACACAGTTCTGAGATTTGACTGATTAGATGATGTTTGGGATCTGCTAGCTCTTGTTGGAAGGCTTTTTTCAAGAAATAAATCAATGCAGGATGTCTCAAATCAACTGGCCACGTACGCACAGCCACTTAATTATCACTGCATAATTATATTGCTTATTCAAGACTTGTTTTTTACTTAAGGGACAGCCATCCTGTGCAACCAAATTTACATTTAAAATAAATAGTTATAGTACTTTTTAAGAACCAGTACTTATAGAATAGTACTGGTTAAATAGTACTTATAGAACCAGATTGAACAGGATACTGTCACCATTTACTTACCCTAATGGCTTTCCAAACCTACCATGGAATACAATAACAAATGTACTAGTCATTCTTTTTCATGCAGTTACAATGCATGGGCATCAAAATGCGTAAGTTTCAAAAACACAAAAGCACCATATGTACTACATTTCAAGTCATACCATAGCTTTGTGCCATTATACACTGATAATTAACTTCAGAACTACTACAAGTAGATCATTCAAAGTTGATTTGAATGAATTAATCATTTTGTGAACCTGATCAACCAATTCGTTCAAAAGATTTGGCATTACTATGCAGGAAATTATTAAAGTATATGTGGCATAATGGGAAGTTCAAATGCTTTGACATAGCATCCGGCTTCATGTGCTGGCAAAATTGAATTTCAGCCATTTCCTGAAATCCTGATTGTTGCCTTTTCTTTGATAATGTAAAAAAAAGCATCATCTTTCTTTTTTTTTTAAATGGAGAGCAGGTGCTGAAAAAGCATACACATCTGGTTGTCACAAATCTTAATGTCCTTTAGTTTACAGTTCTTTCTTATTTTGATTCTTAAAAACATTGCAACCACTCTTATTCTACAGGACCCCCTACAGAAAAACTGCTATTGCTAACTGCTGCTGATGGGAAGTTCCTTTAGTATTTTTATTTGTAAACTACGGTATATTACTGCACATCTCCTTTAAATACAGCTGTGCATATGTGCTTCCTGCTGGGCTGAAAACACTGCTGTTTGTGCACTAGGCCAAGACAGAAAATGTGAGGTGACAGAGTGCATTGGCTGAGCTCAAATGAACCAACAGCAACCTGGGGGTGTCAGGAATGTCTATGGCTCCTGTCCAAATCTCCTTCTCACTATGGGCCTGCTCTGGTTGTCTTAGAGAACATCTTTCAGAGACACTAAAATGTGTAGTGCTTGAAAAGTTTTTTCACAAGATTTGTTTTGCAGCTATTTATAGGAAGAGTGTTTATTGGACCATCCTTTGTTGGACGTGGCACCATGCCCTGGAACTGAAGGAGCATCAATATATTTGCTGGAGTTCCTAAAGCTTGCCAAAATCGAACACTTGCCCATAAGCTTCAAGATCGACACTCAGTTGAATGTTGTCAGCAAGACATTCGGCTGGGTTTGAAGCTGTGGAGACTAGAGATTATGTTTATTTTAAAGACCCAGATGTCTCTCTCCAAGGCCTAAGTATCACTAAAAAAACAGATACATCCATTAGTCAAGAATGACAACATATTTTACTATCAGGGGGATGGAGCCCCTATTACTGTATGAAACAGTAGACCACACAGGATGATTGCAAAAGCTCACATTTATTAAACGAACAATAACTGTGAAATATTCTTATTGTTGAAAAGGTTAGTTTATCTTTCTTGATAGATCTTATAAATTCTACTTGTCTGAGAGAAACAAGCTACAGTTTATAATAAGTCATCTGAGTAGTGCGTATTTGGAGAATGCTAACAAAGATACTCCCTACCAGTAGATGCTTTGCAGGTTTGCACTTACGTGAATCCAAAAATTTGGCTTAAAATTGACCTGTGCACAATTTTAAGGAGGAAGGAAAACTGCATTATCATACAGATAAATTCACTGAGGGATTCTGCATGTTGGTACTACATATTGTGGATTTAACAGTTACTTAATCAGAATAAAGCATTGACAATATCATTTTATATTGTGTGATTTAGGGTTAGAGTTAAAATGGGTCATGGATATCTGGAAAAGCAGGCTGACAACATCAGTGACAATCTGATGTAGGCAAGAGTGAAGTGATGGAAGTCAATCTCTTGTTACAGTTAGTGATGGGTGTGTGCAGAGTTTCAATTACATCATCTTCTATCTTAAGCCGATGATGTCATGTCAGTTCCAAACTTGGCGTAAAAATAGGGTCATGCCCACCTTTCTTACAAGAGCCTGAATGAGAAGCAAAGAGAGTCTGTGTTAAATATTCAACCCTCTTCCATTAGAACGAACTGCGAACATGGCTCACACTGTCAATTTCATAAGACATTAAAGAACGAAGAAGGTTAGAAAGGAGATGGGAAAATGAGAATGTGTGCATTCGATGGATGGCACATCTAGTTTTTAGCAATAAAGCATCTTCCATAATCCATCAGTTGTGTATTCTTTTCCCTTACCTTCTAAAAATTCTGAGGTAACATTTTGTTTTTATCACCAATAGGGGAGCATCATTTTAAAACAAAGCAATAATCCTGGAAAGCAACCATATAACTCCCATTACTGCTGGTCTGAGATCAAGGATCCAAGTCTTCCCAAATCCAGAACATTATGGTCAATATCAATGTGTTGGGAACATTATGTTAACAAATCAGGAAATCTGTGCCAGGTGTGTGTAAAGCTAATTTAAATGCATTGTGTTTCAAGGCTTTTATAAGGTTTGGGCAAGAGAAGGGGAGTTGATTGGGTTGTCGAGGCGAGGGATGAAGGGGGCCAACCTTGGCAACCACAATGAGACTTCCCGAATATAACGTAGGCTCTCATTCATTCAAGCAATGAGGATACTGGGAAAAAATTAAGGATTCTTTCTTTGTTGTCCAGCTGGTCCATTACAAAGCATTTTTTTTTTTTGTATTAAATCAAATTGCTTTATTGCAATGCAGGGGGTACTTGAGTACAAGCACAAAACAGGTGGCAAATGTTATCAATATTGACATTCTCCCTGGTGAACACCAGGTTGGCCTTGGTGAAGTAAGCCGCTCTGGTATGAGAGCTGGCATGCAGTTATCCAACACATCTGTGGGGAATAGCTAAGTTGAAGAAAACACAAAAATAAGTCATGCTGTACTGTTTTATTGGAATTGAAGTATGCAGCTTTTTAAAAGAGCTTTCAGGAACAACATTAAGAGTATGATTTTGCACGAAGAATTTGAGAGTCACTTCATTAGATTGATCGTTTTTTACCGCAAGTAGTTCATGAACTTGAAGATCAGCGAGGGCAAAAGGAAAACATTTTGGAGGAACTTTAAAGAAAAGAAATTCGCAAGGAAGACCTTTGCTTAAACAAAGTTTCTGAGACCTGTGAGAGGAAAACATAACCTGAAAGACTTTCATGGCATGGCAGATGCTCAGGTGTGATCATATGCTATGTAGACATCAGTGTTCTTTGACAGAGCACATGATTCTAATGGAGTAATGGATTTCCAAGCCTTCTCTCAGGCAATCTGTCTTTCCATCGAGTCAGATCAGATCACTGCAAACGGCCCTCTATGGATGCTGGTCAGATCACTGTAAATAGCTCTTCCCGCGCAAATACATAATCTACAATACACTACATTCTTCATTCAGCTGTTGCCTCTCTGAAGTCATTCTTCATTCAACACTTCTCTGTCTAGAGGCCAAACCATTCAGTAACTCCTCCTCTTCTGGGATCTGATTTCTGCCTCTGACGCTCATCCTCCATGAACTTCTCCTGCATCTCCTCAACAGAGCCCTCCTCATGCTTCTGATCCTTCTCAGGAAAGATATCTGGGAACTGGAAGGTTTGCTGCTGAGCCTGTAAGAAAAGCAGCAATTGTTAAAGGTTTGAAGATTGTGTCTGTTTGTCATCAACTTTGTCATCTTTACGTTGTTCCATTTAGTTTTTGTGAGACAGTAGTTTTGAAGAATGCTTTATGCTTCCTTCTAAAAGTAATAAATATCTACACTTGTAAAATCTTTAATGCTTAATGTTACTGACAAACTGTTAATCAATTTCACTTCACTGGGCAGAACACCGTACCCTTTTCTGAAGCTCTGCTCTCCAACGCTGCCTCTGAAAAACTTGCAGAAATAAATAGAACCCCAATATATTAGGGGCCTGGCCCTTCTAAAACATTGTAATTTTTTTTGGTAGACAGAAGGGGGAATAGGCCTTGTGCATCCAGAGAGACAATGTGCTAGTGCTGCTGGTACATCACCATACCAGAGACCATCAATATTGTTCCAAAGATAAAACAAGGTGTGGCAAAACCAGGAGAAAACAGGCACTGTAGTGAGTTAACAGCTAATAAAAAGCAGTGCCTTTCTAAAAAAAAATGCTTCTACTGGGATGATCTATTATTTTGGTCTGTTATTTGTAACAAATGCAGTAGCTTTTAAGTGAGCAAAATGACCAAAGAATAGTGGAATAAAAAAGGAGGGGAAAAAAAAACAAGTGAAACACTTGAAATCAACAGCTTGGCCTCCAAGGCTCAGCAGTGGCGCTCCAACCCTACCATCTAGGAATGCGAAACCCCACACTATAAACACGAGTCCAGCCAAGTGAAAGTACAAGAACCAACCCTATTAAAAACAGGACCTTAGTAACAGAGTACTAAAATGGATGCCAAAAAATGTCTGTTCCTTCACCTGTAGTAAACTTTCTTTGAAAAAATAAAAATATCACTATGACTAAAGACCGGCAGGGGGACCCGTTCACATGACAATCCAAGAGTGGAGTTGAAAAGTTTGGAAGCCCTGGCAGAGAGGATGATTAACAAAAAACAAGTCACCACATGACTGTCCACCAAAACATTAATGTACCTTAAACAAGTGCCTTATTGTTGGCTAGCACTAATGTTTGTACATAATGTGTACAAACTCTTGTCTCAGGCTATGACAAACACTTCTGCTTCTAATATTACTATTTCAAATGTAAACTCAGCACTACACATTCTTGTTTATTATGTAGTAAAAGCAGTTGTTAGGAATAGCATGTAATACATTATTCAGAAAGTGCTGGATGCATCAATTACGCATTGACATGTCTCATTTGACATGTCCCCCCTCACCCCTGTGCGAAAAAAAGGAAGACTAAAGCATGGAACAAAAATGTTGTTGTTGGGTTCAACCCAACATCTGTCCCTGTTAGACTGACCAACTCTCCCCCTCCTCCACCCCTCCTAAGTCAGGCCCTGAACTTACACAATAAACTGTACATTCAGTGGCTTTACATCAGGGATAGATGGGCATTCTGAGCCCTTGTGCGCAAGAGAAGTTTCTAATTATATTAGGAGTTAAATGACTGAAAAAAAAAAAAAAAACTGGAAATGTCAAAAACGTAAAAGAAAAGAACAGGAAACAATGCATTAATGTTTCATTTAAATACATTGGTTCATAATGGTTTGTGAAGACAGATGTATTATTGCTTTTGGTCTCAAGATATATCATAAAGGGGGCGCATACTTATGTTACAGGAGGAACTTGCGTCATATCTAGCAACCAACATATATAAACTTGGGGGTGGGCTTGGGCCCATAAGCAACCACCTACTAATGCCCAGCAATTACTCAGAACACCATAGCAACTATCAAGCAATATCCAAACAATCATCCTGACATTAAGAACAACTCGGGACACCTATTAGGAAATGGAAGGTTGTCATAGTTTGTCAGCCGCGGGGGGGGGGGGGGGGGGGGGGGTTGTTGTTGTGGTTGGGGTTTTGAGTGTTCAGGAAACATTTGTTATTTTGGCAATACTGTCTGGTGATGCTAGTGTCACAAATCACAGACTTCACCCTTAGTCTGATTTATATAACATTTACTAGCCCACCTTTAAAGATTCTTAAGAGTTAGTTTTAATGAATACAGTACTCTTAGCACTAGTACTCTTGGTGAACTCTAGTGACTCACATTCCACAATCACTTTCACGATCAGTCAGACGGGAACAGCTGGCATGACTTGGGCCAGTCTGAAAGGATTAGCAATAGATGGGGTTTCCATACATAAAGCACCACCCTCTCCCCTTTAGTCACTGCCTTATCTCCACTGTTTGCACTATGACGATGGCTAAACTATTAGACAGAAGCAGAAGCTCCAATTTAAATGTGTCCGAGGCTCTTTATATTCCCATAGATGAGGGCAACAGGAAATTAACATGTTATCTTCAGAAAAAAAAGCAAGTACCTGAAGAAAACAGAATGAACTGGTTTGGGAGTATAAATTAAAAGGTTGTACTATTTAAATGTACTAGCAAGTTAACTAGCAAAGCCCTCCAGTGGGAGTGTGATCAAGACCTGGTTGTTTGCTGATATCTCCTCAGAGACATTAATTTTCTTCTCATGCTTATCACTATTTCCCCTTGGCCAATCACTGCTGCAAGAAATGGAACTATGACAATTTTGATTTATTTTGCACCAAGGGGTTAAAGCCAAAGAAAATATATAAATCTGATACATTCTTTGTATGTGACCGCATTTTCAGGACTTTTAATGATGAGGGCATGTTTGTGTAATGTTGAAAGTCTATTAACAAGTTCATTACCAGACAGGAGAGCAGGAAATGTAGGGAAATGCTTGTAAACAGCTCCCTCTGCCAGTCTCACTGGGTGGGCCACACTGCTACTTCCTCTGAATCCACAGTCTTAACTGACAACCGATACTCACTAACCACAGATATTTGGCTGCCCTGAGACACCTCATATCTCTTGGTCTTGACACACACCATACCGAAAAATGAGCCTGAATTGAGCCAAAAGTCACAACGATGGTGGGATAGTGGGGACAGGCCCCTGATAAAGAGATGATTTGTAGCTTTAATGGTTCTTGCAAATCAAAGTGGTAATTCAGGGCAGCTCTATGGCTAGACAGGAATTCCAAGACTAGTCTCAGTAGCGAGGACCCAGGTTGGGACAAACAAATGGAAAACTCCCAGACTAGACCACAAGGGAGGAGCCGGATGTTCTCAATGAGTGCATGACCTCTACTCCATCTCAATAAACTTGCAAATTTGGTGTGACCTTTAAACCACAGTGACCAACAAAATGCTATGTGGATGGGTTTGTTTATATAAAAGTATAATTGTGTTTAAGTGGAATGCAGCCTATGTACAATCCAAAAATGTGCAAAAACAATACAGACAATGGGACTATTTGAGACTATTGTAGCATTTCATATTTGATCTCAAGAAACAATAAAAATCATGGGTTTGATTCCCAGGGAACCCATGAAAAGAAAAAAAAAAGTCACTTTGGATAAAACCATCTGCCAAATTTGTAAATGTAACATAAGTGCACAAAAAAGTTGACTACTACAACAGGTATGGAATGACATGAATGAGGCAAGTTTATTACACCAAAAGCACTGTTCAGTCTTTGTATCCAAATTTGCTGCACCCTCTGTGAAAAACAGCACGGACCAACAGTGCTAATGTAAAGCGTTTCAGAGAGAACCAAGGATTTGGCCCATCTGAGGCCCAGCTGAGGCCTATCTGGGCCTGTGCCAGTCTGTCTGTCTGCTCTGCTTCACTCTGACGCCTTGACTGCCTCCCAGCAGAGGACCAGCGTTTGTGCATAAACACTTCCTTCGGGCATGGGTATAGTGGCCCAGCTGTCAAAACCTGACTGGCCACAGCAGTAGAGAACATGATTCATGCAATGTGTTCCCCTTGCCAAGACACAGCTGCCTTGCCAAACATGTGTTGGGGTCCAGAGCCTTTGTTCCCAAAACCACTCTAATGAATCCTCAATGCCAGGGAAAAGTGTGCGGAGGGAAAAATTAAACAAAACATATTATATTTCCTCAATGAGGACAGCCATGAGCCAGACGTTTTTGTACCCATTACTGTAAAACAGAAGCAGGTTTCCACTGCAACTGGGGAACTGTTTCTCGTACACACGGGCGTAGACAATCGGCTGGCACACAGTCTAGCTTGTTAAATCATTACGGTCAAGCCAAGCGGTCAGTCTAAAGGAAGGGGTGGCAAAGTCTCCATTCAGAGCAGTATCAGCCCTCATGTCATTTTAAGACACTGAGTCACTCGTTCCATGTTTGCAGTGATGACAGTTGTGACCAGTCAACTTGTTCAGACTTGCCCAAGTCCTGGCTATTTTTTGGTTCCCCGGGATATTGGACCCTGTCAACAGCAATCAAAGATAACCCCTACTTTTGCATGTAGGGTCCTGAACCTCTCCCTCAATCTCCGGTGTACAAACATACACAAAAGAAAAGAGAGGGGGAAAGGAATAGTGAGAGACAGAAGCAGGAAAATTGAGGTGGTACCATAACAGGAAAAGCATTGCTAGTTTCTGAGTAATTTATTTTGAAAATGATACAGAAATAAAGCTGGGTGGTGCCTGGACATCGAGCGACTGATAAAACAGTAATGGGGTGGAAAAAGAATGGTGTTTCATGACAATGAGTGTTTGTAGTAATATTAAATGAGAGTGACTTGAGGGAAATGCTGAAACACATAGCTCATAAAGGACGTGGAGTGGAGGTGGAGGCATGGCTTCAATATCATCTCCTTTGCTCACGTCTGCAGGCACTCACAGAGGCTGTCTCGTAGTGGACGTACACTGGGGAGCTGAGTGTGTGTGTGCTTGCTTCAAACAGGATGCCAGAGACCCCGCTGGCCTTTCCATTATTCATGCTGTGCTTCTTTCATTCGAACACAGCCTTACAAATGTCCTTGTGGTGGATGAAATACTGTACATTTGCAATTAAACCAAACATGATAAACAGTGTCAACGTTTTATAACTAGTCCACGTTAAAAAAATAAAATGAGGAATGCCAGCAAACATCTTATCTTAATTCTACAATAACAAATTTATCTTCCATCTTTTTATCTACCGTGACAAATGTATAACTCGTACCTTTTTTGATGTACAATTTTAAACTTACTGTATCTTTTCTATAATAAAAAAAACCTAACTAGTTGCTTTTTATCGAATAATGACAAACGTAACTTGTACATTTTCTATACTACATATAAAGACAAACTGACCTCATACATTTGCTACAATGATAAACTCACCTCGTACCTTTTCACTTTGACAAACTTAAATCATAACTTTTTGTTTCTACAGAGCAATGATAAATGAGCCTCATACCTTTTCTAATTGATGAACTTACCTCGTAACTTTTCTGTTCTACAAAATTCAATTATAAATGTGCCTCATACCTTTTCTTAATTACAAACTTACCTCATACTTTTTCTAAATGACAAATTTACAATATCATTTCTAAAAGACAAACTTACCTTGTACCTTTGCTATTCTTCAGTATGATGATAAATTTACCTTGTACCGTTTCTAAATTACAAACTTACCTTGTACTTTCTCTGTTCTAAAGTGCAACAATAAACCTAACTTGTGCCTTTTCAAATGATAAACTTACCTTCTACCTTTCTATTCTACTATATAATATCTCAGGCAGCACTTTTTCTAAATGACAAACTTACCTCATACCTTTTCTATTTTACAATTCTAAACTTAAACTCTCTCAATGCTTGTGAAATCAATATTTCAAAACGTCTTCGAATGTCAGTTTTCTTCTTTCATTACTTTGGCTTACAGTACTCTGAACTGCAAGGAATATACGACAGCAATGTTGTAGAGCCCTACATTCATTCCGCACCACTGAAGCCAAACGTTGCCATCTAGTGTTGATAAGATCACAATGTGAACTTTCACGAGCCATCAACTTAAAACAGCAAATATGGAAAGGGTGTTAATTTGTGCATGGCAATCAGTGGGGGAGATGTGTGTAACAGGAAGGAACCCATTTGAATAGAAAAATAATAGTATGCCTTAGCGTGGTTGAGTTTCACTCGGTTTTGTTGAGTGGTAATTGAGCAGAGTGTGCTCACAAGTTCAGGTGGAACATTGTGATCCGATCTGAAAGGTAGCCTGGCTACCAGCTGATCCAGACTGAAACACTGCCCCAAAAAACAACGACTCAGCAACAAGCTCTCAAACAACAACAAACATCCATTAGTACCAACAACAGTTGCCTTGTCTTGCCAAATACTGATACTTGCAACAAGACCCTTGCGGAAAAAGCAGGGTGGGGGATAGGGGCTGCAATATAAACAGTTGTTGTGGACAAGCAGGCAAGCTGGAGTGTTCCCGCAAAATCTTGGCTTTGAGGGGCAGTGTTTTAGTGAGGTATATAGTTTAGCCAAATGCCAATTATACAACAATACAGATGAGTGAAATTCAGCGTAGGGGGTAAGTGATTCTGATAGGGAGCATCTATACAATAGCATGTGCTATGTGCATTGCGCCAGCCAGCCCAGGAAACTACAGACACAACATCAACAAACAGAACCTTTATTCCAGGACCGAACAGGTCATGGCCTTGCAAAGGGAAGCACAGGATATCATTTCATTTAACTAGAGCGTTACTTGCAAAGCGGTCGTACGTAAAGCCTTGATATTGTCTCAAGATTTTATGTTGCTTAAGATTTTCCCTGACCTCTGTCTGGACCTCCCTGTTCTGGCACGGCTCCATGGTGCCCTCGCTCACCTCGCTTCATGTGTCGACTGCATCCGTAACCCCTCCTCCTCCTTGATGAACCCTCTCTCCTCCCGCACTCCTCCCCACCGTGGGGAGGTCTGATGAGAGAGTGGCCATCAAGGATCCGTACTAACACATGGCTTTTCAACGAGCCTGGAGTTTGTAAAATCTGGGGGTTCAGGGGGGTTGTAGAGAGCGGTGCTCACTGTATTGCCTCTGGAATATTAGCTGATGTAGTGCACTGGGGGAAGGGCTGGCGGGGGGAACCGTTGAGGGTATCCAACCACAGAATACTCCCCCACATGTGGTGTCAATTAGGAACAATCTTGTTTTTACCCACCACTGAAAAGAAAGGAGGGCTTTTCTTGGGCAGTGTTTTTTTTTTTTTTGCAGACCCACTAGAGGAGAAGAAAGAGGCCGGAAATTTGGTTTCATATCAGTGTTTTTCGCCGCGGTCTGAGATTTTTTTTAGCTGAAAGATTGGACAACAAGTAAGTAGTTATCTCCAGAAATGTTTAAGCAAATATGGCACTGTATTTTTGAAAGAAGACAAATGTTAGGAACAGGTTGCAGTAATTCTCTGTATCCAAGACCCTAACTGGGTTTATGAGAAGGTTAAATTAATGGCGCAAAGCCATACAGGAAGTCATTCAAATCTTGTCAAGAGGAAGTTCACCTTTAAATATTAATTTGTATTTTGCTTGTGTATCCCATTACAAGCCGCTCTGTTGTGTCAAGTTTAATTATTTATCCCTGCCTTGATTGATAGCTGAAAAAAAGAGAGCAAACAATCACAAAAAAACATAAAGAAACAAAACCAGCTATTCCAAATGAATCAAAGGAGATCAGATTAAGGTATTTTCACGCCGGCATACTTCAAACACGGTCGGTATCAACAGCCCAGGGCTCTGCCCAAAAGCAGGTGTGAACCCAGACTCAGAAAGAAAAACCAGCGTGATTCACCACTGGATCGCGACCAATGCTAACGTTCTAATGCCCCAAGAAACAACTCTCCCATCCGCCCATGATAATAACCATAGCTCTCTGAGAACTTTGTACTATAATTCCTGCACAAAGTCTGGCATGTAACCAAAGACGACCTCTTGCCTTCTTGGCCAAAGCCAGAACCCAAACTGCCGCCTTTTTCAGGAGGGCAGGGGCGAATATGTGGGAGAGACAGAAACTAAACAAGCAGCGATGGGACTCATGAAGTCGAACACAATAAGGTGAGGGTTTCGCATGAAAGAGTACCTGTGCCTTGGGGTTTTTTTTAAGATAAGCTGTGATGGGCCCTCAAAACAAAGAAGAAACAAAAATGGAGGGCTTAAATGCCCAAGCATCCCATTTCTCAAGGGGATATTGTTTTGTTCAATAATTTCAACTGAGACAATCCATCTAACCCAAGCACCCATAATCAATAAAGTCTTAAAAAGGGATTAAATGGTCCTGTGCTAATGATGGGATCATTTTCTGAAAATCAAGATAAACACAAAAGACCACAGGTACACACAGGGACTTTAACAATGCATGTCAGGCCCTTTCAAATCCAGGCCTCAACAGAATAACACTCACCAGTTGAACATATGCCACTTTGTAATCTGGCCTCTTCACTCGCTGGTTTAAGTGGTTTCGTTTCTTATTTGTACCTGATAGAAAAAAAAAGGAGGTGATTAATATTTAGCTAAAAGTTTATTGTAATTATTATTCATTTACAATTGCTCATTCTCAATACCGTAATACACTACTTATTTTTAAATTTTAAGGAGGCACAGATTGCAGAAATACAGTTAATGAAAACTACTTGTTTTCAAATACTATCAACGTGTTTGTTTAACAACTAATAAATCAACCAGTAATATCTGATAAATGCTAACTAGTGGTGGTTGAGGAGATTCCCCCCTTCCATGTAAAGCAATTTGAGTACCCAGAAAAGCATTATATAAATATAGCAAATTTTTATAATTATAGTAAGACCTCAGGTGATATAAAAAATAACCTCTCCAACTGTGTTGCAGCTGGGTATATTTACACTGAAAGAATTACACCTTCAAAGAAGATCGTTATGTTTTGCAGAATATCTTAGATACCCAATATGTATTTTAGGGTAACAGGGGGTTGGGTTTATCTCTTAAGAAGGCCATGTTTTCAGTCATGTTAACTGTGGAATGCACGTTAACCATTTCCCAGCTGGCCATGATGTAACTGCACAAAGCCTGCTGGGTGATGTTCACAAGAACCCAGAGAAAGAAGTCAAGAAGTACATCTGAACCAAATCACTTCCAAAAAACAAGACAGTGTAAAAAGAGTAAAAAGATTAAATCATTAAAAACATGACAGAACACACTCAGTGGATAACAGCATTGTTTTACATTAAAATATCTTTACAGCATGAGATTTGGTTCATTCAGTCAGAAAGTTTAAAGGTATAGTTTATCATACTACAAGTTCATAGTGACCGTGTCTACTTGGCTCCAAAAAAGACCAATAAATACACAAAAAATTAAATTTAACTGTGGTCCATATAATGTGTGCTACATTTCGGGTATTCCGAAAGCCATACAATACAGGCCAAAGTATAAGTATTTATTGATTTGCTGGCAGTTTTGGAGCTTAATAGCTGTACTGTCACAAGGAACTGTTGTTATACAAAGAAGACTTTTCTTCAGATTCCTGGTCCACCGAAGAAAGTTCTGCAATGATATAAGGTTTAAAATGATATAAGACTGGTATAGTAATGTCAACATTTTGCAGTGAAATCTCTCCTTAAAACCTGCTCAAGAAAAGTTTAAATGACGACCTGTGTGATGAGTTTTCTTAAACAGGATTGGCAGTCTTCCTTTACTAGTACAAGGAAACCCTAAACACACAAACACTCCCTCCATTTAGGGTCAAATGAACGGTCAACCCGCAAAACAGGTGAGAAGCGCTTTTGTTCATGTATGCGAACCCTGTTTCCATTCCCGTACTCCCACCCACCATTATATAGTATAAATAAATATTCAATCAAGCTCTCTTTTGAGGTTGTGTGTTGGCTGGCTACTATTATGTTACAAATCCCAGGCCTGAGGGGTAGTTATAGAAACCCCTTCCAAAATACTCCTTAGGAAAAAGAATAGATGCCTTGAGCCCGGGGGTTGCACCCACGCCCCCCCTTTCTCTACATCCTTTAAACCATCAGCGGAGTGGAGCCCATGACGCAGAGTGGGAAACCTTCTCTGACGTGGTCTATTTCACCTAATGGGTGTTCCGCATTTTTTTCTTCCTTTACGTTGTGGCTGTAAAAATTGCCACTTTGCTTATTGGCCCTCTCCAGCGTTGGTGTGGAAACCACATGGAAAAATCCCGGTGGCGTAAACCCAACTGGCAGCTCGTAAAAGTGGTTCCCTCTGCGTTAACCAGACGGTAAAGCCTATAATAACCCCAGCATTATTTACTTACCCTTAGGCATTATTGTTTATGTTATATTGCTGTAACCTTTATGCTTTAAAGGAATAGTTCCATTTTTAAAATTATGTAATTTAGTCACCCTCATGTTGTTCCAAACCCATATGACTTTTTTTTTATATGGAAAACTAGATTTAAAAAAAAAAAACATGTATGCAAATCTTTTCTATACCATGACAGCTCAAAGTGGCCACAGCTGTTAAGCTCAAAAAAATGATTAAAGGCACCATTATAAGTAGTCGATACAACCTAAGTACTATTTTCAATGTTTTCTGAAGTCATACAATATTTTGGATGTTTTTGTGAGGAACAGACCTAAATTCTATTCACTGATAATCTTCCACAAAGTAGGCTGTTAACTTGAGAACTGCGAAAAGATCATTGAGGCACTGAGTTCAGAACTTACATTTGTGAATGAACTGAACAAAAGTCTGATGCTTTAAGGGTAAAGGATTATGACATTTCGATTAAAAAAAAAAAAGACAAGGTCTAAATAAATAAATAAAACAAAACATATTGAAGGAAGACCAACAAAATACACTTTCTTTTAAAGATTCTTCTGAATCTTTATATTTCAATGTGGTTCTCACACAAAGCTGCAATGTGGGTTCAGGACATTTTAACATTTAATTTTGGCACCTTACAGATGTGATTTATTATGAACTGTCATTATATGAAAAAGAGCTGTTTGAAGATTTAAAAAAAAAATCCTTTTGTGTTGAGCCTACATGTTTGTAATGGCATGATAGTAAATAACTAAATGACGAAAGTTTCTGGTTTGGGTGAATTACTCCTATAAATGATGATAAAAAAAAAACAACAACAAAAAAAACATGGTTGTGTAACGCTTCTGGCAAACTTTGTGAAGAAATAAACAGGGCAGGGCATCCTAGGACAACTGTCGATTGGAACGCTACAGCCATGGATGGAGAGATAAGCAGCTGTGAGTGGAATCACGCAAACCACTTCTTCTTTCACTTCCCTTTCCTTCCCTCCCTCAGTGTCTCCCACTTGATCCGAATTCCACAAAACACAGTTCCCTGAATTAGCCATATGTTTATACATAAAATTCAAACTCCCGCTCGGCTGTCAAGTATCTCCAAAACATCTTGTCAGTATTGATCATTCTCACTGACTAACACTCATATTACCCCTATCTAGGTGACCGACCACCCCAGGAGCGCAAACACAAGTGATAAACATAGAATACTGGCGAGTTGTTGTATAAGGGCTTCATAAAGTTCAGGCCAGTTGATGGCACTGCTGCTGTCAGCTGAGTTTAGCTTGCGTTGTTAGGCAAGACGACAACAAAACAGAGTGAGCAGAGGTGCAAAAAAGTAAAGGGGGCTCACAAGACACGCTCTCGCATGCAAAAACAGCTGGCCGGAATGTACTGGAATGGACCAGAATGGAGAGGCCTTGACACTCTTTGTTTTATTTTTAATCAAGTCATCTTAAAAAATGCAACTATTAGAGCACAAGATACTAAAAAGATCTGACACCTTATGCAACTGGAAGTTTAACACTGTAATGTTTCATTTTCATATAAAGCTGTTATTTAAATTAGACAAAAAAAAAATTAAAATCATAATAATATAAATCACAGATACAGTTTTATGCTTTTCAAAACATCAGCCGAGAAATGGCATACATGCAATTGTTTACATATAAATAGGATACAACATATTTTTAAATTTTGTCTTGTAATAAAATGATTTAATAAAAACAAACTGCAAAAACCTGCTTTAAAATTTTTAATGAATCACTCTAGATCAAATAAAATGACAGAAAGTTTTACTCACAGTATTGGATCCTTGTGCGTACAGCTGCAACAGGAACGCTGTAGATCTTCTCTAGATAATTTCTGACATCAAACTTGGTCATCTTGAAGAAAATTGAAACGGATAGAGGTTCAGAGTTGCCATGGAGTAAGAGAACAAAATATGAGAATCTATGGCGTATTGAAGTAAGACCTTAAAATTCATGTCATATGGAAGCATTTAATACAGAGATTCACAACCTTTTTTTGGTCCACAATCCATCTTTTAAGTTCCAAAATTCTTGTGACCCCACAACCCCATCCCACCCACCTACATAACAAAATTAAAGATGAACGCTTTAGGATCTCACAGATGGCAAATTACGTTCATCTGCATCTCTGGAGACCCTAAGGCTGAGAAACCCACGTTTAAATTCTGTTTTTCGAGGACTGAAATTACGTAAAATGTTTTTTTGTGACATGCTTTCATGAACAAACAAAACAAAATTGTATCATTATGTTTTCAGTTACTGAAAACCCAATGAGAACCATTCAGAAAATATGACGCCGGTGCTAACGGGAAGAACATATTGAACTGCTTTGAAAAACAAGGATGTTTGTTCACAAGTCAGTCCATGTAATTTTTTTTTTTTTTTGTAAAGGAGAGGGTTTCCAAGAAACCCAACAAACAGATGCGCCTTCGGAAAGAGTATTGTACGCACATCTTTCCGAGTCACCACCAGCGTGTGATGCCCAGATTTCAATGAAGTGGAGTGGAGTTTTGGCAGCGTAATTTATGTGAGAGAGGAGATGCGTACAAGCGCGCGTTTGTCTATGTGAAAGTGAGAGAGTGAGGCGATTCCTAGAGAGCAGAGCACTCGATCCACAGTGAGACGAATAGTTAGCAGACCTAAGTGCTTTCTGAGATCTTGGAGTGGAGAAGGTGAGATCTTTTTCAGTTCCGGCCTCCTGGTGACCTCGACAGTTCTGCCAACAGGAAGGACCTTTGCGGCCCCATCCACGTCTAGTGCTGTATAGAGCTGGAGCATCTGATGGTAATGAGTGAGTTAAATGACAAGATTGAATTTTCTGTCAGTCTCTTTTTAGGCTTTTCATGGAGGACTGGGAACGGATGTGGAGTGGAATCGACCCCACATGAGCAGCACAGCTGGAAAATGCATTAAAACCACTAGGCCACATATTTGAGACTTCATCCAGTAAAGCAGAAAAGCCATCACATTGAGCCTTTGTGCTCACTTGGGAAATGCTGGTTTGAGTTTGACTTGCAACATATTCCAATTAGGGGTGCTCTGATCAGGATTTTTGAGGCCGATCACCGATCGCCGATCAAAGAAAGCAGTATCTGCTGATATCGATCACCGATACCAATCTTTTTAAAGCGTTCTTTTTATCATTTATAACTATATATAGTGATACTCCAATCAGGATTTTTAGAAATTTATTTTTGAAAATGGGGCAGTTCCGCTCTTAGGTGACTCTTGTGAGAGGGGAAGCAGCACGGACTGTGCGTTCACAGAAGAGTCCCCTACTGATCCTTAGCTGCTTACCACAAAGGTACAAACACAACATTTATCCATTATTTTGATTTCAAATCCAAACATTGTCACTGAAAATGCTTTTTCAGCATTGCAATTTATTTTTTTTATACAGTACAGTAATACAATACTTAAGAGACATGTTTAAACAATAAATATAAGCAACACATCATTCAATGCACTTACTTCTAGATTTATATATTAATTTGCTCAAGCAAGTGGCAAAACATTTAAACTACTTTTCTTACGTTATCACAAACTTACCATTGACAGAAAATGAGCTCTACTGCCTTTGCTTTTTTAAATATTTATTAAAAGCAATCCTGACATTCATAAAGAACGTTGTTTTTCTTCCTCCACGAGTGCCATCTTATGGCCTTGTTTATCTAAAAGTGCTCTTTCCTTTTAAACCTAGCCAAAAAGCCACATGTGTTGACTGTGAAACACAGTAGTCTTTAATAATATGCATGTATGGTGTAATTACTACATTTTCTGTGTCAATCCATGTTCATATTTACTGAAAACAATGTGCTGTTATTTTAATTCAGCGCTTGCAGCGCAGCAATAGACTCGGTGCGGAAACAATCTCTACACTACTGCAGACGCGCTGCCGGATAGTAGACTTGTGTGAAAAGTGTGGGCTTTGAGTTAACAATCCGTTAACATGAATGCAGAAAAAAAATATGCACCGCATATGCACTGCAAACAGAGTGATGTGAACCTGACGTGCGCTCTGCGAGTGTGCATGAGCGCATGGTCTCCAGGAGAGCGTGTGAGCGCTGAATGGTAAAACACGGGCAAGAATTAAAAAGTAATGCAATTTATAAACTTTAGTGATGATGTGACACTGCCTCGATTGTGCAAGTGACAATTCCTGTGTCATCTGTGCAACTCGCTTACAGACAGACGCGGTGTCTGGTGAATCCATATGCATATTTTGAGATCGGTTGTTTGAGATCGGCCTTTTTAGAGACCGCCGATCAATCATCCCAACGTGATTATCAGCCGATAGTGATTGGTACCCGATCAATCGGAGCACCCCTAATTCCAATGATATTTTCTTTCTTTCCTTGATAATTTACTGACATTTTCCACTTCATCTGTTAAATATATACAAAATATATATTTTTTAAAACTGGGATTCATGAACCTGGGGGTTCGTCAGTTGATGAATCATAACATTGTATAAATAAATAATTTTTAATATTAATATTTTGTTATAACAGAAAAAACATTTTCAGTCAAAAGGGACAAAGCAAACTGACTGGACTCAAAACACACATGAGCAGCACAGCTCAATGTGTCTGGAAAATGAATAAAGATTACTGGGCAACATCTCTAAGACCTCATATACGAAGGCAGAGAAACTATCACATTGAAACTTGGTGCTCAGATGGGAAATGCAGGGTCGAATTTGGCCTGCAACATATTACTATTTTTTTTTTTGTTTCCTTGATAATTTTATGACATTTTCCACTTCATCTATCAAAGACAAATCAGTGAAGAGTGACAAAATATTGCAAATATAAAAGGGTTTGCAAACCTCCGGGGGTTGATTAAAACAATAATTGATTAATTCATAATATTGTATAATTAAAATAAATTATTTTAAAATAAAAACACTTCTAATAAAAATATATCTAAATGAAGTACTTATTAAAAAGATTTAATATTTTTTAAACTGTGTAAACAACAAACTGACTGGACTCGACCCCACATGAGCTCAATGTGTCTGGAAAATGCATTCAAATCACTAGGCCACACGTTTGACTCTTTGTCTTGGAAGGAAGAAAAACAAAAAAGAGTTTTAAACTGCTGTTTAATGTTGGAAAATGGAGGACTGAGTTTGTCCTATGACATATTCCTATCATATTTTCTTTCTTTCGATGATATTTTTGAGTCATTTTCCACTTTATCTATCATACACAGCAGGGTTTCCCAAACCCCTGTGGGTTAATGAGGGAACTGCAGGGGGTTTGTAATAATTAATTAAATCGTAATATTGTTTTTATTTGAAAATTGTTTATTTATTTTTATTAATCAGTATAGTGTTGCTGAATTATTTAAATAGCCTATTTACTAAAATATATATATATATATATATATATATATATATATATATATATATATATATATATATATATATATATATATATATATATATATATATATATATAAGGTCAGAGAGGTTTGGCCCAAAAACAAAACAAACAAAAAAACAGAAGAAAAAAAAATGGGAATCCCATACATGAAGACATAACAGTGAAGAGTGAAAAGTAATTAATTGCAATTTTAATAATCACTTATTTTATCTGTTTGGACGATGCTTCTTAGTTCTGCTCCATAGAATCAATTAAATGAAGCACTGGGCAACACGGTCATGACCTTCAGCAGATGTAAACAGTGCCTTGCGCCGGTGTGGCTTATCTTTTGTAAGTGCTGACGTCTTATAAAGATAGAGACCTCCTTGTTGTTCAATCCTCTCTACTGCGAGTTGCGCCCCACCCTTCACACATAAACAGTACACGCTCATCTCTAAACATGTGCGCTCACGCCGCCCATTTCAAAGGCTTTCCAAGTAGGTGACTCAGAAGCAGAGGGACAAAACACTCCAAATTTTGAGGAAATCCAAAAAAAAGGGGGGATCTTTTCTTAGCCGGTGACCTCGAGGTTACATTCACACCACTGGGACTATAAAAGCGGCAAGAGAGTGGACAAATAGCTTTAATGAACTAAGATCATTAAAATGAAATTATTCAAAAAAGAAAGTAAATAAAAAGATGAAAGATCAAATGTTGACGATGGATCAAATACTTAAAAGGCCCATAGGATGGTAAATAAACCATCCTGCAAGGACAAACACTTTCTAAAGAGGCCCTCTTTCACAAAAACAAGTGCTTTGAAATTCTTTGGCTCTGATAATCACTATGCAAACCAGGTTGGTTTCAATCAAAACAACTCCTTGCCAAAGTGAAGGGTATCTTTGAAAAGTAGAAAGTGAAGAGGGGGATGTTTTAATGATACCTCTGTTGCTTTGTCTACTTTCATTCTGTTTGCGATGGGACTGTGTCAAACGCAGCTCCGGAGGAGACAAAACAGTTCTTGATGTCCGAGGCGACAGTGGTTTCAAAACAAGAAGGAGAAAAAGAAAAAAAAAAAAAAAAAAACACCTCTTCCTTTGATTGAAACAGGCACAAAATGTTTACATTCAGGTGACAAGGATGCCTGGTGCAGATTAAGACACTTAAGATAACAAAGGAGTAAAAACAGGTAAAAGAAAAAAAAAAAAAAGCTTCCTCTGAGCACTTGCGCAAGTGATAACATACAGCCCAATTACAAACGTGTGCGGTTTGGAACACATACTAGTGGAATAATAACTGAGGAACAAGGCTCCACCGTCACTGCTTTAGATGTACGCCCTGAGGTTCTCCAGAAAACAAAGCAGACTTTGTCCTCTTTTCTTGTGTGGACTCCGATTAGACCCGTTATTAACAGTCTGACTGCCTGTTTCGTATTACACCGCAGCAATGCAATAATTATGGCTGTATTTTTAGTGACGTTTAACAAACGTCATCAATAAAGGAACGAGATGTCGGATTTTAAGTAGGTGAAAGAGCTGTAAACAAGTCTTGAGAGAGGCAAGGGAGCTCCGAGGCATCATCGGCCATGCGACCGCGCTCCGAAACGTCATCCCGGGTTTTGTTACGAAATGCTGTGTTGCATCTAACCGGTCTGCAATTATAGTTAAGCATCACTTAAGATGCCTTAATTCTTTGTGATCATCTCACGCAATAAGATTCCCACTCTGCAATTTACAATGCCAAGACGAAATAGATTTGTGGGATTTGCCTGCCACCTACTGGAAAATAATGCAACTACACCATTGAGAACTTTCACCCTGACAGTGACACCGTTGGCTTTATTGAAGTAAATGACATTAAATACTTACTCCAAAGGAATGCGAAACTGTACTGTATCAGGTGGCTGTTCTTTGCCGGGTCTGACCAGCGTCAGATTGAAGGTGGGTCGGAAAATTCTCAGCTGTGGGTTACCAAGCTGGAATAAAGGATATCTGAACAAATACGGAAATTACATAAAATTACATGAAAGGAAATTACCATTCCATTTATTCATATTCCAAGGAATTTTCATAGAACTTGTACGTGTATATATATATATATACACACTACCGGTCAAAAGTTTGGGATCAGAATGATTTTTTATGTTTTTTACAGGAGATTCTTATGCTCATCAAGGCTGCATTTATTTGATCAAAAATACAGGGAAAATCAGTAATATTGTGAAATATTATTATGATGTAAAATAACTTTTTTCTATTTTAATATACATTAAAATGTAATTTATTTCTGTGATGCGCAGCTGAATTTTCAGCATCATAACTCCAGTCTTCAGTGTCACATGATCCTTCAGAAATCATTCTAATATGATGATTTATTATCAGTGTTGAAACTGTTGTGCTGCTTCATATTATTTTGGAGCCTGTGATACTTTTTTCAGGATTCTATGATGAATAAAAAGTTAAAAAGAAGAGCATTTATTTAAAATAGAATTATTTTCTAACAATATACACTACAGTTCAAAAGTTTGGGGTCAGTACATTTTTAATCTTTCTTTTTTTTTTTTAAGAAATTAAAACTTTTATTCAGCAAGTGTTTATTCACAGATGTAGAAGTGATAGCAAAGATTTATATTGTTAGAAAAAAAATCTATTTTGAATAAATGCTGTTGTTTTGAACTTTTTATTCATCAAAGAATCCTGAAAAAAAGTATTGCAGTTTCCGAAAAAATACCTGGCAGCACAACTGATGCCAACATTGATAATTCTAATAATAAATCAGCATATTAGAATGATTTCTTAAGTATCAAGTGACACTTTATACTGGAGTGATGGCTGATGGAAATTCAGCTTTGCATCACAGAAATAAATTATATTTTAAAGCATATTAAAATAGAAACCATTATTTTATTTTGTAATAACATTTTGCAAGATCACAGTTTTTTTTTTCTGTATTTTTGATCAAATAAATGCAGCCTTGATGAGCAGAAGTGACTTCTTTAAAAGACATTACAAGTCTTACTGATCCCAAACTTTTGACCGGTAGTGTATGTATATAAATAAATAAATAAATAAATAAATAAATAATATATATATATATATGTAGATAGATAGATACATAGATAGATAGATAGATAGATAGATAGATAGATAGATATAGGAGTCAACGTTATAATAATTTATTTGATATAATTCCAGCTATTTCTAATTAAATGTTCCAATCTCTTATAAAATTGTGGAAGAACCACGGTAGTTTTGCATATTTACCATAACACTAAATGACTGCCATATTCATATACCATGATTTTTACATGGTACTCACGAGCTTCAAAGAATAACACTTAACTATCACGTGTATTTACTAAAGGATTATCTAAATTATTTGTTCAGAATAAGCGTAACATTACCATCCCTGCAGAAAAACGGCTGAAACCAAGGGAGCCGTTTTAGTACATACTGTGTCTCTTCAGTACATACTGTGAGGAAGGACACACTAACAATAATGTTATCTTCACTATTTTTATATCATATCTAACGTTACATGCATGCATACTGTAAACAAACACGAAACCACTCACATGATCCGTTTCGCCATGTCCTGTAAACGTTCTGGACTTCTACAGTCGCACGTGCTGTATTTATTTTATTTTCATGTGCTCAAGGTCCTAGAAACTGAGTGCTGTGAAAGCTGCGCAGACAAGCGTCAGAAAATGTTCACAATAAAAGTCTTTTTGCAACACTGTTGTCGTTTGGATCGCACAGCGCGGTTAAATGTGGAGTATTGTAATAGATAGGATGATCAAATTAATATACTTTTAATATTAACTTTAAACTATGGGGTTTGTTTATAAAAATGGGGATATTTATATGCATTTCAAATACTGTTAGAACTTTTATTTTGATGGAAATATAACGTCAGCTGATGTCGTTTGACCGTTTCCTAAATGTCAAATTTTTGTTAACCCTTGTTGTGAGATTTATACAATTTTGTATACATGGTTTAATAAAAGGTTGTCGGAATAATAATAATAATAATAATAATAATAATAATAATAATAATAATAATAATAAAGTCACATTTGATTTAGTTTCAAATAATTTAATATCCTTCTACAGATCTATATGCGTTCGAATATATAACCAGTTTTGGTGTCCTCTCTCCCCGAAAATGTGAAAATGTCCCCGTTTTTACACTACGAAAAAAAGCTCCTACCATATAGCCTACATGTTGTCAAGGTGTACATGTTTCCTGAACACTTATGTAGTGATTATTTTCACCAGCAGAGGGCTACACTGATTATTGGCGCTACTTCATTCAGGAAGAACAGAGCATCAGAAGAGACACTGTTGTCGGTTTGAAGGTAGTAGCCTGCTAACATATATTGACGTTAAATCAAAGTAATACTGTTTGTTTGTGCTTTAACGGAGCCTCAACAGGGTGAGCGATTGTTTTGCACACAATTTTCAAACGTTCCCGACAGTGCTGTCACGGACTAATTAATTCCCACACAACGTTGATGTAATAATGTGATCGCGCCTATAACTTCACCACGTGTAGTGCACCTTAATATGAATAGACAATTTAGAAAGATAAACTAAACAAATAGGCGAAATAGAACAAATGCAACAAAAATGCAGATTGGCGCCGCGAATCTGGGAGGATTACTGGCTGCTGCAAATGCTGAAATTAATTTGATTGTTGTATTGTAGATGATTTTTTTTTTATCAATTACTCACCTCAGGTCGTTCCAAACCCGTAAGACCTTTGTTCATCTTTGAAGCACAAATTAAGATATTTTTGATTAAATGCGAGAGCCCTCAGACCCTCCATAGGTCCAGAAACGTAGCAAGGACATCGGTCAAATTTTCATGTGACACCAGGGAACCATGATTTTATGAAGCTACGAGAATACTTTCTGTGCACGAATAATACAAAAATAATGACATTATTCAACAATTCTTCTCCGCCTCATCCCATCTGCAGTGGTGAACACACAGAAAAGGCGAGAAAAGGAAAAAAAAAACATTGCTTTGTCCAGTTGTCTCTCAGAAGAATGATCTGAGTAAAGGTCTTTGCACACTGAATCCGACATTTTTGTATGCGTTTTATATCTGATTTTTTTTTTTTATGATGGACAAAAGTTTCGGAGGCAGTGTGTAAATGTGATTGACACATCATGAGGTTGTATTAATTTTTTAACGTATGAAAACTTAGGTGAGAATTTCGGACTTGAAAATGGTGACTTTTTTCACAGTCATGGCAGAAAATTGAAATACTGCCCTAAACCCAATAGCAGAACAGCAGCGCGATCCTCTCAGGATGGCGGAAGGCGGATAAACAAAGCGGTTTCCCAGAACTCAAACTGGCGTGATGTCAGTTTCACAAACTCTATAGGGATGGGACAAATTTACAAACTTAAGAAAACATAAAAATTAACTTAAAAAGTTAATTTTGTAATTCCTGTATAGCTTATATACGGTGCAATTTCTGGTAAATTGCATTAAAACCAGTTAGTCAGTTTGACCAACAAACATCATAAAAATTATAAATAATTTGAAAATTTGGGGATTGTGCAACAATAAAATAACTATATTTAATGATTGAGATTTAATGATAGCCGCTTAACTAGGAAATATGCCAATTGTTTTCATTTGGAAACCTGGTCACGTCAAAATGCAACAATTTTGTATATTAAAAGTTAGTAATATTTACATTATCACAACAGGCATTAGGCTACAGCTAAAGACTTCTTCTCCAACAGGTCACTGGGTGCTTCTCAATTAACCTCTTTATTTCCTCGCTCCTCCGTCCTCCGTCCTATGACCCAGAAACCGATCGAGCCATCTTGAAAGACACCTCAATTCTCTAATTGCACTTTGAGGAGGCAAGGATCGAGGAGTGAGGAGGCCTCCCGAGGAGTCATGAGCGAGGATTCATAGGTGTATCCTATGCTGAAGTCTTTTTCGGCGAAATAAGAATTACATTTATACTTTACCTTTGCAGTTTAAGTAAACCATATGTCATATAATTCAACAGGGCATCTTGCTTTATTAATATTTATTATGTATGCCTTAAATAATGAACTTTAACAACATGAGGGCAGATACCTTTAGCGCAGCTGATGACGCTTTTAATTGATGTTTGAGTGGTCAAGAATATTCCAATGTTCATCCTTCGATTCCTCCATCCTCATTTCTTTTCTGTGCATCCTTCCCTCAAATCCTAAGGGGGTGGAGCTAAGACGTGAGGAAAGGACACGAAGATGCACAAATAAGAAATGAGAAGCACCCATTGTAAACCGAGTAGCTCTCTGAGTGTCCGTGTTGTAGAACTCTTTCCCAACAGAAGAGGGAAACCTTGTCCACTGATCTGCAAACCTGAACCAACATTGACTCGCATCTTAAGGGTGTTAAAATAACCGTCTCCTGACAAGGACAAGCCTAAAATTCTTCACAGTTGTTATTGCAAGACCTGTAGTTTAAGCTCTGAATCTTTTATTCATAGTTAATGCGTGACTTTTGCGATATTTACCGCTGCCAAAAAACGTGTCACAATTGTCAATTTGGAAATGAGTGTCCAGATCGGTTCTCTCATATTTTATGTCACTTTGATTAATCAAAAAATCGTACAATAATTATTTTCACCAGAGACAAGCGGTACCTGGTCATGAATGTAATTGTTTATCAGGTACCTGAGTGAGATTAGAAAGAGCTCTTGGGGTTTGGACAGTTGGCCCAAGGCTCTTGTAATTGAATCACAGTGCGAGAGCTCCTTGTCTAGGTGCCAATGTTTAGGAAAGGATGGGTTCGGGTGGGTTAGAGGAGACGCACTCATGCAACTCGACTCCTCTCAACCTTCAAGCAAAGGTCTGTTCACACACTGTTTTCCAATGCTGCCATTTATAGATTGGCCCATGCAGTTTGTTTGTGACTGAAACTGATGCCTGTTCTGCTGTGGGGTAAAATATGAAATGACCAATATTACTTTTCACAAAATACATCTTAATTAACTTTAGTATCCATACTTATTCAGATTAGTAGAAACCATAGTGCTTATAGCAGACTCACTGAGTACGTTTACATGGACAACAATACTCTGATTTTAACATGATTAAGACAATACTCACCCAGCAGTGGTCAACCATTTGATACAAATAAAAGTGCTTCAACAGCACCGTCGTAAGGTAAATAATTAGATTACTGATGTCCATGTAAACGTAGTCACTGTTAGTCTGCTCTGAGTTTTAAGTGATTTATTAATGTATTTGTTTTCCTTTTTTTGTTAGTAATTGATAAAAAGTGTAAAACTTGAATCAATTAATTAGTAAATTTCAAAAGTAATATTTAGTTCTGCTACAATTGCACCACTACCATCACCAATTCTATTTAAAAATTATTTTCTTTGCATGGAAATTCAGTCAGCAGGGCAATCAGGATGAAAATTTGTTTAGATGAAATATGTGCACCAGAAAAATAAATAAAAAAATAAAGATCGGGGTTAACTGCGGCGGAGACGCCAGGAGTGCAGGTGCGAGAAAAGCCATGGAAAATTTCCCAGCTCGGGTTATATCAAATATCCAAAGGGAAGGGGAAATTGTAAAGTGTAGATCCAGACAGGAAGATGGAAAACTATTTTTGCTTAAAGTGAATACTTGTGCTCGTAAAGGTCTGCAGGTTTTTTTTTCTTTCTTTCTTTTTCTTTTAAACTTTTGTCAAACAATATTTAATATTTCCTTGAGGGACTGCCATGCCACTCATATTTTCTGTTATTGCATTGATTGGGATATTATGTTACATGAATGTACATGAAAAAGATCTGCAACTGAAAAAATCAAGGTGGCCCAAAACATTACAGAAGACTTGCTCCATGAGAATAGAAGAGATGGATGTGAGTTGAGCACTTCAGATACATCTATATATTTATATATATTTATATATTTATATAACGTTTATTCAGATGCAAAATTAGGAAATAAATACAAAAATAATATTTAAAATTAAAATGTATATTTATTTATTTATTTTAATTATTTTTTTATTTGTTTCAGTGCAAAAGTGGGTAATAATTAAATACAAAAATTAAATAAAATAATTTTACTGCCGATATAATTTCAAATGCAAAAAGTTGTATTATTTATTTATTTGCAATGACAAATGTTGTTTTATTTATTTCTATTTTATTTAAGTGCAAAAATGGGCAATAAATAAATGCAAACAAAATTAAATAGAATATTTTTACTGCTAATAATTGTCATGAAACAGATAACAGAGATCACAGGTAAGTGAGTTCAGCAGGTTTATTGATGCCGGGATCAAAACAGGAAATTAGGCTAAGTTCAGAATTCAACATAACATCATAACTTAACGAAGGAACTGGGAAAGTAAACAGTCTTCATCCAGAGGTATCTTAAACTAAAGGAGGCCTAGACATCAGGGGTGTATTTCAGAAAGCAGGTTTTGTTGGAAACTCAAGAATCTGCTAACCCCAGAAATTCAGGGTTTTCGGTTCCAATAAATTACATAACTAAACATATTGGTAAGTTACCATAGTAAGTTACTCTGTGAACCTAACCTGGGGCCTGTTTAATAAAAACCGCTAAGAAAAGCGGGGATTAAATTTAAGTTAACGCAATCTCACTAATTCGATCTACGGTCGTGGCCAAAAATATTGGCCCCAAAAAAGGCTGTGAAAACTCATCTGCATTGTTAATCCTTTTGGTCTTTTATTTAAAAAATTCACAAAAATGTATCCTTTCATTGGATAAAAAGAATTTAAAACGGAGGGGAAATATCATTATGAAATGAATGTTTTTCTCAAGTACTCGTTGGTCACAATTATTGGCACCCTTATAAATTCTTATGAGTAAAATATCTCTGAAGTATATTCCCATTCATATTCACAATTTTGAGCACTCCAGCATGATTATAAACATGAAATCATCCAGCTCTGGCTTCCTGTTTCACAGAAATATAAACAGGAGGGAAAACAAAGCCCAAATTCCCTTAATCATCCATCACAATGAGAAAAACCAAAGACTATATTTCTGATGTGCAGCAAAAGATAATTGAGATTCACAAATTGGTGAAGTGGCTTTAAGAAAAGAGCTAGAGCAGTGATAATTCCGATTTCCACCATCAGGGCAATAATTAAGAACTTCCAACCAACAGAAACTGTTACAAAACTGCCTGGAAGAGGACGTGTGTCTATATTGTCCTAATGTGCGGTGAGAAGGAGAGATTGAGTAGCTAAAGACTCTCCAAGGATCACAGCTGGAGAATTGCAGAAAATAGTTGAGTCTCTGGTTTAGAAAACCTTTTAAAAAATTGTCAAACAGAACCTACATCACCACATGTTGTTTGGGTGGGTTTCAAGAAAATTTCTCCTAGCTCATCCAAAAACAAAACTCCAGCATATTCATTTATCAGACACGACTGGAACTTCAAATGAGACTGGCTTCTATGATCAGATGATACTAAAAAATGAGTACCCCATGTGTACAATGAAATATACTGCTGTATTTTTGATGTTGTGGGCCTATATTTCTGCTGGAGGTCCTGGTCATCTTGTTTAGATACATGACATCATGGATTCTATCAAATACCAACAGATAAAAAATCAGTAAGTGACTAACTCTGTTAGAAATCTTATAATGGGCCATGTTTGGATCTTCCAACCATACAATAAACCAAACACGAACCTCAAAAACAACACAGAAATGGTTCACTGAGCTCAAAACCAAGCTTCTGCTATAGCCATTCCAGTCCTCTGACCTGAACCCTACGGAAAATGAGTGTGGTGAACTGAAGAGAAGAAACACCAACATGGAGCTGGGAATCTAAAGGGTCTGGAGAGATTCTGGATGAAGGAATGGTCTCTGATCTCTTGTCAGGTGTTCTCTAACCTCATCAGGCATTATAGGAGAACATTTAGATCTGTTAAACTGGCAAATGGAGGTTTCAAAAAGTATTGAATAAAAGGGGGTCATTAATTGTGGCCAGTGTGTATTAGAGAAAAACATTTATTTCATAATGATATTTGCCCACATCTTTAAATTTTTTTTTATCCAATGAGGGTATATTTTTTTGTTTTTTTTTTTTTTATATAAGAGAAAAAGGGTTAACAATGCAGATGAATTTTCACAGCCTTTTTTGATCATATTTACCAAGGGGGCCAATATTTTTGGCCACGACTGTAGGTTCAATGAGTCAGGATAATTTGATGTGCAGCTTATTCTTAAGCAGCCCTTAAAGGGATACTCCACCCCAAAATGAAAATTTTGTCATTAATCACTTACCCACATGCACATCTGATGGCAGATGGAGTTTTCTGACAACGACTTTCATACTTTTCTGGACCTTGACACTGTTATTTACTTGGCAGTCTATGGGACGGTCACAGGCCTCCCGGTTTTCATCCAAAAATCTTAAATTGTGTTCCGAAGACGAACAAAGCTTTTACGGGTTTGGAACGACATGGGGTAAGTGATTAATGACAAAATTTTCACGTTGGAGTGGATTAACCCTTTAATGTCGAACATGGATCAAATCGATCCACCATGGCAAACAGTGAATGTTTGTGCCGTTTAATGCATTTGAGACATTGTGTTTTCCTCAGTGCATAACTGACAGTTCACAGGTATATTTTTCATTTCTAAATGTTAGAAAGTCATGCAAATATATCCATTTAGCTATCAGGAGTGGGCGAGGCTTACTTGAGTGAAGGAGCGCTGCAACCTCTAAACAGATGGAACGCAATAGAATAATAGCGCAATAATTATGAATAAAATATGCATTCTGCTAAAATATTTGTTGTTGGACATTAAATATGTAGAATTTTATTCCTACATAAGTGTATTTTTATGATATAGCAGTAACTGTAAATCAAATGTAAGCTAGCTAATACAGCCCTAATTATTAGCTCAAATGAGTTAATATGTATTCTTCTTATCATATAAAATATAGCCTTTTATATTATTTATTTTCATTTTTAATTGAATGATTTTAACTTTTAATTTAGTGTTATTTATTATTATTTTAATGCTTTAAAGATACATTTTATATTGTAATCTACTAATAACCATAAAGTACAGCTGTCATAAAACCAGAGAGAAAGGCTGCATGGCTAGAAACTGCTGATCAACTGAAAATGCGCATGTAGCAGCATGTTAAAATGTTTTCAAATATCTTGAAACAAAGTCATTAAATCTTGGGCACAGTGCATTAAATACAGTCAGATGTAACCTATGTTTTTATTTAGTTGATTTATTTAAGTTGCATTTTCTGCATACGTTTATTTTTGGACTGATAGGCAGGGCAAGTTTATTTATATAGCATATTTCATAAACAATGGCAATTCAAAGTGGTTTACATGAAAGGAAGTAAAATAATCATTAAAATACAAAATAATAATAAAAACAAGGAATTTAAAAACCCACTGTTAGTGATGTGCTCTTTGTTCAACCTCTTCCCCACTAAGTGAAAAATCCTCCCAAAATACCTAACACTGCTCTTGTTTAGCCTGTATATGCTCCCAAAAGGTCAAATAATGAGAAAGAACCAAATTGCCTATGAAGTTCTCAAGGTGAATGCATACCGTGACTCTAGGGCTCTAACAACTAAAAATCAAGTCAGGAATCTTGGTGTGATTCTGGAGACAGACCTTATTTTCAGTAGTCACGTCAAAGTAGTAATTTAATCAGCATACTATCATCTAAAAAACATTGCAAGAATTAGGTGTTTTGTTTCCAGTCAAGACTTGGAGAAACTTGTTCATTCCTTCATCACCAGCAGGGTGGACTATTGTAATGGTCTCCTCACCGGCCTTCCCATAAAGACCATTAGACAGCTGCAGCTAATCCAGAACGCTGCTGCCAGGATTCTGACTAGAACCAGAAAATCTGAGCATATCACACCAGTCCTCAGGTCCTTACACTGGCGTCCAGTTACATTTGATTTTAAAGTACTTTTACTCGTTTAAAAATCACTCAATGACCTAGGACTGAAAATACATTGCAGATATGCTCGCTGAATATAAACCTAACAGACCACTCAGATCATTAGGATCGAGTCAGTTAGAAATACCAAGGGTTCACACAAAACAAGGGGAATCTGCTTTTAGTTATTATGGCACCCAGCAGTTGAAGTCAGCTTCCAGAAGAGATCAGATGTGCTAAAACATTAGCCACTTTTAAATCTAGACTCAAAACTCATCTGTTTAGCTGTGCATTTATTGAATGAGCACTGTGTGATGTCTGAAACCAATTGCACTGTATTTCATGCAGCCTGAAATGATTGTCTTAAATTCATTTTAAATCCATTTTTAAATCATTTTCAAAGGTTTTAAATTTCTTGTTTTATTTTTGTGATTGTTTTATTACTATTTTTTATGATTATTTTACTGTCTTTTATGTAAAGCACTTTGAATTACCATTGTGTACGAAATGTGCTATATAAATAAACTTGCCTTGCCTTGCCTTGCCTTGAGCTATTTCAGAGAAATGGTTTATCATTGGTTGATCTAATTTCTCTTCATTAGTCAAGATTCACTTGCACAATTCATGCCAAATTTACAAAAAGTCTTATAATAATGTATAAAAACAAATGTGCTTGACAGTTTATGACAACTAGATGAACCATTTTGCAATTAATGACTTATATGATGAACTAAAGACTAGATGTTTTGAGGGGTAAGACTATTGCACAGAAAACTATATAATACATTTTGAGCAACATGACATTAGCAACTGATAATGTAGGAATACGCAGACAAATGTACATAATCAATTGCATGAATGTACCAAAGCAATCAAAACTTGTTGAAAAGAATGAGAAACTGGTTTTATGACGTGTATAAATGACTAGATGATGTGGAGGTTGTACAAGTAGTTTTCAGAATTTCATTTCTGATTTGAGAAATGCACCAAAGCGGCTGAGAAAAACTATAATAATAATAATAATAATAATAACAATTATTATTATTATTTATTTTATTGTTTTTGAAGTGCAACAGATGCAAATAAATAAACAACAATTAAACATTAATTGTATTTAATTTTGTATTTATATTAAATTAAATACACAAATAAAAATTCAATAAAATAATTATACTGCTCATAATATAGTTTAAAATGAAAAAATATTGTACTTTTTTATTGTACTTTTTAAACTTTTTTACTGTAAGTTTAATTTTTATGTGTTAAAGTACAAAATAGGGAAATAAATGCAGAAATCATATAAAATAATTTTACTGCTGATAATCTCATTTGAAAAGGAAAGTTTTTATTTTTTTAGGTGCAACAGATGGAAATAAATACATTAATAAATAGCAAAATATATATATATATATATAAAATAAAACTATTATTCTGCTGGTAATATGAGAAATAGAAGCATTTTTGCTGATAGTCTCTGCCCCACTGACCAGATAATGTATACCAATTACATATGTTAAAAAACAATATCAAAGTTTAGTGTCATTCGCAGATTTTTTTCCCACTATATATACTAGTGAAACACAGTCCGTGGAAAGCAGAGCCAGCCACCAATCTTTCAAGCTGTTATTTATAGCACTTCTCAACTGAGTCGTATAGTTGATGTGTAAATTGAGACTCTTCCTTTGGACATGGCCCCAAAGCATGCTCAACTCTGCCCCTAAGCCAAGGCCACTGTAAAGTTGAACTTGGCTGAGTCACACACACATAACCCCCACACACACATTCGCAGAAAAGTGCAGGAGATGCAACTTGCAACCCTTAGCTGCCACTCTGGAACAGTTTTCTATGTCCAAATCTGAACGTTAATCGAAATTAAAGCAGGAAAATAGGGGCAGTCAGTAGTCAGCTGATAAGTGAAGCCGTCTAGTGGTTATGTGATTACTGGAGAAGAGTGAACAGCCAAGGTGAGGTTCCCACAGCCTTATCCAATGACCACAGCCCTGCCAGCAGAATCCTGAGGTGCAAAAGGGCTGACTTACAGAATCTGAGCCAGTCACAACTAATCTTCAAGGCATTTAGGCTATCGGCCGCTTCAACACATCAGTGCTTCACTATCAGAAGCCCTTTCTCATCCATGTTTTCATTTCATTAATCATGTCATAAGTCATGAGGGGGATTCCCGCTGCTCCTGCTTCATATCTGCTGCTCCAAAGAATCATGCCTTGACACATTCTCCATGTTCAGTGTCAAAAAAATATACAGACTGCTGAAGTTATGTGTCTTGTGATGTTAAACATTTCTACATTAAGATTGTTGTTGAAATTCTCAGATCATGTATTTTTGTTTTGCATTATGTTGAGCAGATAGTGAAGATGTAACTGATTCCATTTAAAAAATGCTCATTATCCGATTACTGTTACTTTTATGGATTACATGATTAAATATTGTTCATAAAATGGCAGAGAACTAGTCATCATTTATTGATTCACCCTATTTTTTTAATCTTTTCTAAAGTTTCCTTCACAACAATCCCACCGTGTCATACAATTTAGCTTTGACTATATTCACAAATGTATATAAATTTGCTATGCTATGCAATTAGGCCGAGTATGAATCAGTACTTATACACGTCACTAAACACAGGTGATATATAGCTGTGAAACCCTATTTCTCACATTCCATTTTGTGCGTGTGTGTGTGTGTGTGTGTGTGTGTCAGCCAAACCCCTAAAATATTTACTAGGAACTTTAAAACAAGTTAGGTAAAAAGTAATCTAAAAGTAATCTACTAAATGGTAGTCATAATACATTTAATAGAATATATTTTTTTTAAGTAATCTACCAAGCAATAAATACACAGTATAAATGTGATATACAGTAACTCCCATTTTATCTGCATCTATTAAACTGTTCAAAATGACATTAAAAATGCAATTCAAATAGACGCTTAGACTTAAACACACACATAAATACATCATTTTACATTTTTAGAATAAAAATACATTTTGATTATAGCAATTGTAAAAATGTTTGGTGTAGAGTTACTATGCCAGTAAGTGTGTAATATGTTATTTATATTTCTTTATAAAATATTCAGAAAAAGCAGTTTTTTCTGTTTGTATTTGAAAAAAAAAAAAAACAACACCATTTGTCCACCAAAGCTATGGGGTAAAACCTATAAAAAAATATATATTTTAAATGCAATGATTTAAAATATATTATTTAACTATATATCTTTATATTTTTATTTAAATAATAATAAAACGTTTTCATTATGCTACATTTTTTAAAATTGTCAAGAATAGCATATTTTTGAATTAAACACAAAGAGTAAGATTTTTTTCCCCTATGATGCCCGACATTTTATTCGTCATTGACCCAAACAAAGACGCACAAAATACAATAAACACACAATACACGTGGTATAGTACAATACAGTTTAGGAATGCAATTGTACAATAAACAAACGACGCAATGCACAAGTATGATGCGTTATTATTTAGATAGTGCAAGTGTAATATGCACCTTTGCACGTTAACAAAAGAAGAAATTTCATCTTGGAATATTAGATCAAAATGTAGTTTGCGAATAACATTCTTTAAAAAAAAAATAAAGGTTCCAAAAGGGTGTTTTGCAGTGATGCCATGTAAGAACCAGGGCCGTGCACAGACCTTTTGAGGGGCATGTGCTGAAACTGAAAAAGGGCACCCCCCTCCCTTTTTTTATATCAAGATTATTTAGTAAGCCTGCATAAAAGGAAGAAATGCTCACATCTTCATGACAAATTCAATAACACAAAATAATAGTCTCAAAAGCTTTAGATTTATTCACGATTACTAACAACCATAATAATAATATTAGATAATTAGATATAAAAAAAAATACTTGACTCATACATAAACATGTTAATCAAATAATACAAATTAGCTTATAAAAACAAACAGAAACCAAAATCTTTTTTTATTGAACTTTATGCACTTTTTTTTATGAACTTTGCAAAGAAAAAAATTATATATATATTCTCTTTTTTAGCTATTCTGTTTGGTTTTATAAGCTAATTTGTATTATTTGGTTAACATGATTATGAATGACATTGAGAAGAGGGGAAGGTGAGCAATGAGTCAAGTATTTTTGACAAAATTTTTTGAAATATAATTTAAGTAATTATGTCCAACTCAGTTCCAGATTATAAGAAACTGTAGCCATACCGTTACTATAACATATCCAACATGTATCCGCCTACCTGGCAAAAATTTGATACTGTGGTGGACCAGGGATGTTGGTCTCTTGAAGGTTTCTTATTCACTACACTTTCCCTAAAATTAGCCAGCAATGAAAAAATAAATACAAATAGTGTGAAAAGTACCGTTGCAGTGAAAAGCATTTCTGAAGGATCACGTGACACTGAAGAGTACTGAACTGGAGTAATGATGCTGAAAATTCAGCTTTGATCACAAAAAATAAATTACATTTTAAAATATATTCAAATAGAAAACAGTTATTTAAAATTGTAAAAATATTACACAATATTACTGTTTTTGCTGTATTTTGGATCAAATAAATGAAGCCTTGGAATGAATCATGAATTACATTCTGCATGATAAAATATAAAGATTTCACAGTGATCTTCTGTAATTTTTTTTTAGTTACTACTACATTACTGTAGTAAAACCATGTTTTACTACATTTTATACATGTGAGGACGAGCGGATAGTATACCATAACATGATTAGCCTAAATGTTAATAAATTAAGTGTATCAGCAATCATAAATCAAAGAAGAAATTTATTATATATGTTATCTAGGTGACGAGGATCACTCGTCGCTTTGTGAAAGTTCCAGTACGAAACAGCGCGGGGGCGCACCTGTTATGATTTTCCGATGGTAAAAACAAATTATATGTTGTTGTATTACTTATCAATATATAGTTTTTGACCAGCGAATGTGTGCAAATGCCTCCAGTTGTGCAGGAACATACTATTGGTTACTCGACGGCGCCTCACATTACATTTTCATCTACAGGTTACAAACTAGTTTTTGTAGCTATATAGACGGAGCGCTAAGTTTTTCCTGTGGTAAAATGCATCTGGCCAAAATCGCATTTTATAAAAGATGAAATGCTACTGTATGCACAGGCTATTTAAGTGTTGGCTATGTATTGGCTATGACTAGATGGCAAAATGCTAGCCCTCTCTCTCTCAGGCGACGTCCCACATGTCTCAGTCAGTGAGTCAGTCAGACAGACATCAAATAAATAAAATATGAGCCTTTATAGACATAGTGTTTAGTAGTACTTATTCAAACAACAAGATATTTATTTACCCTTCGCAAACCTTTCTTCAGCTCAGCTGTTGTCTACTGTGCGGCTGCTGTGGAACTTCAGTTGATTCAATGAATATAGAGGGGGCGGAGTTTATCAGCTTACTGACAGCTTGAGGATCGAATAAGATTTAAACAAGCTCGTTTTAAGAACTTTCATTTTCTAAATATTTGTAAAACAGACAGACAGACGTAAAGGGTGACCAATAGCATTGATTAAAATTAAAAAAAAAAACACCACCAAGAAAAGGGCACTTCGGAGTGTAAGGGCAAAAAAGGGCATGTGCTCTGCACAGGTTTGAGCCCTACCTGTGCACGTGCCTGAAGGGTGTTTTGCAGTGATGCCATGTAAGAACCATATTTGGTTCCCCAAAGAACCTTTCAGTGAACAGTTCCTAAATGAACCATTTTGAAGAACATTTTAAAAATCTAAAGAAACTTTTTCTACTAAAAAAAACCTTTTCTGCATTTGAAAGGTTCCATGTTCAGGTTCTTTATAGAAGCATATAAGAATTCCGCACCTGCTTAGACAGCTACAGGAAGCATTGTGCGCAGGGTTGATGCATGCATGCTAGTCGATCGCTCTGCACGCGCATCTCCAATTGCCAAGCGCGTGCACTCAGTGAGAATGGGTGATTCACCGTACACTGCGCCCTGACCGGCTCCTGACCGGGGGCCCCGGGAATCGCAAAGCTCGCCTAATCACTTTCTCTCGTACCTTTCTGAAGAAGTAGTATGGAGTTACGTCACAGCAGCGCGCAAAAGTGCATGCCAAGCAAATAAGCCGCTGTGGAGCTATTTGTAGGCATTGCTGCCAAACCCGGGTAAGGCCGCTCACTCATCTGCGATCAGTGCTTTAAACCTGCTATAGCACTGGAATCAGCATGCATTATTTTTTCGATTTATTCTGGAATGATTGTGTTTGGAGAACTTGACCTGGATCGACCGGCGGCCGGTGCGCGCAACAACGCAATTAGATCCAATTCAAAACTTCACATTCACAGACAATCCGAAGCGTGAAGGAGCGCGACATGATGACGATTCTGCATGTTTCAGCAGAGAGATTGTTACTTTTTATCATCACTTTTGATTAGATCTTTTTCGTCGACTTCTTCTTTGTGAAATCACAATGCCACACACTCGCAACAGGAACCCCAGTCCGATCCCAGAGGTGACATGGGACACGGGGTTGAAAGAGATGAACGAGACCTGGAAGGGGGCTATTGCTTGCTTGGGAGTTGCTGTCTTTTTTGTCATGACAATTGGGATCATTTATTGGCAAGTTGTGGATCAGCCCAACAAGAACTGGATCCTGAAGGGGAGCTTTAGTGGGCTTATTTGGGAGAGACGGACGCAAACTCTGGTCATACAGACACTGACTGAGGACAAGACATTTGCGGAGATAGACGTGGAGAACGTGGGGAACACCGATATCGAGGTTCCGTTCGTGAGGAACATGTGCTGGCTTAACAAAACCGAGTTCTGCTACACTTGGGATTCGGTCGCAGAGGTGAGGATCTCTTTGGACTCATCAGAGGAGGACTCAGATACCGAGTGTTACAGTGTAACCTGGACTCCAATCCACTGTCATGTGGACCTGAAGGTAAAATGTCATTAGAACTTTTTTTAGAACACTTTTGAAAATATGTTCCAAATAGAAGAATAGCCTGACGTCATTGAAGAAGTTCCACAAAAATAAATTGTTCTCCATTTAAAATAACAAATCACCGTATTTGTTTTAAGAACCTTGTAACATGTAGAACTTTTATTCAAATTTATTCAAGAACCATAGCAAGAACCAACATACCTGTGTATGGTGTGAACAGTTCTAGCACAGAAACCAAATATTGGCAGCTAGCACAATTAGCTTAACATCAACTTATATTTATAATATAGAAATCAATAAGTGACAACGTTAATGTGTTTGTTTCGCCAGTGACGATCCTAACGGTAATAATCGCTATAGTTGCCATGGTTACCACTTAGCGAACACGATTTTTGAAAATACTCGATTTATTTATTTATTTTTTTGGTTACTGAAATGTTTGAAATCCTAACTGAAACATAGCCCTATAAAATACACCGGCTACTTCATATTTTTGTTTTGGCTTCCTTTGGGGGCTTCAAGTCCTAATTAAGTAGGCTATTTACAAATGATTATTTAAAGGTTTCTTGTTTCAGAAGGATAAACAGTTTAACATCTGAATGGCTCTTTGCTTGCTTTCGACTTATCATTAACTTATCATTATTTAATTAGTGTCTTTTTTAATGTGGTCATATTGTTATTCGTAAAAACGGATTTACTTTGCATTCCTACCTTCCAAAAAAGTTTTTAAAGTAGGGTTTAGAGTTCACCTTGACTAAAAAGGCCACAAAGATACATTTCACAGATATCCAATAAGACAAGGTCTTCTTTGTTCAGCAAGCACCTAATGCAGTTTGGAAGTTTTCGAGTTTAATCCTTTCATTTCCCACATTTCCTACCTCAGTAATGCTCTGTGGTGTGTTATTTTAGATTTAAGCCTAAGAACTCTTTGTTCAGTCCAATCCTTTGACTTAAAGGTATTCTGCACCTGTTTTCATGTGTTATGAGAGCCAAAAACTTCTTAGCTGGATGCCCAGATTTTGGACACTAATGAAAAGTTATGCAAACTATGTGAAGAAACTAAATCAGTGACCGCATAATCAGTCTTTTAACTAGCAATAAATGTTCTACCTATGGTATAGATGGACACCAACAATACAGTTTGCAGATAGTCACCCTCTTTCTCTCTCAGGACTGTTTCTCCATGGTGAATATTTCGTGGTACGGAGGTGCCAGTGTCCATGCACCCCACTGGCCAATAAACGATGCCAACATTTCCATGCAGCCCTTCACAGTCAGTGACCTTAGGGACAACCCTTCTGGCTTCGGATCAGTTTTGGAACGCTACTTCCTGGGATCCTCAGGTAAGCAAAGAGGAGCTCTGCGTCTCTAACTGTGACCCCCTTAGCCAAATTTGCCCTTACTCTGCACTTTCACACTTTGTTGACCAATCCAAACATGCATTCACTTGTGACTATGTATACAATTCTAAACTGCCTCGGGCCTGAGATCACGGGGCTCTACTGTACATAGAGAGCGTAACACAATACGGATGGTTACTTCTGCTTGCTGAAAGATTGCAAAACAAAGAACATCGGACTTGAGTCTGAACCCATTGGTATTTGTCAGCAGATGTCTGATGTTTATATCGAGAGCTGATTAAGCAAACAATCTCAGGCAGATTTAAATAACCATTGTGTTTATGTCTGACTGTTAGTTTGATTCGAGACACGGTGGGAGATGTTTACGGACAGATGCGTAGTGGATTCAAACATTATCCAAACCGCTTCAAATGTTCAGCAGTTTAGACTTGCAGTGGTTATTGTGAAATAAGTCAAAATCAAATTTTAATTTTGCCCCCAGATTTATAATATTAATCAACTTAATATTCATATTCATTCAATATATTTAATAATTTTTGAGATTCTTATTTGGCAAATTCACTGAGCATGTTTTTAACCCTTATATCTGGTCTGGCTCAGTTTAACCCAAACACATTTTTGAGTTGTCAGAAATACTGGTAAACCTAGTTAAACATTTATTTTGTTATGGCAGACCTTTTTATTCAAAGAAACGTTGAAATTGTAAATTTTCAAGAAGTTTAAAATGTACATTTTACTGGGAATCAAATCCATGATCTTAGCTAACGCCATGCTGTATTGTTTGATGTTTTAGTAAAACACATTTAAAAAATATATTTAAGAGAAGAGTTTTTCAAAAACTAGTTTGAATCAGTTTAACAAATCCTTCATTGAATAAACTCATTGAATCTGGCAAAGAGCGAATCTGTCTTGACATGCAGCATATTTTGAGTATTTACGTGACGTATTTAAGTATTAAATGAAACTTAAAACAGTGGTTATTGATATGTGAATTTACCTCCAGACATATTATTCGACCACACAGCAGAAACCAGAACCGCCTTCGACCTCCAGTATAGCAATGTGTCAATCCCTTTAGCTGGAAAAAGCTATAAAATTCAAGCTTCCCAGATGCATGCATCATTATTTACAAGTGAAGGAAGTTTGAAACCACTGAGACTCTTCCTAGAATTGACCATCTGGCTAAATGTGGTATTCTAGGAATCTGGAAGGTCAAGGAGGTGACGAATAGCTCCTCAGAAGACCTTCAGATTACCTGTGTAAAGATGGGAGGTCTTGTCACAATCCATCACTACAGCACTTCATCAATCACTTTCAAACGAGTTCACAAACTGTGGTCTGTGAAGTGCTTTGGACCAAGAGTTGACCAAAAAACTAAACCTAACAATTGTAATTGACAAGGAATATCAACAGTGAGTTGATTAATTAAGCAGCTTTGAACAATTAATTATATGATTCACTCATTTAGGTTCATTAGCCAAAAGTAACAATGTCTACTTCATTTCAGTGAAACAAGCAGCAGTCTAACCATATTATGGATCTGTAGCTCAAGACAGGGTTGGTGAAATGTATGTCAAATGGGACCACTAAATGAGATTTGGAGTAATTGGTGGTCTGTAATTTTTTAACGTTTTAATG
Organism: Cyprinus carpio; assembly: GCF_018340385.1. NCBI lineage: Eukaryota > Metazoa > Chordata > Actinopteri > Cypriniformes > Cyprinidae > Cyprinus > Cyprinus carpio. The sequence goes on along the minus strand of NC_056621.1, from coordinate 18,801,535 downwards.
TTTAAAAATAGCTCAAATGTGCTGTATTTAGAGCATGCATTCTGACACATTGCATTGAGGTGCTTATGTGGGCAATGCGAGTTTGAATCTCATGTTATTTAAAATGGCCTCTTTTTGTCCTATCACATCATAATTTACCAGTAAAAATGTAGAGCCAACAAATTTAATAGGATTTCTTTCTTCTTTTTTTTTTTAGCATAAATGTCATACCAGATGTACTAGAGCATCTGCCATATATTTAAATTGCACAAGCATTGTACGAAGTGTTGTGTGAGCATTATGCTTTTTGTAAATTCCTGATAAACTGCCACCAAATATCACTAAAAAAAAAGGTAATTTTCCGCAGTAGAAGAATCCATTGTGGGGGGGTTTCGTATATTATAAATTATTTGTGCTTCAGAGCTTGCAGATGAAATGTAACAAACTCATTCACGTTATCTTGCTTTTGGAGGCTGATGCCTGCTGTTTGGTAACGCAGTCGTGTAAGACTTTGACGACAGAATTTGGCTCAGGTATTTCGTAATGACCAAAACATTTCAGATGCAGTTGGTCTGCTGCTTAGTCCAGTTATGCCGTCCAATAAGAGATAAATGAGTGTGTTACTTTGCGTTAAAAGTGAAGCCATCCCTAATTAGTTAATTTTTAGAATGAGAAACACAAAACTGTAACAAATTACTTTTAGTAATCAAGTTTCCCAATGCTGGTGGCAGTAAGCTGCCACTAGTACTTACACTCTTAGTGCAAACATAGCACTTTTTGGGCCCCAAAAGCATGTCGAATGAACTTTGACATTTTATATGTTCAGCAAATGGTTAATATATGTTCACCAAAATGAGTAACACAACATTGTAACACATAGTAAGGTTTCTTAACACATTTGACAATAAACTGACACTCCAGTGCACCACTCAGGCTCAAAGTGCAAGCATAGCACTTTTTGGGACCCAAAAGCATGTCGGACCGACTTTGACTTTTTATATATTCAATAAATGGTTAATATATGTTTAATAAAATGAGTTACACAACACTGTAACACATTACTTTTAGTCATTAAGCTTCAAAAAACACATTTGACAATAAGCTGCCACTACCACTCATACTCCGCGAGCAAACGTAGCACTTTTTGGGCCCCAAAAGCATGTCAGACTAGGTTTGACATTTTATAAGTTCAGGAAATGGTTAATATATTGTACGTTCACCAGAATGAGTAACCCAACATTGTAACACATAGTTAGGTTTCTTAACACATTTGGCAATAAGCTGCCACTAGTACTCAAACTCAATGTGCAAACGTAGTATGTTTTTGGGCCCCGGAAGTGTGTTGGAACAGCTTTGACATTTTATATGTTCAGTAAATGGTTAATATGTTCAAAAAAAGGGACGTAGCGATGACCCCTCGTGCTTCGGATCAGCAGGCGTGCCATGCAACACTTGTGTGGGTGGGCAGCTGGTCTCTAAACATGGTTACCGCTCAGAGCCGAGATACTCACACTCTCATAGCACCTTGTCACCCATGCTCAATCCAGCAATTAATAACCCTATTTACTCAACACAGTCACGCTGCTTTTTTTGTACGGCCGCATTGTTTGCACCCGCATTGGTGTCTTCCAAGTTTGCATGTGAGCTTTCGGCAGCTGAAAGGTGAAAGCGGTAATTTGCATCCCAGACAGCTGAACAGAATTAGATTAAAGCTAAAGGGCATGCAATCAGCTAAGGACATAATATTCGTCATGTGACATAAACAAAGGCCTTTTATGATTTCCAAGATCATTGTTTGGCCCACTGAGCGTTATGTAACTCTGTGAACAGTTTAACCAAAATGATCGCATGATTTTAATCCCTTTTCCACCTCGCTAAAGGATGGCCTTGATTTTGTAGAGACCTCTCAAACCCCATTCTAATTGGCTCACTTTTAAGACAGAAATGTTGAGCTTCCTGCCAATGCAGCTGTCCCAGGTTGCCAAGTAACCACAGACATATCGTGGTTTATAATGCCCAGTGGCATAACAATGACAATCATGTTGGCTCAGATTCATAAGGCGACCCAGCAGCTGCCAGTGGCCATGGATCTCGGCCTCTATTGGTCGGCGGTGTTGATAATGGACATAATTGTTTTCCCTGAGTCGCCGCTGTGCAGCCAAATGGCGTGCTGTTGCGCAGGCCTGTAAAACGAGCGCCCGGCGACCAGGGGCAACCCAAAAGTAAACTTTTCAGCACTGTATATTTACATTTAGGCCTTGAAATCGGATAGTGGTTTTAAACAGGTTGGTGATGTGGCGCTTCAGTCATGCGACGTCTGTCAAATAGTTTTGTCCACTTTGTTGATGAGAGACATTTTTGAAGTATCCAGGCAAGTTGTGTGCTTTACTGGGTTCGCTGACAGTTGTGTCTGATCCAACTTGATGACTGAAAGAAACTTAAAGAGACTGAGACATATTTAGATTTTGATGGTTTCCAAGTAAAGATGTCCCCCCTTGTCTGTGTTAGCTATAAGCACCCAAAAAAAAAAAAAAAAAAAAAATTAAAGTTTTCATTTAGCAAAAATAACAAATAAATAATGATTATTTAATAATGAATTCACTAATAAAATGTATTTAATTACCAAAGTTTAAATAGACACTGACACCATCAAAGCATCAAAGAATTTAAATTACATTCTGTCTGTGAATTATCTGTTAATACATTTTTGACGTAATAAATTCGATTGCTCAAAAATTTTGTGCACACACATACCAAAATATGATGAAAAAATATGGACACAGGAGTGTGAACACTTAAAATGTGAGTGATTTATTTATTTATTAATTTATTTTTGGTTTGTTTATTTCCTTGTCAGTTGCGTTTCAGTAGCAGTGGGTCTGGAAATGTGTGTTTTAGTGGTGTTGCGTTGTCTTGACGTAATTCTTTTGCAGCTCTAAAATAATTAGTTGAATGGAATTTGTGCTTCTGATAAATTATTTAGAATAAAAAAAAAACTATTCACCTAAACTCATGCCAAAATATCACTGATGTCAAAATACAGAAAAACATTTTTTTTTTTAAAAAATGTCCATGCAAACAGATTTTACCAAAAATGCCGAAACCAAGACTGATAGATCAACAGTTCCAGTACATCTTTTTTGTAATAATATGTTTTAAATGCAATCCTTTATGAAAGGATTCTGAATAGTGCACAGTGAACTAAAATTACACTGATATGTTTACATTTTGTACGATAGTGCGGTCACGATGTGTCTACTGTGAAGGAGATGAGGAGACAAAGGAGCGCAGAGAAGAAGGGGATTAACGTTCAGCATTCTTTATTTATCCAAATACAGGCAGGAACACACGCGTAGAACAAGGGGTTGACAAACAATACCAGACGCTAGACACAGAAAAACACAGGGCTTAAGTACTTAAAACTAAAAGAGACACACCTGGAATCAAATAACATCATAAACATAGGAAACACCTGGGGACAATGAACATATTCAGACATGGGAGAAACTAGGTAACGAGCACATGGGGAGGGAAAACACAACAGGTGCATTGTTGTCGCATACATAATATTATCTGTATTTACATTATCTGTAAATTTGGAATTTGTATTTGGCAAATCAAAATCAGACATTTGCAAATGATACAATAAAACAGTTTGAACTTAAAACTTGGCCTGGCTGCTTTCTGCAATGTTTAAATCTTGACCACACTGCTCAATAAAATCACACTGAGTCTATCATTACAAAAAAGCATGCAACAGTTATTTTTAGTTTGAAAATGGTACAAAATAGGGCTGAATCTCAAGCTAGAGTTTTGTGGGTGGTTGCTACTGTAGACCTTTTCTAACAAAAGTCAAAAGACACTCAACTCTCTCCTTCAATGTAAGTCAATGGGAATTTTTATCTCATTTATTTTCAAGCCAATGCCATATCACTAACCTTCAGTATAAGCAATAGTAATAGTGATGCATGACCAGGAAAACACCACTAATGAACAGTTGTGTGACACGTGAACCTGAAGTCATGTAGATTGGCCACCAAAGTTAATTTTGTTTGTATTCGTCCAGAGTCAAGAGCTTTGAGTTTCACCCTTCAATCGCTCTGTGGCCTCATTCTTAAGGTGTGTATAACATGGGTTTTGCACAGAGGCGAATAAATAACTGTCATTTGTTGACGTTTAAGAGACTTTGGGCTTGAGTTATGAGCAAGGTGGGCTCTAAAGAAGCTGAAAAAGAGGGGGAGCCGTCTATTATTTTTAGAATAATTCCCCACGGTAACTGCTACCAGCTTTCCTGAAATATTTTCCACTCTGTCTTTAAAGCAAAGATGAATAACAGCATCCCATCTCACTTTTTTCACTTTATATGGACTGGATGAGAGCAGAGAGTGGAACAAATTTCGAACAATAAATTAATGATTTGCAGAAATGCTTAGTGCTATTTCTTAAAAATAATAACAGAGTACTGTATAACTTGATACAAGGAAAAATACGCAAAGGAGAAAACAATTGAAAACAACTGAAAAGTAGTTCTAAGAGGTTTCAGTCTTTACTTTGTCTTCCAATTGGCTAGTCAGAGTGATGAATTCTCTCCTATTTGCGCATTCAAATACATTTTTGTGTATGTTTGGATGGGATTAGTTAAACTGATACTCTCATTTTTCTACTTAAAGTGATAGTAATGATAATTCTGTTATCTTTACTCACCCTCATGTCATTCCAAACCCAGAGTGCTTCTACTGTATTTGTCCATTCTGTGAAAGTCAATGGGGTCCAAATCAACATTAGACTCCTCTGATTTTCATTGTAAGAAAAAACAAAGCACTGATTTATTTTTTAGTTGGTGTTCCACGGTAGAAAGAAAGTCATACATGTTTGGAATGCAATGAAAGAATTTTTATTTTTGGCATGAACATATGCATATATAAAACAAATGTATAATCTTATGGTTAACAGTTTGGCTTGTTTCCTTCACTTGGCAGAGTCTACAGCAGGTGCGATTGTTAGTAGATGTTACACCTTTACACACTATTATTTATAAATGCTAGCCACGACAGCAGCCTTCATTTCTCTCCAAGTCTAATCTGCAGTGATAAATCGAGGGAACTGGTGAAGTTTGCCAAAGAATCTATTTTATTTAAGAGAAGTTTCTCAAAATAAAAGGGAAAAGGAAACTAACGAGACAACCAGAACAATATTTCATTTTTTGTCAACTGCATTCATCAAGTCATCAAACAAACATATTTTTTTTCCCTTAACTTTTTATAAATATAAGTTTACCGACATCTAAAACAACATCTGCATTCATTCCCAAACTAGGTTCCCTGTACTGAGTGACAGCTAATTTCTGAAATCTATTCTAGCATTTTTCTTTTTAAGAAACTTAGACTACTTAATTTTGGTTCATATCATTTTTATTGGCAGATATTTAAATATTTTGGCATGTGTGTGGGGTGGCATGTTAGATAAGGGTTAGTTATGCCCAGTCTGGGAGAGCAGAAGGTTTACAGGTTTTGAGTTAACAGTGTCTGTTCACAGCAAAATCGTCTTTTTCTAATGTTATGCAGAATTCCCCACAATAATTACAAATGTATACCAAATTTTTATAGACGCAAATTTGTTTTGGAATCTAAATGGTCAAAAATGTGTTTTACATGATGCACAATTTTACATGCTTACATGAAAATCATGTTAAAATGTATCAAAGATGATCCATCAGGCTTTCTGAGGAACATTTATTTGTTCATCTCACAATCATCAATGTATTGCACTGAATTAAATGTTTTAAAACTACAGCGCTTTGATCATAAAACAGAGCATTTAAATATAATCTTACTAAGCCATATTGGGAGATATAAAGCGACAACTGATATTTCTATGTATTTTATGTAAGTATCTGCTATTTTGAAAGATCTAATTGAATTACAAGCTATCAGAATTTCTTCTTATTTTTTGGCTTTATAAATATCAGCATTTTTGCTCAGTTTTTTTTCCCCTTAAGTTTGACCTCCATATTCTCACAATATCATGCTACTGTATATGAGCCATAAAATCCTGATGTATAAAATGTGATACTCAATAAAAACATATGCAAGCTTCTTTTGTTATATTCTGGCTAAAGCTTCACTAAACTGCCAGTTTTTGGTCTTTTATTTCGTATGTCATGTTTACAGGGTTTAAGGGACCCTCTGGAGTCTAAGGGTATTTTTGGGGCCTGGAGAAGTTTTGTCATGCCCTGACATTTGTGCTTTTTTCAGTTTCTTATAAATATCTAAATGGCTAAAGTCTAATCTCACTGTAATCAGCACAAACTAGGCTATAATAATATGTGAGCAGCATGTATGTACATGATTGTGTTTTTTGAGAAAAAAAATGTTATGCGTGGTTAGTGAAAAACTAAAAAATGTTAAATCACTTGAATAAAGCAATAAAAAACACATACAGAAAATTGGTTCCCAGGAATTTTGAGAACTGGAGCTTGTAGCCTAGAATTTTTTTTTTCTAAATGATGTGAAAATCATCTTGTTTACTCACTTACAGAAAACAATATATTGATTTAAATTTTCTAAGACACTTTTTGTTGGTAAAAGTCATATGCGAGTAGGCGTCAACTATCATGAATTCACACCTGAGAAGACAAAGGCCTGCATAATGAGCTGCATAATGAGCCATTCAGTCAGCTGTGTCACTGAGAGGGATGAGTTACAAGAAAGAATGTGAGGACAAAATAAATGTATATGATTTTATGTTTGTAGTTTATTTAGAATATATTTAATTATCCCACAACATAATTCAATATTCACTTGTGATTGCAGTTAAAAAGTTTATTAGGAAAAATCAAAGCTGACTTTCAAACTAAATTTTTTGCATCATTACTCCAGTCACACAATCCTTCAGAAATCCTTTTAACAATCTTATTTTCTACTAAAAAAACATTTATTGTTATTATTATCATCATTATTATTATTATTATTATTATTATTATTATTATTATTATTATTAATGTTGAAAAGAGCTGAGAAATATTTTTTTAGGTTTTTTAGGGGGGATAAATTGAAAGAACAGCAATGATTGTTACATTTGTTACAGTTACATTTATTGTTACATTTTATATTATGTACATCAAGCTTTTGAATGGTATAGTAGTGTATATTGTTATTGTGAAACTTCATAATATTTCACTTGATTATACACATTTAGTCAGGAATTATAGTTTGGAAAAAAGTCTTTGGAAAAAAGTCTAACTGTAAAATGTTTACACGTTATGTGAAAAATAGTACAAGTATATAAATAAATTAAAAAAGAGACTTACTCATGTTTATGAACTCTGCTGAATAAAGTGCTTCATTCTTTTTTCTGAGGAAATCCAAATCTCAAATCCTCAACCACATCACATCTTTTTGGGGTGAATTATGTCTTTATTCCTCTCATCGCGAAGCAAACAGTAAAATAATAAAAACTTGAAGAACAGTCTCGCTGCGTTGTCTTCTGTTGTGTGGGCATATTCAAGCCGCACGCTTCAGTGAAACATTTGAATCTCAAAAGCGCGCTCGGCGCGGGGGCGTGGTCGCATTAGAAGATAATGAAGGGAGACGTGAAAAACGGACATCGCGTTGTTTTCATATGGATTACTTTATCACAGAATATTTGTTTTCAGCAGCAATTGTTTAGTTTAAAAGTAGACATGTCAGGCTTTCTATAGATATATCTCTCATGTCTCTGTGTTGAGTATTCACTGAGTTACAGTTCATTTTAATGATGCATTTGTATCTGAAGATCAGCGCAGACAAAGGCTGCAGACAGCACTCCTTGTTTGTTATCTTTATTTTATAAGGTGCACAAAGTTTTGTTGTTATTATGTCTGTATACAAAAAAAAGTAGACCCTTTACAGATTCGATTGATGTATTGCACTTATCTGTACGATCAAAACTGAAAGTGTAATTTAAGTTCTTTTCGGGGTTATCAGGAGAAAATACCCCAAAACGCGTATACGCGTTAATCGACTCCAGAGGGTTAAGGGATAGTTCACCCAGAAAAGAAAATTCTGTCATTAATTACTCACCCTCATGTTGTTCCAAACCTGTAAAACCTTCATTCATCTTTGGAAAACACAAATTAACATACTTTTGCTGAAATCCGAGAGCTTTCTGACCCTCTATAGACAGCAATGCAACTACTAGATCCAAGACCCAGAAAGGTATAAGGACATCATTAAAATAGTGCCACACATGTGTCTCGGTACTCTCATGAATGCATATTGAAGACTGACACAGAAGAGAAAAAATTGTTGAATGAAGTCATTATTTTTGTTTTCTTTGTAGCTTCATGAAATTATGGTTGAACCACTGATGTCACATGGACTATTTTAATGATGTCCTTACTACGTTTCTGAGTTTTGAACGTCTCAGTTGCTTTGCTGTCTATGCAGGATCAGATAGCTGTTGGATTTTATCAAAAATAACGTAATTTGTGCTCTGAAGATAAACAAAGGTCTTACAGGTTTGGAACGACATGAGGGTGAGTAATTAATGACAGAATTTTCTTTTTTGGGGGGTGACTATGCCTTTAATGTCATCATTGTTGGTTCTGTTCTACAGAGAACCACGAACGGTGCCAATTATCATTGAGTTTAAAGACGAATATTAGTAAAAATTACAAAATCAAACCGATCATCAGCCTATTTCTTTTGAACTACATCATATCTGAATAATAAAAAATGACCTAACTTCTGAAACGATGCACTGCTCATTGCTGGAAAACATTTCCAAAGATGTATTGTTTCATTTTAAAATCTCATTTTAAAGTCGTGCTGTGAGTTTGGGTGAGGTGAGGGACAGTGGTGTGTGCGTCTACACTGGGGTACATTGACATGGTGGTGAAATCCGAGAAGCAGGAGGAATTCCAGGGAGGGCAGCTACATCTGCGCACACCATTATCTGCTTCACATAATCTCAACTTTTCAGGTGCAGAAAGACATCAGAAGCAGCCCTCACATACCACCCACCTTCTCAACAAGCTTTGAAAATATAAAGATTCAATTATAAAGCCCGGTGTTTCCTGTTCCAAACGTCCCAGTCTTGGGATTTCCATGATACAGTACATCAGGCTGTAAAGGCTGCTTTACTGGGGCAGGTCGAAAGATGGTATTTGGTTTCGTTCATGCTGTGTCTGCCATTCACACAGAGTCACGAATGTAGTTACAGGAGTTAACGTGTGATCTGAAATCACCTGACGGCTCAGCAGTGTCCAAGACTTGCATGTCAGCATCATTGACGGAACTGTTCACCATGTTTTTCAAAGGTTTTTTTTTTCTTTTTAAATGAAATTAATACTCTTATTCAGCAAGGCTGCATTAAATTGATCAAAAGTGACATTAAAGACATTTTGGGCCAGATTTACTAAACAGAGCAAATTAGCGTTAGAGCGCATTAAGACTCTCCTCCCAGAAATTAACCAATCGAATGTATATTCAGTAAGGTGAGTTGCAAAAATATCTGCGTTATTTTTAACCTGACTGTACTTTTTTAATGCCAAATGAGGGTTTGTGCTGACGCAAGCTGATAGTAAATCTGATTTTAAATGGATGCTGTTCTTTTGAACTTTCTATTCATAAGAGAACCATAAAAAGCAAATCAGCATATTAGAATGATTTCTGAAGGATCGTGTGACAGAGAAGACTGGCGTAATAATACTGAAAATTCAGCTTTGAATCAATAAAATAATTAAAAAATTTTATTTATTTTTTTACTAGGGGTGTAAAGGTACACATATAAAGTGAAAAAAAGTGTTTGTATTTGTACCATTATAAAAGCATTAAAAATTCTGCCATTATTAAGCTTGGAAGAACCAAGACATTTTTTTTTAAAACTACGATTGTATTTGTCTGAAAAAAAAAACTCTCACGCTAATTTGGCCCTATAGCTGATAAAAGTTATTTTTTGTCAACTTTTACATGTACACTAGCATATAAACGACCTCACAGTTAGCAGACATGGACTAAAAGCCACAAAACTTCAGTCTTGATTTATCTTGGAATTTTAACATTTGCAAAGCTGACCATTAGTAACCCAATGCTGTTGTGTTTTTTTTTTTTCAAAGGTGTGTCAGTTCTAGTGGCCCCGAACATCCCGCTTCATGTAGGAATGGAGAGCAGACAGCAGTTCTGTTTGCAGACGCCGCCCAGTATGGAGCGCATGCCACTGCAGTACACCGTGTGTGTTGGACACAACATTCGAGCCGTCCATCAGGAGTCAATGCAGCAGCTCTCCACAGCCAGGCGAGAGCTGCCAAACATGGATGTCTTACGGTACTACAAACTTTATAAACCCCTTTCCCTTTTTTATTGTAATCATTTATTCTTATCTTTAACTTTGCATTTATCAGGATGCATAACATTTTCCGCAGTTATTAGTGCTTTATGATTATCAGTACCAGTCCAATATTAGAAGCAGAGGCACACCTTTTTTAAGGGTCACTTTTTCTAAGTGTCAAAATAGTTAAAAAGTAATTCATCAATTTTAATGCACATTAAATTGATTTCTGATTTACTTTCAATTGTAGATTCATGTGAATGAGGGTACCTTCAAGGTTTTTTTTTTTTTTACGTACGTCATTGTTGTCAAAACAACGCCCTAATCACACAGACTCACGAAAATGACTAAAAACGCTGTATTATATGCATTTGCAAGACATCATCATTTTAATATTCAAGGTGTACAAATACAGTACTGTTTACAAAAATTTGCGTCATTTAAGGATTTTTTTTTAATGACGGAAAAATCTGAAGGCCGTCCATCACTTTGACAGATTACAGTGAGGGTGATGTATTGTAATTTATAACTGTAATTCCCACCCCTGTCCAGTTGGTGGCGAGTGTGCACAAAGTGTGGCAGCAGAGCTCAGGATCATCAGCTCTAGAACAAAAATTAAAACTGTCACAAGTCTTTTGCTATGCCTTTGATTGCGCACCAAAGCCACTAGAAGGCAAGCCTGCAACCGTTAGCCAAAAAAGCGTAACGGCTAAAGCTAACGCTTCCGGTCTGGCAGTACATGGAAAAGGAGACCAGAGGTTGTTTTTTTTAATGGACTATGCTGAATAAACAGCTTTTTAGAGGATTCATTTAATGAATTGACAGCCTATCTGGTAATCTTCAACATGTTTTACACTAAATAATACTTTTGGATTTAACTATTTTTAAAGTTTACCACAAAAAAAATGCTGTTTTATAAGAGAAGTCACTGACTTTTTGCGACAAGTGGTATTCAGTTTACGGCACTTCCCATTCATTCCTATGGTATCCATAATCTGTGATTGAGTGTCGCACAACTCTGAAATTCAGAATTGATATTGGTTCATAAAAAATGAGAATCTATTGAAATCAATTTTTTGTTTTATTTTATTTTAAGGTGTCCTTGTTACATTGTAATTATACATTTAAGTACTGATTAATATTAATTAACTACATTTACCTTAAAATTAAGTGTTTAGTTTTAGATTATTTAGTTTTAGTTATTTTGGAACTTAATAAAATTCTAAATGAAAATTAGAAATATTGACTAGTTAAGATACAATAAATTCAATATTATTTATATTTTATTTTTATTTTGTTAATGAGGTTTTAGTTAATATTACCCTGATGTGTTGGTCAGTTAAAATTTGAAGATTCTGACAAATACAATATTTCTCTGAGCTGCCTTTCTGGAAGCTTCTAGCAAACGTGGACTCAGGGGCCAAGCTAGAGCGAGAGCTGAGGACCTTCTCAAACCGGCTGAAGCGGCATCACCTGGGGGAGGGAGTCATCAGCCTCGACGAACATTCCACTGCTCTCCTCGCCAACATGGTGGGTCACACGCTCTAAATCACCCTCTGCCTGCTTTCTGCGACACAATAACGTCTGACTGTTCTGTATATCATCTGGGGATTCATGATAGATAAATGTGTTTTTAAAAGAAGTCTTTTTGTTCTCATCAAGGCTGCATTTATTTAAACAAAAATACACAAAAAGTGATTGTAAAATATTATCACAATTTCAAATTGAATATATGATCAAATGTAACATATTCCTGTGATGCAAAGCTGAATTTTCAGCATAATTTTTCCATTACTCTAATAAAAATAATAATAATAAAAACAACAATAATATAAAAGCATCAAATCAAGTAGCTTGTTGTTTTATAAATAATAATAAAAACAATTAACAATGAACCCCACGTAATAAATAGGATGTGAGAAAGCTGAAGTCATTCAGTGTCAGAGTGGCTGTGGTGATCTGCAGTATATTCCCCGTCTCTGACCTTCAGTGTGCTGTTTAATCTCCAGCCGTCAGCGGCTCGGCCTCTGCACCTGTTGTAGCTCCGGGCCTTCAGGCCTTCATTTTCCGCCTCAACACCCCACCGGCTCGCACAGCCCACAGAGCCAACTGGACAGCTTCTTCTGCACGTACATGTTGAAAATGATCATCTATCAATTGATTTTTTAATGGTTTATGTTTATATTTATGTATGGTTGCATTCAAATAAGTGCAACAGCTCAGTAACAAAGTCATTATGGTTAACTGTAACCATTAAAAAAAACGTTCATTGATTAAAATAAAATAAATGTGTACTGAAATCTTTTTTTTTATTTCAGCTAGTCGAAAAGGCAATATTTCTTGTCAAGCTGAAGTACTAAAATGACTAAATAAACTAAAACTAATAATAATAATAAAAAAATGAACAAATACTATAGGCATATTAGAAATTTGAAGAATTTTTTTAATAAATTGAAAGATCAAATATATATATATATTAATTTTGATTATATATATATATATATATATATATATATATATATATATATATATATATATATATATATATATTGTATTTTTGATAATATATATATACACACACATTTTATTTATGCTAGCTGACAATCCAACATTTCAAATTTTTGTTGAAGTACAAACATAAGTAAATCTAAATTAATTAAAACTAAAACCTATAATTAAACTTGAAAAATGAAAACAGAAAATATATAAATAAAAACTTTTTTATACATTATGCTAAAATAATAACAACTATATATTACAAGAAAAAATATATAGTTGATTATACTTAAAAAAGAATATGAAGAGTCTTCAAAGTGATATCTTTTTGTTTTCCACAGAAAAATACCAGTGTGGATATTTGGTTTAAATAAATGACAGAATGACAGTGAATTATTTTTTTTATTTTTATTTATTATTATTTTTTTTTTAAGAAATCAATATGAATAAGAGGCTAAATTCAATGTTAAATTTGACAATTCACCTCAACATTCAAGCAGCATCTGTGTCAGCTAATGTGCACAACCATGAGTAATTATATAAAGTATATTCAAATCTGATTTAGATCCTTCTTAGGCATTAAGGACTGTGCATATGTAACATTTTGTACTAAAAAGTCTTTGTTTAATCAGATTGTGAGCTGTTATTAGCCTTTAACCGAATTATAAAACATAATTCGTCAAACTATTTTGATCCATGCACTTGGTGGAAAACCCAGTTTAAATGGACAGTTCACCCAAAAAAGAAAACCATTGTTTCAGTCGTCAGTTTCTCGCCCTCATTTTATACCAAACCTGTATGACTTTCAAAACAAACTAGTGACCACTAGTGGTGCATAAATGACAGACTTCGCTGTTCATTTTCGTGCGGTTGATGGTGAGGTTTCTGAAGGACTCATTATAATCACAAACACAGGCCAGGGTCTGGCAGAACATGTTTAGTTTCGATACGGAGGTACATAGCACAGAGAGTTACCGTAGAAACGTCTCACGTTAAAAGCCACCAGCTGGCCTGTTAAGTTCATTCTGAGAGAGCAAAACAAGTCCGAGCTGCTCAGTGGACATGAAAGGCTTCATTTTTCTAAGCGGATCTGCAGCCGGTGAGGAGAGGTCAGGATCTGATCCCCTGAGAGAAAGACACACATCTCTGGTTCACTGAAATGCCAGCAGTGAACTAGTTTACAATTAGCTGATACTTGCTGTGTTAAGGAAACTGATATGTTGTACCGTTGTGGGCCATCTGTGTTATGTTAGCTTTGTCTTTTCACCACTTTTTATGCATTTCTCAATGCTTTTATCTAAGGTTTATAGTGCATTCAAGGTGTATATTTTATCAGAACACATATATACAGTAGGTTGTGTTTTAGCGGCTGAGCTATGAACAGACTGTAAAGTCTTGTACCTGAATTCCCCACACGAGCGCAACAGCTTAACATCTCTGAAGCTTTTGCTGTAACCACTAAGCCACAATCCCAGCAACACTTCTTTATTCATGCTAATGGGAAATATCAATATATAGTTGGGTCAGTGAAAAATAAAAGAGTGCTAATGCTGGTTTCAGAAAACTTTTATACCTCTTTCAACAAAAGTTTAATTTTAATGAGTCTACAAATGTCATGTGGTGTAACCATCAAATAAAAAGTAAAAACATTTTCCGTACACCCACCAAGATTGTTTTAAAATATACTTTATTTATTTATTTATTTATTTATTTTACAAATATAATATATTAATTCATAAATATTACTTTTTTTTTGAGTGTCGCACCACATGACATTTTACAACTTGAGACTTATTGATATCATGCTAAAGGCATTTATCACAATGCCATATTTATGGTTTTTAAAACTTTATATATATCCTTTTATAATAATTTTAATGAGTCTAAAGCTTTCATGTAGTGTAACCATGAAATAAAAAGTAATAACAAATCATCCTATAAAATGAAATAAAAATATAAAATAAATGATTAACTCATAAATATCATTAGTTTTTGGTGAGCTGCACCGCATGACATTTTACAACCTGAACAACTGTGCTTTGCCATAGAAATTCATATTTTTTGATATTATAAGAGACTTATTAACACATGGACGTCTGCAGGGTTGCACGTTGGTTGCACCACATGACCTGGAATCAGCGGACAAGTTTTGCAAATATAAGTAATTACTGAAGCAGTTTTGCAAATACATTTTTTCTAAGAAAGAATAATTATTAATAAAATACTGTATAGAATTATTCATATTATTAATTACTAATTATTATTATAGGTTATTATGATATTAGGACAGTTATCACCCTGATATTTCTGACTTCATGCCCCCCAAAATACATTTAAATTCAGAAATGCTATTAAGATAATAAATTAATAGATTTAGACAAAAAACAAAACAAACAACAACAACAAAACGTGTATATATATATTTATAATATTGCCCTTCATATTGTTTTTTGGCTATAAAATAAAAACAGACATTAGTATTGGCCAGAAAAAAATATAGAATATGGCATACCTAAGAATTTTCCATTTTAGACGGTCTTGATTTATTGTTTATATTAACTCTTTATGTTTTATGACAGACAGGCTGGTTTAAATGTGTTTGACTAATCAGGGCATTGTTCTTAGGGATACATGCTTGATTGATCTCAAAGCAGTATAAATAACACTGAGAGGTTTGTTTCACAGCTGAATTCCTCTAGAAAGATCAGGGGCAGGTGAAAGAGAAAAAAAACTTTCAACCAAATGACTTTCTGCCAAGAAAAGAATGTTCTCTTTGTCTAAAATACTTAAAAGGCTTATCAGAACATTAACTTCAATGTAATGCTGACTACAGCTCTCCTATTACAAAACCTCATGACTTTGATTTTACTCTTTTGAATTTTTTTATTTTTTTCATTTTTCCATACAACACATTTTCCCTTCCATTTTGCTATTGGTATAAGTATTGAATAATAGGCTATAGGCTCAAATTAAAAAGTTTTATTATGACCTAAAATAACAAAAAACTAGGGACTTTATAACAAAAATATCAGATCACCCACGATGAAGCATTATTATGTGTGCTATCTGATACATGCACCACACTTTCTCATATCCCAAACTGAATAAAAGTCATACCACTAAATTGCAGTGGAAAAACTTCCCTTGTGTGACAGTTATACGAAACTCATATTGGGAAACAATCCCAATGCAGTTTTTTTTTCTTTACTAGTTTCCATTTTAGCTTGAAATAACACAGTCATAAGCGGAACCAACAGCTTGACTTGGAATGAATTTGGTTATAAACACACTTGCCAGTATTTGCTATTTATTGCACAGATTCCTTATAAGCACAGCGTTCAGCATGCCTGTACAATATGATTAATATAAATGACATTATTGTTATATTTTCTCAGGCTCTGTTAGCTACTGTCATGGTAAAAACATTAACAGGGGCTGAGGTATTATTTTCAGTGATGGTAAAACAATAATATTTTCCATACTGTTAAAATAATCAACAAAATAAGAATTCTGAGACGTTGACGCTGACGGCTGCCATTGTCTGTAATATCTGACTGCCTACAAAAGCAGACTACAAACTGTGTGTGTTAAAACGGTGAGACATTATGAGTGTGTTAAAGGAATAGTTCACCCATAAAATTTGCTCAACAGATCCTCTGCAGTTAATGGGTGCCATCAGAATGAGACTCCAAAGAGCTGATAAAAAACATAGTAATATACAAGTAATCCACACCACTCCAGTCCAAAACAAGTCCATTATTAAGACGTTTTTAACTTCAAACCATTGCTTTCAGCTAAAATATGACTCTTCCATTGCTTTCTCCAGTGAAAAAGTCATCTTGACCGAATCAGGAGAGAAATATGCACAGATCAAGCACCGTTTACAAACAAAAACAGTCAAAAACAGCTCTAAATAAATACATGGGTGGATATTGATGTGGTCAGGGGTGATGGTTTAAAGTTTAAATGTCTTAATATTGCATTTATTGACATTCATTCTGACGGCACCCATTCACTGCAGAGGATCCGTTGGTGAGCAAGAGGTGCAAAATTTCTCCAAACCTCTCCTCTATATGGCCTGAGGGTGAGTACAATTTAAGCAAAATTTCATTTTGGGGTGAACTACTTCTTTAAATAACATTTTGAATCTTTTCTTCCAGTGGTGGGACGGCCAAAACCATAGAGATTGTACAGTTTTTCATGTAACCAAAATGCCAATAGTAAAGAAAAAGTTTATGCATAATGCAGAATTATAAACCAACCCAAAATACAACAGGACTCTGATTTTGAAATGTATATGCTTTACTACTTCCAGCTGCGCATTAAAAAGGTGATGGACATAAAATATGCACTCACACAATCACCTGTAACATATAACAATACTAACACAATTAAGCAAACATGACCATAATTCATCAACAGTAGATCATAAGCAATCATACACATGCAATATTCATTGATTGTGAACTACCATGTTTTTCTGTCTTCAAATTGAAGACTTCTCAAATTGATAATAAAGACTTTTATGTCATTTTTAAGGACCACAGATCAAATAAAAACCTGGTTTTATATGTCATGTGGTTAATTTGTTAACTGTGATTTAGAAACATTGCTGAATTAAATTATAAATCTTACAAGAGATTTGAGAAAGCATTTTTTCATACATAAGGTATTTTGTATACAGAAAGTTTATATTAAAAAGGTTTTTTTTTTTTGCGTACTTAAAAAAATATACAGCTGCATTAATTAATATTTCATATCTGGGTGCCATTGGTATCAAAACATTTGAAAACCCCAGACCTAAAGAATATGTTGCAATATCAAAAATATTTTATTATATTCCAAAATATTATTTTATTTGACTGAATTACCTTAAACTAGGTTATACCAGTAAAAGTTTTACATTTATACAACTTCAAGTTTTTCTTTTCCTGTGTAGGTCAGAAATATCTAACAAGCTTGATTTGCAAGGTTAAATGTATAATTTCTGCACCAAAATGTATGACGTTTTAAACAGGTGCCATTAGACAATCAAACTAACTGTTTATTTGCCAATTATTTTTTGTCTTTCTAGGACCACAGCTACCTCAATAGCAAGAAAAGGACGTCTAAGAGACAGACGAGGGACCTCCCTTTTGTAAAGCTTCTGAACATTTCCATCACCCTGTCCCCGTACCTGAGTGTGGACTCGCAGCAGTTCCAGACCTCCATTCAAGAAGGCATTGAAGACTACTGGCTGAGTCTGCCCACAGGACCACAGGGCCGGCCGGTAAAGACTACTGGCTGAGTCTGCCCACAGGACCACAGGGCCGGCCGGTAACAGCGTCCTGTCTAATTTTAAAGTTCAATTTTTTTTTATTTAAATGTCTTTGGATTAATTGTTTTTATTTATTTTTTTTTTTTTTTTTAATTTGATTTTTTTTAGTTTTTTTTGTTTTTGTGTTTTAGACCTTAACCTTTAAATTTTAGATTTTATTTTTTATGGTTTTAGTTTTAGTTTTAGTTTTACTTAATGATAATCCTGATTTATGCCATTTCTTGTCTGGACCTATTAATTTATTGCAAAAAAAAAAAAAAAAAAACACAAAAAACAATACAGACATATAGTGACTTGAAGTCTCATATGAATATGTTCTACATTTCTTAATGTAAATAAAAAATTAAAATGTTGACCTTTTGGGGCATAAAGTAAAAATGGTCAGGGTGGTACAACTGTCCTGATATTATAATAAGAGGGAGGGGGTTAACCTTTAAATTTTAGATTTTATTTATTTATTTTATATCACTTAATATATTACTCATTAAAAGAATGAAATTTTTTGTGGTGAATTTGTTTTTAGTATTTTTAATTCATTTTTTATTATTTTTGTGATTTTTTTTCTTGAATTTTTTGTTATTTTTGTGGTTTTGTATTTTAATAGTGTTTAAAGGTGCAAGGAAAGTACTGTTATTACATTCATCTAAACTTTTCTAAAAATTGTATAAAAGTTTCTTCAAAGCCATGTGAAACCAAGAATTTTCACGTTTTGAACTAAAGATTTTTCCTATTCTTTTTCATTGATACTCGCTTTGTTCTTGACCCATATGCTTATCGGTGCATTATTATTGTTTACTTTTAATTTTTACATGATTTCTCTTTCATAAGTGCCTCTGTTGACTCAGTGGAAAGGAAAGTACAGTGTGAAGCTCAACATCACCAACCCAGAAGCCACGAATTGGTTTCTGGACAAAGTGGACAGTTTACATAGCCATTTGGGCATGGAGTATGTCATCCTGGAAGGCGGTGAGGGAAACCCTTTCGAGGAACAGGCCCTGCGCCCCCCTCTGGCATGGATTGGGGATGAATACATTAGACTTCTGGCTGACCTGGCAGAGAGGATAGGGGAAAATACCATTGTGACCTCAGGAACAAGGTATTTGGTTGAATGTTTTAAATAATCCCAATCAATTACTGTGATTTTGCAAGGTAGCACATGGATCAACATCCTTATGAGGTTTTAGGTTCGAGTCAGGGCTGGGATTGGGATTTTCAGGTAGTTTGGTTGAGTTTGTTTGAGGGGAATGTTGTTCAAGGATCAACTGAAGATGACAGTCCAAGAATTTGCCCCACTTGGCAAAATCATGACCCACCTACAACTTTGGGAACAATTAACAGACTTCGTTAAGACAGGGAACCAAAATCCAAAATCCATTCTTGGCATACAAATTTGCATATTTTTTATGTTTTATCATTTTATTTGCTTTCTTCTCCTTTAATGTCGTTTTTCACTCTTTCCCCGTTTTTTCTTTTTTGTGTTGTGGGGTGTTATTTTACATCTTCTGATGAGTATTGAACATCTGGATCAAAACACGGTGAAGAAGACCCAGAAACAATTGATTACACATGAAAACAGATCCATATGTAAAATACTGATCATCAAGAATTAAACAGCATATAAATCAAAAATGTAGACCCCAAGAAGTGGTTTAGGAATTTGAAGGTTTGGAGCTGTTGATGGAATTGATCAACTCTATTGGTTTGTGAATTTGTGGTTTTGGAGAATATTGGATTTGGAAAACAAATTGCAATTGTGTTGTAGGTGATTCGAATTGTTTTTGAACTGGCTTGTTGTTGTTGTTGTTGTAGAAGACTTATTGCTTTGTTTTGACTTATATAGTTTGTCGTTTAGATTGGAGTTTATTTGTACTGAAGGGCATCATTCCATCCCTGCTGCATCACAGTCTTCTGGGATATAATTTCTTCATTCCTGATGCAGTAGGTAATACCTGCCCACACATGCATAAATACACTTGCACTTTTTATGAAAATTCATACCATAGATAAAGACAATAAAATGTCATCAACTGTCTTCTTTAATCCTTTACAAAAACAAAAGACCACTGGCACACAGTTGTACAGTACACAGTATGATACAAATAAATCTCATAAAATATGTCCAGAATATTCCCAGGTCACATTTGACCAGTTAATCAAAAGGGGGGATTATTACATTTTAAACCGGTTAAAAACTAAGACTGTTTTAGGACTGTATTAGATTTGTTACTTTGTTGCATTGTTACTTTGACAGTTAAGCAAATTTTCCTCACATATTCTCAGAATACTGTAATAATACATCCTATGTTATATTTATTAAATATATTGACTTAATCTTACATATCTGACATAATCTTCCTGGAACTGAACAGTTTATGGATCCTTTAGCCAAAATCTAAAAAAAACAGTTTGCATATGTGTATCATATTTGATAAATCAGGCTTTTATGGCCCATATAACGTGAAAGGAACTCATATTTATTCAGAGGCCCAAACTGAGCAAAAATGTGCAATTTGGTGAAGATGCTGATATATGGCCAAAACATAAGATTATATTTCTTCAGTCCAGTAAGTGTTCATCTTGAAATATTACTAAAAAATATAAAAGTTATTTTTACATTTACTTTATAAAAATCAGTAAATACTGATTACCATATACCATGATCTGAAGAGGGATGACAGTATTTTCAATTACACGAAAAGGCATTTTACTTAATAAAAAAAGTATAAACTATCAGGTTTTTCAGCCAGATTTGATCACGTTGATAATTTAGAGGCCTTCGAAATTTGTGTATCAAATATGTTACAGTAGGCTTTGTAGGGTTAAGCTCATTGTGCTTCCAATTTCTAATAAAAATAATATCACAATGCTAGAAAATCGTTATTGTCCACAAAAAAAAAAAAAAAAAATTGGAATTTCTTGACACGTGAATGCATTTGTGGGACTGTCAATCGCAGGAGGCTCTCTCTCTGCCGAACTGGTTGCCGATGACGAGCTTTTCGTGCGCTGGCTTGGAATCGCAGCGTTTCTTCCTGTCATCAGCTTTCAGACACCTCCGTGGGTCTTTGAGAAGGAATGGGTGAGTGCCACAAGGGCGGGTCCTCAGCCCCATCCGGGTTTTAGCTTTCACTTCAGTTCCTTTCTGGTTGTGTTCAGAAAACAGCGAATAAGATGGAGCCAAGTGGGTCATACAGTAAGAAAGACTGAGGGTTCAGGGAGCAAAACTGGACGCAAGATGTTGACGATTGAGAGTTAAATTCCTCAGAATTAAAGACGGTTTCTTTTACACTCCTAACATAACATTGGAAACATAATACTCTTTCACTCCATGGTGGACCATGAGAATGTCCTCCTCAAAATACTACCTAAATACACGCCAGAAGATTCAGTCCCAAGCACTGATATGTTTGAACCCTAAGAGCCCTTTTTGAGTTTAGGACCAGCACAGAGCATCCTCCAGGTGGCCGTTTTTCTTGCATTCATGGTGTAATTGCTAGGCCTTTCCCCAACATCACCTGTGGTTAAGGGTCCATCTGGTCTGCATTAGCATCTCTTTCAAATTTATAACTCTCGATCTTAACTGCAATGAGAACTGATGCACCAGGAATGATAATGAATTGCTGGATAAGAGGAAGAGAATATTTCCAAAAACAATTACAGGTTCCATTAGTGATTTGACTTTACAGACTAGAATAAGTAGTGGTCCATCTTTATCTTTTTTCTAATCCCTGGTAGGAGTAGATCTTTCAATGGATTTCATTGCTAGAAATGGTCAAATAGCATGAAGTAGAGGGACAGTTAAAATGAAAATTTTACAGTAACCAAAGACTCATTAAATTCTTTTAGTTTTTTTTTTTATTTTAAGTTTAATGACCGATAATTTTTTTATTTTTTTTTTTTTTTTGTTTTTTTTGGGGTGTTTTGTATTGTGGGGTTTTGATGTTTTGCCAATATAAATTATGCGTTTTAAGCATCTTTGGGCTCGTTGTTTAAGCTCGGCCAATAAAGCAATCCATTTTATGGAGTTAATAAAATAGGCAGTTGAAGCCCAGGAGAAAAAAAGCACACTTCCAAAATGTACTTAAAGTGCTCTATTTTCACACACTAATTTTGTACTTAATATACAAAAAATATGCTTTAGTACTTCTTAATTTTGTACTTAATATACAAAAAATATGCTTTAGTACTTCTAGTACTAGTACTTTGGGACACCATGAATATGAACAAAAACTGTGAAAATGGAGTAGATACCACGTGTAATACACTTGAACTCACTGGTGTATGAAAAGATGAGTACACTTAGATGTTCTTTGTTTGAGTATATTGAGTACAAAATTAGTGTGTGAAAATGGAGCATTTTTTTAAGTATATTATGGAAATGCTGTTTTTTTTTCTGGTTGACGTGTTTGGATTTTTTTTTTTTGTGTTATTTTGTTGTTATCTTTTTTTTTTTTTGAGTTTATTTTGGGATTGCTTATTTTCATGATATTGTGTTTTGATTTGTGTTTATTTTGGTCTTTGTTATTTTGTTTTTATGTAAATAAATAAACAAATTTATGTAAATGCGGTTTCCACAACCTGATTTTTTTTTCAGGAGCCAGTTCTTTGTAAAATATGATTATCACTCCCATAAATTACTGAACTGAGTGTGTACAGAACAAAATTTAGAACTGTAATGTGAAGTGACCAACAAATTTAGCTGAAATGTGTCCGTGGCCAAAGAGGGAAAAATTGAAGGAGGCTGAAGCTTTCAGTCTTTATAAAGGACAATATATATATATAAAAAATAAAAACATATATTCTAAAAGTAATCTGTACAACTGAAATTTACATTGTAACTCTCAAAAAAAAAAAAAATCTTGACATCCCTCCAACTGCCAATGGAATGTTAATAAGGGAAGTAGTGTTGCCCGATAAAAGAAAGAATAATTCGAGTCCTATCTTTCAATTGAATCAGTTGATCAGGTCCAAAAAAATCATCATAATGATTCGTTCTCGAATCAGACTCACTCTGCATGGAAAAAAGTCGTAACGTGTTCTCATTTTGTGTTCTGAGGAAAAAAAAGTCTGATGGATTTGGAACGACATGACGGTGAATAAATGATGACAGAATTTTGGGTGAATTATCCCTTTAATAACTCTAGGACGTCGTATTTGAACAGTGAGAAAATGGTATTGGAACATTCGTTGGTTTTGATCTTGGCTCATGGATATCATCTGGACAGTCTTAACCCTCTTAAATCATAGTTCATTAGTATTAATAGTAAATGTGTTGATCATACTGAAAGGCTTTACTTGCTGTTATTTTCCATTCTCTTTGGATTATTGCCTTCTGCTGGCTTTTTTTTTTTTTTTTTTGTGTTTTTTTTTGTTTATTTTCTCCAACACCCATTAGAGATCCAATGACTATGTTGGGTCTAAATAGGAGGAAAAGGGAATGGAAGCCGCAGGCCTGTTTTCTCCATTCAAAATTAGGCCGAACTCAGGCAGTTATTCAAAATTCGTCTCATGAAACTTTTTTTTTCATCTAAAGAATACATTTTTTATGAACGTGGTTTTGCTTTGTTTCCATCACCAGAGGCTGGCTAGGATGTTAACTGAAGGATATGACCTCTCAAGGAATGTTAGAAACGAACCACAGCAGAACTAGATGAGAACGGTGTTGAACAAAAACTCACATCCTCTTTCTTATACGTTTTATTAAGTGTTCACTGACAGTTTCACCTTCTTCCTAGGTCCTAAACCTCACCAGATTCTACATAGCCAAGCACCATGACTTTGTCATTCCTTTGATACTGAAATACACAGAGGAATGGCAAGATACTGGAAACCCCATCTACAGGCCGCTGTGGTGGCTCAGTCCAAATGACCTGATTACATTTACCATTGATGATGAGTTCCTCATTGGAAATGAGGTAAGCTGCTTATAGAACGGTGAGATGTGCAAGTCACTTTTTTACTAATTGGCCCATTTAGGAGTAACCTGAGCTGAAGTGCCCTGCTCGAAGACATGGTGACTGTGATTTTTACCAAGTAGGACATATTCCTGAATCATTTGTTAGTTTTGGAACAATACAGCCCAAACCTCCAGCCCTAACCTGAAATCAGTAGATTATATGTTTTCAGTGTTGATTTCGACATTTAAAGTTCTGACGAGATGTTAGTTAATGAAGGGTTTTCAAAGGCCGGAATTTCAGTGCACACAATTTTACTTTTTCCCGCAAACTCTGTGCTTATAATGAGGAAATTCCCACAAACATTCACTCACTATAGCAATGTGAGTCAATGATTAAAAATCCCTCTCAGGCTGTTTGTTTCTTATACTATTGTGTGTACGGTAAGCTTTTGCGCAACTAAAATGACACCATAACACCACCTAGTATCTAAAGCCCAAAGTATACTTAATTTTATTTTATTTTTATTTTTTTTGATAGCTAATTTCCCCTGGAACACTGAGCTGGTTTTGTTACAAAGACCTGGAAACCCTGGCGTATACAGTACATACAGTTGACGTGTAGCCTTTCATAGTATACTCCAACTTGATTGCACAAATGCAGGCAGTCAACACATGTGCTCTAGAAAATTTCAGAAGTTATGACCAAAAATATTTCTTTGTACTCTTCTAAACTAAAGTTGCAGCTCTCTCATAACCCCTTCGCACAACCGCTTGTCAATGCAGGCATCTGTTGTTTTTGCAGTCTCCATTATTGTGTTGTTGTTGTTGTTCCATTTCTTTAGTTTCGTTTTTCCTGTGAAACAACAGCCCGTGTTGCCACCTTGTGGAACTACTGAGTAGTGCAAAACAAATTCAATTAAAATGTGCGACCTGTGCATACAAACTATGCATGGTTACAAATATCGAGTGGTGCATGTAGTATGCATGTACTATTCTGGTGACAATTTTCATCAAATCCTAACCTTCAAGGATTGACAAAGATGCTGATGAAGTCCTTTTTGGTGAAATTGTGATCACCAGTCATCCCTGTGCGTTCTTTAGTACTTCTTTAAAATAGTAGGAAATAGCCTTTCGATTTCCAGTCAAGATAGGCTACATATTCAAAACTAGGCTTTTAAGGTTAATCCTGTTATTGTATACTTGAAGTTTGAAGTTTTATTCTTTTGCTTTTGTAGGTCCTTGTTGCACCGGTTACTGAAAAAGGAGCTTTACAAAGAGACATATACCTCCCGGAGAGTGACTTTCAGTGGCAGGACACTAACAATGCTCAAGTGTTTGATGGAGGGACGTTTCTGGAAAAGTATCCGGTTGGCCTTGGGGACGTGGCGGTTTTTGTACAAAGGAGATCCTGAGGCTTATTTAGCGCTTTTTTCTATTTTTGAAATTTTCACTTGTGCTGATCTCAAATTGCACTTTCCATAAAGACCATTATCTGAGTCTCAAGGAATCTTGAGATTAGGTAGAAGATCATTTGCACTTTAAAAATCAAAGTGGTTTATATTTTCTCATGATTTTTAGATCCCTCTTGTTTTCTCCGCTACATGTTTTAATTTGTACATTTTTTTGGACATTTTTCTTCAGAACGCAGTTTACATTTGATAGCCTCTTACAGCCTCTTGTAATCATGATATGGAGCTAGAGATCAAATTCTTTGCTTAAGAACAATCAATGGAATTTTATGAAGACCAAACAATCGAAAAAAAGTGCAAAATTGAGAAAGACTTTACAAGGAAAAACCAATGCGCTAAATGGATGAAGATGAAGATACGCTAAACATCACTCATCTCATCTCAGTGGGGTTTTTACTTGAACTTTGCTGAATATTTGCTGTAGTTTTGTAATATTTTACCTGTACCTCAAGTTCTCATGGTGTTTTCGACGTATATTTTTCGTCATGAACTGTGAGAAAAGCACTTACTGATAGAGAAGACTGAAACTGAGGGCTTTTAGAGTGAATAGCACAATTATTTTTGTCTACAAAACAAGAATATTGAAGATCAATCATTAGTAGTAGAATATGAGCCAATGCCAAACAAAATGTTCACAGCTGTACAGTCTTAGTTGAAATGCAACACACAACAATGGACAAACTGTTATTTCATAATGGTTGTTTTTAAGATTTTAATATTATGCTGATTTTAATAATTATTTGTTTAGCTTCTTACAACTGACCAGATTAACCAATATGGTATTTCTAGATTTCTATAGAAGTAATTCATAGGACATTATTGAAGGTAGAATTAGAGTTTCGTATTTATATCAATTCAGATTAAACTTGATCATTCATTGCCTTAACTTTAGAAATATTTTGACGACTGTATCTGTATTTGTACATTTTATCCCATGAAATGTAGTTACTGATTGTTATAAAGCTGAATTCAGCCATTACAAATAATTTGGGATAACAAATGTAGATTTTTCACAGCCCGGGGGCAACTGTTGTCCTGTAGAATTGTGGTTTAACGAGTCTGGGCAAAATACATATGCATTTTATAAATATTTGCTAGAGGTGATGTATGGCAAGCTGTTTTAAATTTAATCTAAAACATATTACAGTGTAGTTTCATGCTACTAGTGTTTTTTTTTTTTTTTTTATATTTTTTTTTTTTTTTTAGCTGTTAATATCTGTTCCATTAGGTACTAAAACATACTTTTTGGCTTCTAGTGCTTATTTTTTAGTTACTAGTACCTTATTAAATATACTAGTACTTATTCATTAGATTCTATTATCAATTAAAATAAGAGTTTAAGAGTAGTAAAAGTTTGGAGTAAGGTTTTTTTTTTTTTAATTGTAATATTTTGTGTAGATTTTTACTGTTGATATTATGTGTTGAATAAAAAAGCAGTTGTGGTTAGTATAAGATTCGTTACTAGTAACAGTTACAAAAGATACTAGTGTCTATTAGATAAGTACTAGTACCTAATGAATAACTAGTATCTATTAAATAATATTTAATAAGTACTAGTATCTAATAAATACTAGTAAAATGTAAAAATATACTAGTCACTGTTGGAATACATACTACTCAGAACTGAATAGTTGATATCTGAATGACAGATTGGTACCATTTTGAAATGTGTTTCCAATAACTGCAGAATAGTAACTAGTTACTACTGAAATACGTACTAGTATCTAATGAATAAGAACTAGTTACTAGTACCTAATAAGCACTAGTCAGTGGTAAAAATTTTAAATGCATTACTAGTAACAGTAGAATAGTTACTAGTTACGATTGAAATTAGTAGTACTAGTAAAAAGTACTAGTATCTAATGAATATGAACTAGTATCTTTAAAAAGGTTACTATCAACTAAGGAATAAGTACTATTAACTGATGAATAGCATTAGTAGCCAATGAAAAAGCACTAGTAACTAAAGAATAAGCACCAGTAACTAATGAATAGGCTATAGTTGCTAATGAATAAGCACAAGTAGCTTATGAATAATCACTAGTCGTTTATGAATAAGCACTAGTAACTAAATAAGCACTAGTAGCTGAAAAGTAAATAATAGTAACTGAAGAATAAGCACTAGTAGCTAATGGATAAGTACCATTACTTAATGTGATAGATAGTTGTTGGTAGATAAAAAGTGTTATTGTAGTTTTAATATATGTTTTTTTTTGGTTGTTATGTTTTTATGTGTTTTGATATATGTTGCTATTTTAATTTTACTCTTGTGTTTTGAAGGTGTAAAAACCCCGTGCTAAAACACTAAATCACAATCACCTCCGTGTGAATCTACAGTGCAGAGAGAGAACGAGAACTTGATCAGTATCACCTGATACATGTGGCCTACTGGGAATGTCCTCTTAATCCTCACTGTGATTTTGAATGTTTACTGTATCTGCAGGTTTCTCAGGTCAAAGATATCAAATCCAAGAAAAAGAAAATGTCTTACGCCCCAGCACACTGTTGATGTCTTACTCTCTAGATGCTCTTTTCAGTTGAGCATTTACAGAGATACTAATTGTGATGATCTTATGCAGAGTGGTGTTTCGGGAGCCTTTTTGCTTGTATTTTATATTAAAATGCCGCGCTATGAAAACTATATGCTGAAATGTTCCCTGCTGAGCAATCTTCGACTTTTTTGTAGGAATCAGGTGCCACAAGCCAATCAGCAATATGCATATATCATATGACATATGACCATTTTCTGTCTTCTGTCAATCTGAAAAATAGAGATGTCAATCTGCAATAAAGTTTACATTTTGTAACTGTAGAAACCCATTGTTTGAATTAAAAATGATAAGCAAATAAGAAGGTATTAATTTTTTTTTTTTTTGTTATCAAATTGTTAAAAATTTGAATAATGGGAATTAATTACATTTCGATGAATTATGGTACTGATAATGAGCTTAAATGTTCTGAAAATGTCACAATACAGCCCTAAAATAGACTACATTGCTTAATCAAATGTAATTTATTAATTTCTTCTTTTGATTTTGGGCTGAAAAGAAACTTAAATCTCAAATACTTTCTTACTGTTTGCATAATATAGGCATACAGTATGTGTTGTACTGGATGAAAATAGAAATACATCAATCTGTAGATGTGAGCTGTTTGACAGGGTGTTGGAATTCCCACCTTTGTCATTGTAGAAGTGGCCACCATCTAAGACCCTTCAATAAATTGTAAGCCTATATAGTTTTATAGCTTGTGTGCACAGGGATATGTAAGCGATGCTCTCACCGTATCAGTGGCTCTGCTGACGATGAAAACCTGCACTAATTCCACTTAAACCCAATAAGAATTATTTATAGTAGCAGAAAGCATGCAAATGGAATCATATGGAAAAAACATTCAGGGGCCCCAACCTTACCTTACACTGGCCCTATTCCATTACAGGCTTTTCTGGAACCATGCAGCCACACACACACACACACACACAACACAAAAAAAGGTTATTCTTATCATTTATTTTATAAAATAGTATATTCATTTTTGATTTAGGAAATAAAGATGGATATTGGCCTCATTCAGTAGCACAAAGAAAATAAATGTCTGTGTAAATTTTGTAAAAAAAAAAATTAAATAAATAAATAAATTGTAACAATAACTGAAAAACCTTTAAAAACAGACATGTTGTGAACACGTAAGTTGTTAATTTGCTTTTGTTGAACCCATTTGTTTGCATTAATTCAACTTGTTATTATTATTATTATTTTAATTATTGTGTTTAATAGCGGAATTTGTGGTAAAAACTACATTACCCATGATGCTGTAGAAAATTCCACCAATCAGAGAGTCACAGTGAGTGAAGCTTTCCAAAATAGATCTTTTACTCGCATGAAGCACCCTTATGCTCTCAAACTAGTTCAATATTTGAATATATACATGCCTATTTTGCAATCAACTGTTTGTTTTTATAGATACAACCAACAACTTTAAATGTGTTGTATTTCTCCATCACAATGCCTCAAGGGATTGTAGTTCTTTCCCAAATCAAAGCGTTAAGTACACAGTCTTTTCATGTTCTGATTCAACTCCTAGCTGGTTGGCTTGGTTCATGCTCACAGATCCTTTTGAAATGCTTTTTTGAAAAACCCTATAGGAAAAAAAATATATATATGGGAAAAATACCTCTGGAACCAGTGCCACCAAAAAAGTGAAGGCCCCCCCCCCCCCCCCCCGCATTTTTGACCATAGATGTGAAAGTGCACTATCCAAACTTAAATTACTATAATTCATGAACGCTTTGGTATGCAGACCTAAGGTTGGACTCTTTTTGTAAGAACAATTTTAAGACAATCTGCAGATTATAGCACAAGTGGAATCATTTCAAAATATGATAGTATCAAAAAAGTATAGAAGTTTACATTTACTGCAAAGGAAATGCACTGTACCAGTTTTTGTATTTCATATAAAATAAATATTTTACAAAATATTTCTGAATCCAAAATAAAATGAAAGCTTTGTGTGTAAGTTATGTTCCAAATTTGAAGTTGATAAAAAAAAAAGAGGTTCCTGTGAGATTTTATTTACGGCGTTATACCACGAACAGCCACCGGGAGCCATCCAAACTCCATTGATTTTTTAAATGCATTTTTCTGTCACAAATGTTTACATTTCTCTGTCATATTACTTATATCACAAAATAACCACCAAATATGGAATCCTGAGACTCAGACCTTTCTGATGGTCTGAATTTGGTCAAGATTATAAAATGTTTTTATCCTAAAAGACCGTAATATATTTTGTAAAAGGACACTTGACTCCACCCACTAATGAGGATTAGACTGCTAAACCATTTAATGTACCATTTCCATGGTAACACAATGTCCATTTCAAAATGGTTTTCACAGGATGAATTTTTGAAGTTTTAAGTTTTCAAATTATATGTATTTTATGATGAATACTAAAATATATGATAGAGAAAAAAGACAAAGAAAAAAAAGAGTGCCAATTGGCCTACAGGTGGGCCTGTGACACTTATGGGGTTAAGTAACGCTTAATGAACAACACTCATATTCAGTCTGCAAGTGTTTCACATGAAGCTCAACGAGTTCATCAGCTGAGTCACATTCATATACTGCCAACTCAATACAAATGTCTTGGGACTTCTCAGCTGCACACAAACCACACAAGTTCTGAAACTGGGGTTTCAGGCTAACTTTAGAAAGGTTTAAAGTTTCTGTTAAAGTGAAAAGTTTTAGTGTGGAAGTGGTATCTGATAATAATCGAGATGTGGTTTGGAAAAACTTTTGGTTGTGTTTTGAAAAACAGCATGCAATAGACCAAAGGCTATTCGAGGTAAACCAGATGTGTGTGTGTGTGTGTGTGTGTGTTGATGGGGGTCTTGGCAGACAAGAACGCAATATCCGAAATACAAGATGCAGCGGAAATGAGTTAGTGAGTCCATGTCTTCATTGGGAATACCTCTGTAAAGAAAATGTGTGCGCTTCCTGTTTTGCCCTTCTGAGATATTTGTCACCTTGCAATGGTTTTAAGGCTCTGCCTGATGTATCTGAGGACCAAACAGAATCACTCCCTTCAGGGGTTGTGTGTCTCTAGGCCTTAGGATGTACCATAGTAGGACTGCTTCTACACTATTGGCCTTTTGTGAAGTTCCAAATGTTTATTGACAAATGACAATTGACGATCTCATCTGTAAATTTGATTGCAAATTTTATGGAGGGTTATTATTGTATACTTGAGTCTTTACTTTTCTGGGCTCAATACAAGTCTTACTATCTTGATTCAACTTGAATAAAAAAAATCAAACAAACAAGAATTGTGACTTTTCTATAGTCTATGGCATTTAGGAGAGTAGAAAGTGATTTGTGTGTTTCTGTTGGCAAACAGAGTTAAATATGGAGCATTGCATCAGTTTTAAAAAGTAAAAACAGCCTAATTTTGTATGATAGAGAAGAGACTGACACCAACAAACTCTCCACAGTAAAACCAGACTGCAATCAAATATGATCTTATTAAATGTTAAATAAACGCCCTCTACTGGAGAAAACAACAACGTGCTTAACAAACTAACAGCTACAATAAATACATTTTTTATCTACACTTTGAGTGGTCACCACTCAAAACATCAACTCCTGTTAAAAAATAAAATGTATAATGCAATATTTTTATATTTTGGTTTTTGTGCAATGTGATTACACTTCTATAAGTATCCACTAATGGGAAAATATATGAATCAGTTAGAGGAACTTAATGATTGAAGGATGGTTTTAAAGTGAGTACAAATAAATAAAACCTGATCTAGATGGAAAATGTTTGCCCTTATCCTCTTCCTTGTGATATATCACTTTAGAATCTCTTTTTAACAAATTTACATGGTAAAGACGTACTTCTGAAGTGTCAAGCTTTTCAGGATTACTAGAATATTACAGGCAGGTGAGAGATCTCTTCAGAGCGAGATCGAGGTTGGAGCAAATCTCTGCAGGAAAGTAGACATTGAGGACCAGAGTTGAGGAGCCCTGGTTTAAGGAGAAAATCAGATGTCCCTCGCATCTTTCTTCACACAATGCTGCCATCTGCTCAGGGCTCTCCGGCAGGAAAACCCAAGTCAGCAGCTTGGTCTGGGGCAAGTCCTGTCCCACAACTGGTTTGCATAAACCCACACTAGTTGCCATCTTTTGTTTGAACTTTTATTGTGTTGAAATGTGTTTTGAATTACAGTAACAATGCCAAACAGTTCCTATATCACACCTGTGCTGCTAAAATGAGGTCTGCTGTGGAAAATATGATACAAATATATTTGATACATTGCACAACACATCAAGTTAAGTGACACTTTCTCTTTAAATTGTATTCATTTGCATTCATGTTTACAATCAAGAATAATTATTATTCATTAAATCCATAAGCACACTTTCAGAAATGTTTGATGAGGAACCGATAAATAAATAGCACACCTTTCTGTCACTGACAAACAACATATACAGAGATGAATCTTTTTGCCCCTTATCCCTGGGAATGATATCCCAATTTCTTCTATTTTTGGCTTTGTTGTTAGTGCACTCAGAATGTCCTAGTATGAACATACAGCTAAATGATTACATTATTTGGAGTGCTGTTTGAGTGTTACTGAGTCATTAAATAAATTAAATTAACCATATATATGATAATGTTCACACTGCTGCAATTCTTTGACCTTGCTTAAATAAATAAAACAAAAAAAACCAAATATGTATCATTGCTCTATATGTCTGAAATATTTGGCTTGTCTTCCCTGTCACCATTTTACTTCAAAAACAATTCAAGTCACTATAAAGTGAATATATTAGTTGAAAACCTGAGTATGAGATATTTATCTGAAAAAAAAAGAGAAAAGAGCCACTTCAATGTTTGAACACAAAAGCAGAAAAAGTGAAAGTCTGAATGTACAGCAGCACAAAAAGGCCACAGGTTTTCCTGGATCTCCTGAAGAACATTTCTCGCCCATTCACATCCGTTCTGGAGATTAAGGCAACAGTGCATGCATGCATCCCAGCACAAACACAACAATCTCAATATGTGATATAATTATCAACCCAAAATAAAATATCTTCTCTCAACAATGCAATTTAATCAGAATCCCAGAGAGCATGCTCCGTCCTGTTTAAATGATCATTACAACAATAACTCTGTACATGCCTAAGGAGGATCAGCCCTCTGTTTAAAATATTTTAAAATGATTTTCCTTTTGAGAAATGAGAAAACAAGAAGAGAAAGATCACTTGTTGTTAGCTTTGTTGTCAAGCTGGAAAAGATCCAGGAGATCAAGCATTGCCTGTCTAATGTTGCTTCCAAAGCGGTGAGAGTCCTGTAAATCACAAAAGAAGGGAACATTTTTATTTTACATATATACACAATTATTACATCATATTATGAATAATTTGAACAATATTATCAATTTTATTAAACACTACCATTCAAAAGTTTAACGTTGCTGAGATTTTTTAATGCTTCTGCACCAAGGCTGCATTTATTTGATCAAAAATACAGTAAAATCAGTAATATTAAAAAACAAAACAAAAAATTACAGTTTAAAGTAACATTTATATTTTAATCTTTTTAAACCATTACAACTTTATGAATGTCTTTAATGCCAATTTTGATCAATTTAATGATCAATTGGATGCTGAATAATTAATTTCTTAAAAACATCTTAAAAACTACTTTATATACGATTATTAATTGTATAAAAAAAATAACAACTATAATTATTATTACGTTTACTTTATCATATTTTATATTACATTTGAGATGTAATAAAGTGAACTCACGGTCTCAGGGCTGGAGTGTTTGCTGGATATGTGGAAGTTGATGAGATCTTCTCCAAGAATAATATATGATACACCATAACCATCATCAGCAACCTAAATAACACACATATTGGTCATGTACTGGCAAAAAACAACATATATTTTATTTTATTGTGTATTGTGTTATGTATATATATATATATATATATATATATATATATATATATATATATATATATATATATATATATATATACACACACACACACACACATACACACACAGTTGTGCTCATAAATTTACATACCCCTTGCAGAATGTACAAAATGTTAATAATTGAAACAAAATTGCATGTTATTTTTTATTTAGTACTGTCCCGAATAAGCTATTTGACATAACATATGTTTAGATATACTCCACGAGACAAAACAATAACTGAATTTATAAAAATGACCCCATTCAAAAGTTTACATACCCTTGAATCTTAATACTATGTGGAATTTCCTGGATGATCCATGACTGTTTTTATAATTTGTGATAGTTGTTCATGAGTCCCTTGTTGGTCCTGAGCAGTTCAACTGCCTGCTGTTCTTCAGAAAAATCCCCCAGCTCCTGCACATTCTTTGGTTTTCTAGCATCTTCTGCATATTTGAACCCTTTCCAAAGGTGACTGTATGATTTTGAGATCCATCTTTTCACACTGAGGACAACTGAGGGACTCATACACAACTATTACTAAACGTGAAAACATTTACTGATGCTCAAGAAGGCCACACAATGCACTGAGAGCCGGGGGGTGTAAACTTTTGAACAGGATGATGATGTGTACATTCTTCTCATTTTGTTTAACGATTATATTTTTTGTTTAGTACTGGGACTTCAGAAGCTACGTAAATACTTACACGTTTCCCAGAAGATAAAATAAGTATGATTTACCCAATTTAAATAGTTTACACCCCCCGGCTCTTACCACCCCAGACTTTCACAACACTTTGAACCAAGAGTTGAGATTTCACTGAATCATGAACAGACAGAGTGCCCGAAACAAAATGTTGAGCTTACAGGTCCAAAACCACCTCCGCTGGTGACGTATTCTGGATGCTTCTTTAAATCAAACAGATCGAGCTGCTGGAGAGGAGTCTGACTGGTGGACAATCTCCAGGGCTGGGACAACACCTGCAACAAACCCAACCAATGTTTTTAGCCAGCAAAATATACATGAAATGGATTTAGCTTGTGCTGCATCTCACACCTCTTTGAGGAAAGCCGAATCTTCCCCGAGGTACTTTGACACCAGGTAGAGGCAGAAAAGATGGCGGTCGATGCCATTTCCCGTCATGGCCAGTCGGTATAAATCCTGGTGCTTTTCTGCCGCCACCTTCAACAGGTTCAACTTCTCTTCTCTCTAAGAAAAAAAAAACCATGGTGGAATTATCAGGAATAAACTAACACACTGAAACGAGCTAGCCATCAAACTAAGTCCCACCGTTGCTTTGTCATTCATCATGGCACTGACAAAATCACAGGTTTGACTGGTGCAGGAGCGTACGGTCTCAGTGCGGCCCTCTCTAAACAGACGCGTCATGGAGGCTTCGTACGTCAGGCAGAACTTGCCTTTATCCTGCGGAAGGAAAATCTGAACATATAGCACAGACACCTGAGGAAGAATCCAGAGAATTGTAAAAGAATCGCTCGTACCCTGAAGTGCGCCAGCTGGAGGGCGATCTGAATGAAGCCGTCGGGACTCGTCTTGCATTTCTTGATCAGGCCTTTGCCAAAGTCCTTAAAGGGGATGATGTGCATGTCAACATCGTCCGCCAGAGCTTTAGCCACTTTCAGAGAGCCGCTGATCACTGCCTGGCACTGTGAAGGAAAAATTATGTTAAATTCTGAAAGCAAAGTGTGTTTAAAATGGACAAAACATTTGAAGTGACCTCCTCTGGGATGTCCCACTGCAGTCTCTGGGGTCCCGGCAGGTTGGGATGGGAGTTTCCTTTGCAGTGTCCGTCCTCAGTATAGCCCAGTCTCACTGGATCTGATGACAAGACATGCTGCCACAATAGAAACAACAGGAAAGGTTTAAAATGTTTGAACACCATAAACTTGTCTGATTTTCACACAAAGCTATATAATGACATGAGAAGACTTGAAATAAATAGTGCAAGAGTCATATTAACCAGTTTTACAGTGATTATGTTAATGTAGGAGCTTGACAGTCTTAATTGTCATCCACTTTCATTTGTATGAACAAGAACAGCCAGGACATTCTGCTAAATATCTCATTTTGTGTTTGAAACCGTATAAGGGTGAGTAAATGATGACAGATTTGTAATTTTTTTGGTCAACCGTCCCTTTAAAAGTATAGTTCCCCTGAAAATGAACATTGTATCATCAATTACTCACCCTCATGTTGTTCCAAACCAGTGTGAGTTTCTTTCTTCTGCTGAACACTAAAGAAGGTATTTTGAAGAATGTTGGTAACCAAACAGCTGACGGTAGCCATTGGCTTCCATAATATGGACGGAAAAAAGAATGTTATGCAAGTAAATGGCTACCGTTTGGTTACCAACATTCTTCAAAATACCTTCTTGCTTTATTGTTAACAGAAGAAAGAAAGAATTTTTTTTCTTGCCAAAACAGTTCATCCATCTCAATATCTCAATAAATTGGATTATTCACCTCCCACAAATGGCCAACGATGGGCGCATCGGCCCAGGAGTGTTCTGCATTCAATCCCATAGTGCCGTTCTTGAACACAATCAGATTGAAAGACTTGTCAAACCACCTGGAGACAAAAAAGAAAAAAAATGAAAACCTTTCAAAATGTTGGGGTCTGAAAGGTTTTATTAAAGACATCTCTTCTGCTTAACAAGAACTACAGTAAAACTGTAAAAATGTGAAATATTATTCCAATTTAAAATAGCTATTTTCTATTCAAATATATTGTAAGATGTTATTTATTCCTGTGATGCAAAGCTGAATTTTCAGGATCATTTCTTATTATTATCAATGTTGAAAACTGATTTTGCCACTTTTATAAACAGATAAATTGTTTCATAAATAGAAAGTTCTAAATCAAATAAATGAATAGAATTTGAATTGCTTAATGAATGAATACTATTAAAGAATATGTTTACTCACCCCAAACTTTTGAAGATTACAATAAATGAACATTCTAATAAATTCTAATCAAGCGAGGTCGTAGTCACCTGTCGTAGCATTTTCCGTGGAGCAGAGATTTGCCGTAGCTGTCCAGCGACTGCACTGGATTCTCTGGATCGTAACGCTGTTCGCTGTCATCCAGAGTAACAAAGAAAGCCGCCTTCTCCACGGCATCCAGAGACTGCTTGTTCTTCCCTCGACTGAAGAACTGTGAGCGGGCTTTGGCCCAGGGAATTCTGGGTAATGAGGAACAAAAGCAGAGATAAAATCACCTGGCTTTTAATGGGCTTTATCACATTTTAATGAACAGAAAGAGAAGAAACAACATCTGTTTCATGAATTAAAGCAGCATTTCGTAGATTTTGCAGACACAGAATGTTTCCAGCTCAAGTCCACGGATAAAATAAACTTTATTTCATGTATTAATGCAATCTCATTGACTATGATATTTAAAATATATTTACAATATAATTTTGTATTATTAATTACCAAATATTTTTATTTTAAGTATTAAAAAAAATTAATTAAAAATTTATTTAATTAAAAAATAAGTATATAAAAAAGTAATAATAATAAATAAAAATAAACAATTTAAAAAAATAATAATAATAACTCGCCTGTCGCCCGCTGTTAAGGCGGCCAGCAGCTCCTCTCCTGGCTGAGGTTCAGACTTGTCGGCTAAGATCCTTTCGATCTGCTGCTCAACTTCTCGAGGCAACAGCAGCCGTCCGTCATAAAACATCCACACTTTGTAAAAGCGTCCCTTATGATACACGGCGATGTGTTTGCTCTCGTTCATGTGCTGAAGGACGTCTGATGAAGAATTCGGACATGAGGATGGAGGTGTGTCAATGTGCATGAAAACAATCATTTAAAATAATTGATCAATTATTCGTACAGTTTAAATTTGGCAAAATGTGTCATGTTTAGGCTGTATTTGTTAAGGGTTAAATGATTAATGGTGGTCAGTAGACAATGACGAGAAAAGCAAAAGGTGAGGTGAGAAAGGCAAAGTAGATGATGAGAAGGAAGGCCAAACGAAGGCTTGTTTTTCTGTACTGGATTTGCATAAACACATTATAAGTGCATTATACATAGACTTATTACTATTAACCAAATAATTAAACGAATGCACATTAAATATTAATATAGATAAAATTATTTATGCAGGAAACTGTCTGCCTGCAACATGATTCAGATTTACATACATATATATAACTATATACAGTATGTCACTTTATATATAGTATTATGTTTTTAAATTATTTTAATGATTATCATATCATTAGACATAATAGAAAATTATTATTA
This sequence comes from Cyprinus carpio, assembly GCF_018340385.1. NCBI lineage: Eukaryota > Metazoa > Chordata > Actinopteri > Cypriniformes > Cyprinidae > Cyprinus > Cyprinus carpio. The sequence continues at coordinate 18,763,306 of NC_056621.1, read as the reverse complement.
TCATCATCATTACTGATTAAGCGTGTTAATTATGTATTATTATTGATTATTATTATATTATGTATTTTATTGTTTTAGGTTTTCTGCATTAATAGTGTACATGCACTCTCAATTATAGTTCAACATTAATTATAATTAATTATAATGATCTTCATCATCATCATAATCGTTTATACAATTATTATTATATTGTTATTCATATTCTTTTGCATTAATAGTATACATGCACTCTAAACGTGTTAAGTTATTCAAAATTATTTTTATCTATATTTTAATTAGGGTTGCAAAAAGTTGGAAAATTTCCAGTAAATTTTGGAAATATTCCAGAAATTTTGGAAATTTTTCAGTGATATTTTAAATTGTTAAGTTATTCGTTTTAGAAATTTTTGAATTTTTTATTTTTGTTCAATAATTTTTTATTTTTAGTTTTATTTAGTTAGTATTTTTTTTTAGTTTCATTTAGTAAGAATTAGTAAGTGACAGCACATCATCATTATTACGTTATTATATTATATAAATCTTCTAAATGGTATTGCTGTAGATTAAGTCATTGAGTAAAGTGTATTATTAGCTACTAAACTGGAATTAATTCAGCGTTTAAAACCTCTTGAATGTATTACAGTATGTTATAAATTAGTAGCAATAAAAACAACAATCATCTTTGATTGGCACCAGCAGATGGGTGTAAAAACATGCTATTTCCTGTTCTCCATTCATCCCGTCTCAGATAACAGGTTAAACATTAAACCACACAAATGTTGGTTGTGAAGTGAAGCAGGTGATGGGGAAGCTCTACCTGATTCTACACCGGGTACTCGACTGGTGTTGAACATACGCTCGTACTGAGATGAGCACAATGGGATTGTGTTTAACACCATGAGCTGTGAAGCAGAACGGAAGGTCAAACACAAAAACAAAGAAGAAACCCAAAACACCTGTAGAGGAAAACTGGAAACTAAAAAGAAAAGAGTGGAAGGAGTGAAGGATCATCAGGAGAGATGAATTCAACATGATGAGCAGCCGCCGGATAACAGCACAGCAGCCAAATGACAAAACAGCCTACATTAATATATAACAGTCAGGAAGATACAATATGTGATAATTGAGGATTATTTGATAGTGGTTGTCTGATGGGCATTTTCCAATGGTTCAGGCGAATTTGAAGAGTGTGTGACTGATGAACAACATACAGAAAAAAGAAATAATGCCTTCATGCTGTAAATGGCATGAAAGCGATTATAAATAAATAACACTTCAAAATTATTTTTAAATTACATGATTTGTAAAAAAAAATATTATGTGAATGATAAGTAATTAAAATCTACAGTATAAGATGTATTATTAATAATATGAATAATATTATGATGATTATTATTATTATAATTAATTTTTATTAGGGCTGTCAGTTAAATGCGTTAACTTAATTAGTTATGAAAAAATAACGCAATTTAAGTTAACGCACTGGCCCCGCCCCCAGACATATACATCATCTTACATTTTACAAAAGATATTGGGGTAAAAAATATTTGTCTCATATTTTTTTCATATGATATCACACAGGCAGAGAAAGCAATATCACATGAGCGTTGTTTTTGTCCTGAATATCATGAGTTTAAATGTGATACAACAGTTTAGTAAATAAGAAGTTAATATTGTGTTATAGTTTAAACAAAGTATTGTCTGTTTTTGCTCAATTTTGCAGAGAAATTACCTTTAAAGCCACAGCAGAATTGCGTGTCTCCGAGCAACACAGCTGGGATTTGTTTCTGAATGAATCCAGGTTTTGAACTAATCATGTGAACCAATGATTCAAAGCCCCATTTATAAAGAGAGCCGTTAACTTCATCCCTGAATGAATCAGCTGTTTGAATGAATCAAATGAATGAATGAATAAATGACTCATAAAGACTTTGAGCGCCACCTGCTGGCAGTTTTAGTTTCTTATTTCTTATCATTTAGTGATTTTATTAAATAAACTAAGACATTGAAGGTGTGGTTCACTTGAGAATTTAGTTTTCTCATTTAACCCAATAATGGCTTTAAATGATCTTTTGTGGGAAATTTCACAGCAAAATCTAATATGCGATTAATTTGATTAATTAATCGACACATTGTCTAATTAATTAGATTAAAATTTTCAATCGACTGACAGCCCTAAGTATTATGTATTTTATTTTTAACTATTTAACTATTTCTATATTTGACCAATATATTGTTGTATCACTATTATTGATATTATTGAAAGTGGATAAAGAGAAGAAATCCAGAAGTGCTCTTATATTATGAAAATTTATATATATATATATATATATATATATATATATAACACTTATGAGATATAGATATATCATAATTATATAAAAAATCATGTACCAAAATTCAAATAAAGGAAGTCATACAGGTTGTTAATGGCATTAGCGTGACTAAAATGAAAAATACTTACTAAAATACTACTAAAATTGTAATTATACTACTTAAAAACGATATATAAATTATATGACTTCATACAATTAAATAATGTTATTATAAATATTATAAAATGTTATTATATGATTAATATAATAAAAAGAAAAATAATAATATTAATAATAAATTCAAATAATAATAATAACATATAAAATATATGATTTATTATATTAATATATAATTAATTATTTTTTTAATTAATTTTTTTAAACTGTTTACCTGTTTCTATATTATTATATATTGGTGTATCACTATTATTGGCACTGGATATTATGGTTATCATCTGCTACTGGTATGAAGTTGTGTCCAAGAGAGATTTGGTGTCATTAAATTGTATAATATCATATAAACCATAATTAAATCCACTATCATTCACCCTGCTCTCTAGAAATCAGCCAATAAAAAGCCCTTATCAGTCGACTACTGAGTCAATTAACTCTGCATTCTCCTGTCCGCTGTGCTGTTTTCCTGAGGCTGAGACTGAGGCGGCCGCTGCTGGAGCTGATGAAGGGTGTGGGTCAGATCTGGGTCAAGACGGACGAGCCCCTCCTCTTACCTGTCTCCAGCCCGGGAATACGGGACGTGTTAAACATCCGCTCCCACTGCGCCGAGCACAGCGGCACTCGCTTCTCCAGCAAGTATAACTGTGTGTGTGGTGTGTGAGCGCACATAGCAAACACAGACACGTCCGGGAGCGAAGAACAAAACACAAGATCGTTTATGAGAGGGATGCTTTCACAGTCATGCACACAGAGTTTGGGCGGTTAGAGAGAGACAGGCATGGTATGACATGACAAACAGCCTTTTTCAACATGTGTCTACTGATTTAATCATTATACAGTATAAATAAATACAAATATAAACAAAAAAAAAATCAAACAAAAAAACAGACACAAACATGCACTAAAAGACATTTGATATGAAGTAGGAGGTAAGAGAGACCAGAAGAGAACATGTATATACTGCACACACATACACATAGTCATATAATATATAATAAACACCTTGTGATAGTTAAAGCTCAGTTTTCAGAAGTGGTTAATGTTTCATCTGAATTTCTGAGTAGTGCTTACCGCCACTGACCCATAAATTACCTAGACCTATGAAACCTTAATAATTACACTTAAGGGAATAGTTCACCCAAAAGTGCATTTGATAACTTTTTACTTACCTTTGTGTCATTTCAAACCTCTGTGACATTATCTTGTGTAACACAGATGATTATGTTTGTTGTGGAATCTACACTCACTGGTTTGATCTGTGCTCTGTCCAGTTTTCTTCTGTACATCATGATGGCGTGGATGGAATTACCAGCACGGGCAGCTGGACGTGTAGTGGGGATCACATAGAGGAAGTCCTGATAAAGACAGAGAAAGTGATTGTCACTCTCCTGAGATACTGCCATTGAACACTGCTATGAAATTATTATACAATAAAGGTAAAAATAATAAAGGTGAAAAATAATGTTAATTTCATATTTTGATGAAATTCTTTTTAAATTTCACCTTCTTGATTTTTTTGACAATTTGACTTTCTTTTTAACAAAATCAGTCTTACCATTGCATAGTAGTTGCTGTTGACCATGATTGGCCCTCGACCTCTGAGGTAAATATACTCCTCCCACCAGTCGCTGACCTGAGAGGATTACAGTACAGTCAAATATAGAAGTTCATAATTTCATAATACAAGGTATGTGTAACAATCAGTCCACTGAAGGCAAGTTGTAAGAACCCACGTGCAGCTTTTACTTAAAATGATATCCAAAATCCAAACAAAGAAAGACTCTACTTGGAATGAACAGACTTGACTTGGCATGAACAGAAACACAAACTCACCAACAGCAGGTTACACCAATCATACTCGACCAGAGACAATGGCAACATGAAGGTTATAAATACCAAACAATAAGGGTCACAAGACACAAACCAACCAATGGGAATCAAGGCACCCAAAAAGTCCAGGAGGGTGGTGGAGCAGAGGTGGAACTAGGGGAGGGACGGAGGGCCAGGCCCATGCAGGGGAACAGGACCTGTATCATGGCACGGAAGAAGACCAGGACTGAGGAGCAATGGTGAACCTGGACCATGGGGCAATGGGAGACCTGGGCAGTGGAGCCATGGTGAGCCACCCTGCAGCTCACCACTGGCCCTTGTCTATCATGGCCTCCTAATAATCCCCATCCTCTTGATTGGCTCTATGACTCTCTATCCTCTCCACCTGTGTGTGGTTAGCGCACTGGCGTCATTGTCCTGTGGCTGCCGTGGGTGTACAGTAATACACAATAAAGCGCTATATAAAGGCATCATTAGGGTTGGGACGTTTTCAAAAGAACAGGAACCATGTGCAATTTATAAGTTTCAGTTGCAAAAATGGTTCTGGTGCGACTTGTGACCAAGTGCTGTCAGCATCCTTGCGCTGGTGTTTCCCGTAAAGGATGTCACAAACCAAATAACAGAAACGCTGACCTGCCTCTTTAATTATTGAGCACATCATTTCATAAGATGAGCACTCAACAGACGCGCTGCATCTTTAACTACCGAACACGTTGTTTTGTGTGACTGTACATGTACCGGCAATGCACAGCTCCTGCCGCCACTAAATGACATTACATTTGTCCCATTTTATCATTAATATATAACGCGGTACTTTGATGCCACACGTGACAGTGACATGGCATCGGTGCCGGTTCAAGTCAGACAAAATATCTAACCGGCATACACTGCTTCAAGTCAGTCGCCGATTGATTGAACGCACCTGATGGCAACACGAGGGCTATAAATACCAAACAGTAAGGGTCAAAAGACACAAACCAACCAATGGGAAACAAGGCACATGACTAAAGCAACCAATCACAACATGACACGAGTAGCACATGACATGATCACATGACAGGAACATGAAACAAGGCAAAATATCAAAATAAAAGACCAGAAAACCTAAACAAGAAACAAAACCCAAACCCCACATTACAGTATGACACAAATCTCAAATAAAGGTATCTTAAGATTCATTATTTAAGAAGCTTCATGCTATTTTGCAAGACAGGCAAACTTGAAAAAAGGTTGATGCATTTTTATAATGAAAAAAAATCTTCCCAAAATCCCTCAAGAAAATCTGGTGAGAGTGATTTTGAATAATAAAAAAAGAGCAGGCTTACATAATTGGAGGCCCACCAGGATTTGAGCTTCAGGTACCATTGCAGTCTGGGGCCCAAGTTCTTCTCAAAATCCTTTGCCAACCCCTCCATACGTTTGTACTGTTCATCATCCATCAGAGGACGAGCTGAATCAAGATACTGAAAAAACAAACAAACAATAAGGATGTGAAGAAGTGAGGGTGCTTAAAAAGAATTAATTGACCTATTAATAAATTAGATCTTTTTAAAATGCAATAAAAATGCATAGCTTACTCTTCTAACTGTGTCTTTTACACGAGGCACTGGTAACCGTGGTAGTGAACTCTGGAAGCTGTACAGCATTGGCTTTGGCCCCGAAAATAACTTCACCAGCACCTGTGTGAATAGCGTTAATACTGGGTCAAGAGTCAAACATGAGACAAGCATGATTCTTCCAATAATAAAACTAGACAAGTTCTAGTGAACAGCTATATAGCAAAAGCTGACAAAATGTCACAGAGAAAACTTCCAAAGAAATATGCAATTATCAGAACAGTGCTGAAGTTACGTTATAAAACAAACTTATTCGACTTTGGACTCTCTCTGAATATACTCTAGGAAATATATACAAAGCTGGGTGTGTTAAAGGTATAGTTCACCTGAAAACCAAAACTCTGGGTCATGTGGACTAAAAAAAATGGCCAATATTTCCATAATATAGCATATTATATGGTAGAATTATTCTTTTAAGTGATCGATTCTCCATCAAGGCCACACTCACCAACCAAATTTTTGTTTTTAAGTTCAAAGATCCATGGCGATTGAACATCCAGCCATGCCAGGACAGCAAGCACTTGAGGACATTTCTCATTACGAAAGTCACAGCAATCCACAATCCGGTCCCAATCAGCACACCACCAACAACACGCTGCCCTTCTTCTGTTACGTACTTACTGCAGGGAAACACAGCTGTTAAGTTAGAAATTAACTGCAGTGTCCTTTCCAGTGCACTGTAATCATTAGTTATTATTAGTTTACTAATCATTTTTTTAATTATTAAAATGATAAAATATTTAATCAGCACAGATCACTACTTCAACACTAGTTAAGGAATGCTAAGTAATGATTTCTTATTATCAGCACTGTATAGGTATAATAAGATTTTCAGAGACATGGAATTGTTTGTTATGGCTACTCATAAAATAGCTGGTGATGTGCGTGTGATATACAGTAGTAATAAAACACATTTGTTGTATAACATTGTAATCTGTTTTGAAAATCTTAGATTGAAAGAACTACAAAGAGAAACATCTGATTCCTAAGCTTTTCATTAGCTATGAAAACAACACAACAAACACAAAACAAACAAATGCAAAACAAAACAATAAATGTACTAGTTAAACTACAAAGCAAAGAATCAGAGCTTTGTTTTATATATGTCTTTGGACAGGTATACTTTTTTAACAAAACAAAACAAAGTAAGAATCAGACCTTTGTGTTTGCATATGTTTTTGGACTTTGAACAGCTATACTTCTTTAACATCAACAACAACAACAACAAAAAGCAAAACAAAACTAGATAAAACTACAAGCAAAGAATCAGACCTTCATGTTTGCTTATTACTTTGAATTTTGGACAGCTTTACTTTTTCCTATTAACAACTTCCGGTCAAGATTGCTATGTTATTGATTTATTTACAGGATATCTTCCAAATGTATCATAATAAATTGCTAATAATTAATGACAAAAAGGTGACTGTTGTTCAGTGGTTTACCTGATTGGTAGGTGTTTTGACAGTTTAGTGACCATCCCTAGGGAAGGATCTATTTTGGCATATTTGGTGGTGGACATGTAACCCACCAAAACAACCAGGAGCCCCGAGGGACTTCCTGGATAGACTCCAGTCATGACACCATTCTACAGAAACACGAAATAATCTAATATTAAACAAATATTAATCTAATAAGACAAAGTTCTATTCAAATGGGATTGGCAAACATTTTCAAAGCACAAACTATCCTGAAAAAATAAATTATATACAGTATCTCTTTAATCAGTTGGATAAGGAGGTCATTTGTGAGGTCACCTTGAACCTGATGAACCTCTTCTTCCAGGAGTGGAGGCCAGACAGGTAGATCTGGCGCAGGGCCTCATGACACAGGTGCAGGTCGATGCCATCAGGAGTGACGGTGAACTGGAAGGCCACCGCCTGATGCGCTTCTGCCATGCTGACTGTACACTCACACTGTGACAAAGAAGAGTAAGACAGCAGTTAGACAAGAGTCATAATCAACATAGGTAATATACACGACTCACAGTCCTGAGGACTGTGCTGGAACTTTCTAAATGTTTACTATGGTAATATGAAGAAAAAAAAAAACAATAATGGTTTCATTTAGTAATATTGAAGACAACTAGTGAAAATGCTATTTATTTAATGCAACATTTTCATTACAAATTATATCAGCATATACGTTTTTCACAATTTGAATGGAAGGAGTCAAATGAAATAAAGGAATAAGTCGCAAACAAATTTGCAGAAAATCTTCTTGCCTTCAGTCCATCCAAGTTGTAGATGAGTTTGTTTCTTCATCAGAGCAGATTTGGAGAAATGTATGGAGAAATGTATCATTACATCACTTGCTCACTAATGGGTCCTCTGCAATGAATGGGTGCCGTCAGGTTGAGAGTCCAAACAGCTGATAAAAACATCACAATAATCTACAAGTAATTCACACCACTCCAGTCCATCAATTAACGCCTTGTGATGTGAAAAGCTGCTTATTTGTAAGAAACAATTCCATCTTTAGGGTGTTTTAACTTTAAAATGTAGCTTCTGTCCAAAGTCAATAACCCACATTATTGACAATCCTCAGATTTCTCTGCCTTTACGAAGAGGTCATTTTATCCCTTCTTTTGCCCGATATTCACTGTTTTTCATTGTGCTTTCTTCAGTTGCACTTCGGCGACTGCGATAGTGGAACACTGTTCTCCTTGCGGTGAAATGCGTGGAATTGTGAAGCTCTCTATTGTTTTGCCCTACGAGCCCTGTGAATCCCACTCGTCTAAACTCGATGAGTGGATTCTGAGCAGCCCAAATTCGAGGCCTGCGTGGAGAAAGCTGCCCTTTTTCAGTGATCTGCATCATGAGATCTCCAGATCTCCAGACTTCACCAACCTAGTGGTTTCCGTGGAGCACACGACCATTTGTAAATTTTTTGGGTCTTACTTCCAGTCTCATTTGCTTCCAGCTATATTCAGCTTACAAAACCACTTATATATTGCAAATTGGTGTCTTAATATATTATTTTTGTGTATTTCTTATTATGTAAACACACAGGTTTGTTGTTCAAACAGATTTTCCGTGTTATTCTTTACAAATTTGGGGGGGGGGGGGGTTCATACGCTCTCCTCATTTGGTTCTTTCACATCCACCACGCCTCCCTACTCAGCGCGTTCCAGTGTGCAGTAATTGTTCAGTCTCACTCTTTTTTGACGTGGGGGATCGGAGATGCACCAGGCTTTCAGTTCAGTTCTGTCCTGTCACAACTCCACCCCAAACCCCTTCCCCCCACTTCAGTGGGGTTCACCTGACTGTAATGAGCAGTGCCTCAGAGGCTTCTGTGCTACAGCAGGAGCTATCTTCCCTCCTCCACAAGGGGTTTACAGAGGAGGTTCCTCCAACTGAAGTAGAAAACGTCACTGTTTTCTCATCCCCAAGAAAGATGGAAACCTACGCCTAATCCTAGACCTTTGCATGACCAAACTTCTTCCTTTACAAAGGGAAGTTCAAGATGATGAGTGCGGAAGGCTATTATGTCACAGATTTCGTGCAGGAGACTGTTGTCACTGTTGACCTGAAGGATACCTATTATATTCAGGTTGCTCGGCGCCACAGGAAGTTCCTCAGGTTCGCCTTTGGGGCAAAGGCTTACCAGTACAAGGTTCTTCCCTTTAGCCTGGCCTTGACACCTAGGACATTCAGAAAGTGCATGGATGCTGCTCTGGCCCCATTGAGGCCCCAGGGCATCTGTGTACTCAATTACCTAGACGATTGGCTCATTTTAGCCCACTCCATGAAATTAATGAATTACCACTCTCTTTTGCCACATTTTATTTATTGGCCTAAGAAAAGAATGCCAAAAAAAGAATGTTCTGACCCCCTGACTGTTTTCTTGGGGGTTCACTTGGATTCCGTTCAGATGCAGGTCCGTCTAGCTCCTGCCTGGATTTCCAGCCTCAACACATGCTTGGCCCAATTCAAGCTAGGCCATCAAGTTTCAGTGAGCACTTCCTGGCTTCAGAATGAACTCCAAAAAGAATGTTCTCATCCCCTCACAACAGACTGTTTTCTTGAGGGTTCACTTGGATTCCATTCAGATGCAGGTCCATCTGGCTCCTGCATGGATTTTCCACCTCAACACATGCTTGGCCCGCTTCAAAATGTACACCAAAATGTTTCTGTTAACAACCGCCACAAAGTTTGTGAGCACTTCTTGGCCTCAGAATGAATGCCAAATAGAGAGTTCTCACCTCCCCTCACAACATACTGTCTCTCTGACGGGCTGGGGAGCGATCTATGAGGACACACCGGCTTGCAGAGTTTGGACGGGAGAGTTCCTCTCTTGGCACAAAAACAGCCTGGAGCTAAGAGTCTTCTATCTGGGACAGATACACTTTCTCCACTCACTACAGGGGGTATCACATGATTGTCAGGAAGGACAACATGGCGGTGGTATCTTATATAAACTGCCAAGGGGGGTTCCCAGTCACACACCCTAGATAGGCATGCGCGTCTTCAACTTTGGGCTCAAGGTAGACTCCTTTCCCTGAGAGTGGTTCACGTCCTGGGGGCCTTGAACCTCACAGTGGAACTTCTGTTAAGACAGAAGCTCAGATCAGGGAGATGGATGCTGAAATGCCAAACAGTAGCCCCGATTTGTGACTTGCTAGGCAGGGCAGAGGTGGGATTTTTTGCTTGTTAGTAGTTGTAGAGATGCCCACTTTGGTTCTCCCTGAGTTCCCCAGCATCTCTGGGTATAGATGTGTTTGCTCACCGTTGGCCGGACCTGAAACTGTATGCATTTCTGAGTGTCAAGTTGAATTCTGGCATTGTTGTGCAGTGTTCTGGCAGTCTCAGACGTGGTTCTCGGAGATTATTTTTCTTCTAGATCACCTTCCTAGTGGGAGTTTCCGATCAGAAAAGTTCTGCAATGTCAGGTTCAAGGCAAGATCTGACACCCTCAACCTGAGATCTGGAAGCTGTGGGTATGGCTCATAAAAGGCCACCAGCTTTTACTAATAGTCTTCCTGCTAATGTTCAAGAGCCTGTCGCTAGTGCCAGAGCCCTTTCCACGAAGAGGCTGCATTCCTCAAAGTAGAAGGTCTTTGAGTCATGGTGCCTAGCCAGTCTGGAGTTCCTGCAAGAAAAAATTGCGGCGGGAGTGGTTGCTACTACCCTGAAAGTTTATGTTGTGGCATCGCCTCTCGGAGAGAGTTGGATGAAGTTCACCTGGGGAGACATTGGTTTGTCTCCATGTTTATGCATGGGGTTCGGTGTCTGAAGCCATCACGCCACCTTGGAGTTCCTTCTTGGGACATGTCAGTCGTCCTGGAGGGCTTAATGGAAGCTCCTTTTGAGCACTTAGGGAGTCAGCTCCAGAGCAGATTTTGACTCTCAAGGTTACTCATATGTTGGTGCTAACTTCATTTAAAAGAGTTGGGGATTTGCAAGCTCTTTCTGTCAGCGAGGTGTGTATGGACTTCACGCCAGGCTTGATCAAAGTAACCTTACGACCCAGGTCAGGCTATGTTCCCAAGGTTTTGTCCACATTATTTTGCTCTCAGGTGGTAACCCTTCACTCTTTCTATCCTCCTCCTTTTGCTTCAGGAGAGGATTAGAGACTTCACATGCTCTGCCCTGTCCGAGCTTTGAAGCTCTATGTGGACCACTCTAGCCATTGGAGGAAATCTCCCCAGCTGTTAATATGCTTTGTTGCTGGCCGCCGTGGGCTTGCCGCACTGAAGCACAGAATTTCTCACTGGGTTAGAGATGATATTTCGCTGACATACGAGGTGTTAGGTCTTTCTCACTTCTCAGTGTTCAGGCACATTCCACCAGTAGTGTGGCTTCCTCTCAAGCTCTTTTTTGGTTGAGTTACTTTAGAGGATGTTTGTGTATTGGTATGATGGTCTTTTTTGATATTTTTCATCAAGTTCTATAATTTTAATGTTGACACGGCTCCTGGTTCCTGGGTCTTGTCCACTTGAACCAGCCGTGGTTACTATCTGGTTCATCATCAGGCCAGATATGGCAGCGATTTAGCTTGGTTTGTTTGGTATATCGTTCCCATTGCATCATAGCTATGCAGCGTCGAGTGAACCAATGAAAGCGTCTCATTCCCTACTCAGAGAACATGGGTTACACAAGTAACACAAGATGTTTTTGACTGTTTTTTTTTTTTTCTTGTAAACAGTGCTTGATCTGTGCACATTTGTCAACTGATTCAGACCAGAGAACTTTTTCACTGGAGAAACAATATTGTGGTATATATCGTATTTATAATATATTACTGGTTTGAAGTTAACGACAAACCTGCAGCTTTCTATTTCACAGGATGTTAATTGATGGAATGGAGGAGTGTGGATTACTTGTGGATTATTGTGATATTTTTATCAGCTGTTTGGACTCTCTTTCTGACGGCACCCATTCACTGCAGAGGATCCATTGATAAGCAAATGATGGAATGCCAAATTTCTCCAAATCTGTTCCCATGAAGAAACAAACCCATATATTTACATTAACATTTACATTTAGTCATTTAGCAGACGCTTTTATCCAAAGCGACTTACAAATAAGGACAATGGAAGCAATCAAAATCAACAAAAGAGCAATGATATACAAGTGCTATAACAAGTCTCAGTTAGCTTAAACGCAGTATATGTAGCAAGCGCTTTTAAATAATATAATAAATAAAAAAGAAAACAGATAGAATAGAAAAATAATACAGCAAGCTAGTGTTAGAGGTCTTTTTTTTGCTTTTGTTAATTGTATAATAAATTAAAAGAAAACAGATAGAATTAAAAAAGATTAGAAACCTAGTTAGATTTTTTTTTTTTTTTTAAGAATAGAATTAGAATAGTGAGTGCTAATGTTAGAGGGTAAAATAAAGATGGAAGAGATGTGTTTTAAGCCGATTATTGAAGATGGCTAAGGACTCCGATTGAGTTGGGCAGGTCATTCCACCAGGAGGGAACATTTAATTTAAAAGTCCGTAAAAGTGACTTTGTGCTTCTTTGAGATGGCACTTGTGGAGCGCAAGCTTCAAGAGGGCACCTAAGTCTGAAGTAATGAATTTAGGTAAAGGGGTGCAGAGCCAGTGGTGGTTTTGTAGGCAAACATCAATGCCTCAAATTTTATGCGAGCAGCTATTGGTAGCCAGTGCAAATTGATAAACAGAGGTGTGACGTGTATTCTTTTCGGCTCATTAAAAATTCATCTTGCTGCCACGTTCTGGATTAATTGTAAAGGTTTGATAGAACTGGCTGGAAGACCTCCCAAGAGAGCATTGCAATAGTCCAGCCTGGACAAAACAAGAACTTGAACAAGGAGTTGTGCAGCATGTTCCGAAAGAAAGGGCCTGATCTTCTTAATGTTGAATAAAGCAAATCTGCAGGACCGGACAGTTTAAGCAATGTGGTCTGAGAAAGTTAGCTGATCATCAATCATAACTCCAGGGTTTCTGGCTGCTTTTGAAGGAGTTATGGTTGATGTGCCTAACTGGATAGTGAAATTGTGATTAAAACAATGGGTTTGCTGGAACCACAAGCAGTTCTGTCTTGGCATGGTTGAGTTGAAGGTGATGGTCCTTCATCCAGTAAGAAATGTCTGTTAGACAAGCTGAGATGCGAGCAGCTACTGTCGGATCATCAGGATGGAATGAGAGATAGAGTGGAGTGTCATCAGCATAGCAGTGGTATGAAAAGCCATGTTTCTGAATGACAGAACCTAATGATGCCATGTAGACAGAGAAGAGAAGTGGTCCAAGAACTGAGCCCTGAGGCACCCCAGTAGTTAGATGTTGTGACTTGTACACCTTACCTCTCCAAGATACTTTGAAGGACCTATCTGATAGGTAATACTCAAACCACTGGAGTGCGGTTCCTGAGATGGCCTTTGCCAGTAGGGTTGACAGGAGGATCTGGTGGTTAACAGTGTCAAAAGCAGCGGACAGATCAAGCAAGATAAGTATTGAAGATTTGGATTCCACTCTTGCAAGTCTTAAGACTTCATTCAGTCGCTGAATTACACGAACAATGTTTAAGCTACAAACCACTGATTTACTACAAACACAACCATACTATTATACACTTGTGAAATGGAAATCTGCTTAATTGTATTTAATGTGTACTTGTAGTGCACTTTGAATCTTGAAATATAATGCAGATAAAATTAAATTAAAGGTTATTTAAGTATGCTTGAAGAGAGTTCACTGACTACTCTATGTCTCTTCTTTACGCAATTAAATACACTTTTAAAAAGTGCATTTTGCAATCATGTCAAATCAAAAGTTTTAAAGTACATTTTAAATCATTATTTTAATAATATTTTATCAACTGAAGCACATGTAAAATACAGAATTATAGTTTTTTAACTGTAATTAGTAATATTACATTTTAAGATAATATATTTTAAATGACTAATTTATACCATTATTACAAATATGTCATTACAAATATATTTAAATACATTATATTCAAGTTTTAGAAATTACATTAAAATATATTTTAGCGTAAATCAGGACATTTAGCAGCTCACAAATCATATTTCAAGACAGTAGAAGTAATTGTGAAATTACTGTACATGATTATGCAAATTCTTACTAAAGTGAGTAAAAAACACTCTAAAAGTCATCTAACTGCATTTAATATATGTACATTTAAACTATCATACATTTTCATTAGCATGCAATGAAGTGTATTCTTTGAAAGTATAGTATTTCCGTAATAAGTACTCTTTTTAAAAGCATGTCAAAGAGTACTTCCTTCTCACAAGGTTAATGAGAGATTGCCAGATAATAGTGGCCAAGTTTTAGCACTAATGTTGTGCTAATGTGGAGTCCTTGGAAACTAATTGCAAATGTCAGTAACCACATGTTTTCAACACCATCTGAAAACAGTTATAAAACTACACAGATGCTGTTGCACCTCAAGCACAAACACCTAAAACAAAGTAAATGTATTAACATCCTTACCAGCAGGACACAGCAACATCTCAACCTATGAATATTTAAAAGTTTGTATTTAAATGCACAATAACTACTCAACTGTTCAGCATGCTATTTTAAAGTGCTATTCTATTGTCATTAAACATTTTTACTGTCATTATTATTATTATTATTATCAATAATAAAGTGTACTTAATTGTGTAAAATTGCTGTTGTTATTATTATTATAAATTACTACACACTTTCTTGCTCAACGATCACCCAAACCTTTCCGTAATATTATCATAAGATGGTAATAATTGTATAACAGTGATATTAGCATTATCTAGCGCAGATTGAGTTACTATGAAGGTCATGTTTTGTGAAAGGGCGCTACGTTATGTATTAGCAAGTCAAATCTCACCCCCAGCAGCGGTGGTCACGTGACGCGCCGGTGCGGATGGAAACTAGGCGAAAGGTCACGGGACTGTGTTGACGTTATACGCTGCTCTACGCCATCATGGCTGAATATGTTTTAATAAGCTGATATTAAATATTCCGCAACGTGTATCAAGTTATTTGATCATACAATAGAAAATGGAACACATGTTTGTATATTTCTTTTTACATAGTTACTGCTCTACGAGCGATCTATCCAATTAAATGGACAGCTCACCAAAATATGCAAATTCATGATACTAACGCTATCCCAAGCCTGTAAGACTATTTTTATTCCGTGGAACACAGAATGAAACGTTAGCCAGAATTTATGGAATTGCATTCACTTTCACTGCATTATTTTTATTTTCCTTCCAGTGAAAGTGAATGTGACCGCGTGCTGATACTGCATAACATCTCTTTAGTGTGGATGTACATCAGGGTTAGTAAACAATAATAGAATTTTACATATTCCTGATTTAAATCTATAACATACGGGTTATTAATATCTCTAAATGTAACAGATTAGGATGTGCGCGAAGCTATTTGATTTGTTGTATTACGTCATTCAAAATAATTCTCAATTAAACTTACTAAACGTTACTCACCGAGACAAATCGAAAGTATGTAGCAAGAGGACAAACACTTTGACAAGTTCCCTGATGACACTGCAATCAATAACTAAAATCAAACATATTCCGACGCAGTTGCTGCGCGCACATAACAACAGTAACTAAGTGAACGTCATTCTAACTGTTCTCAGCTCTGTAGAGATGCCCTGGCCTCGTAAATGTAAAGACACTTGGAGTGTGTTTATATACATAAAAACATAAATGACATCCTTTCTTGTTTTATTCAGAGAAAAAAAACTGCGTTGCCGTCCGGGATCACCTTGTGTTTTCTGTGTCATACCGTAAGGACGAGAATATACCGGGCAGGCGCTGCGCTCGTGCACTTTCACCTACTTCACCGGTGCACGAGCTCCACGGTCAGTCTCACGCAGCTGCTTAAAATACAGTTGATTCTTACCTCCGCGTCTCTTCCTGAGATATGGACGGTGTGGATTACTGCTTGACTT
The DNA here is from genome assembly GCF_018340385.1 of Cyprinus carpio. Lineage (NCBI taxonomy): Eukaryota > Metazoa > Chordata > Actinopteri > Cypriniformes > Cyprinidae > Cyprinus > Cyprinus carpio. Next base: position 18,747,002 of record NC_056621.1, on the reverse strand, counting down.
CGGGAAACGCACCGTTTTGCCGCCGCCTGCTCTTTTTAACTGTTAGCTATGAATGAATGTAATAAGGGTCATTCTAGACCCGCCCCTCGCCGTGACGTCACGCCGCAGAGATAGCGGTGCCCTGTATGATTGTACATGTGACATCAAAGGATTATGATTTTTTTTTTCTCGGATGTGCAATTATAAACAGGGAAAGTGTGTGTGTGTGTGTGTGTGTGTGTGTGTGTGTGTGTGTGTGTGTGTGTGTATATATATATAATATATATATGTAGCCTACAGCTCAGGGACATGCAGAGAGTTCCTCAGGGGCAGGGGGTTAAATGAAAAATAAGGGGCAATGAAAAAAAAATAAAAAAAATTATGGGTCAAAAGTTTGGATACATTACTATTTTATATTTTTGCAAGAAGTCACTTATGGTCATCAAGCCTGCATTTATTTGATCAAAAATTTTATATACTTTAAAATACATTTAAAGCGATGCCAATTTATTATCAATGTTGGAAACCTGTGATTCTTTAATAAATACATTACAAAAAAAGAACAGCATTTATTTAAAATATAACTTTTGTTTTGAAAGAAATTATTTTTTTATTCAGCAAGGATTTGTTAAATTGATAGAAACAGTGATAGTAAAGATAAATATAGTTAGAAAACATCTCTATTTTGAACAAATGCTGTCCTTTTTAACTTTTCCTTTATCAGTGAACCCCAAAAAGTAGGTCTATCACAGGTTACAAAAAAACCTGTACCAACATTGATAATGAATCAGCATATTAGAATGATTTCTGAAGGATCATGTGACAATGAAGACTGGAGTAATGATGCTGAAAATTCAGCTTTGATCACAGGAATAAATGATGTTTTAAAGTATATTAAAATTAACATTTTTTTTTTTTTAATTGAGTACAATTTAATTAATCTGTTTAAATACAGTGTTTTCTGTATTTTGGATCAAATAAATGCAGGCTTCATGAGCAGGAGACACTTTCATAATTCTGTTTAATTATCAAAAATGGTAATATAATAAAAGCGAGGTGTGCTGTGATTGGCCAACTATCCAGCGCATTGTGATTGGCCGAATGCCTCAAGCTTGTGACGGAATTGTTACACCTCTTAAGATATTGTGATGCCTTGTCCGGCCGGAGCGATGAGACATGAACATAAAACCCATTATAAACATGATATAAACAAGATTTCTAGTCTTGTTATTTATTTATTTGTATTTTTTTAAAGGTAAAAACAAAGTAGTTTCGCTTTCTCAACGAAACAACGTCAAACAAAAAAAGCCTTGAATGAGCGAAGGCCGGAGGTGTGGCAGGCAGATTCTGTGAAGGAGTGTACTTTGGTCTTGCAGCAGTCACATGTGATGACATGGCGGCGGCGGCAACAACAATACTACAACGAGAATAAAAGGTATGCCTTCTTTCTTTGCGTGAATATCTGGGCGGTGTTATGTAAATCTTCCCATATACTGACGTAGAGATGTGGGGGCGTGTTAGAACGAGCCGTTTCAGGGGGCGTGGACGAGGGTTAACTTTGATAAAGAATATCTCTTTGGATTTGAGACTCCACAGAACTTCTTTATTCACCAAGAGCTTGTAACACTCCAAAGAGAAAGGAAAATTTGAAATGGCATCATATGACCCCCTTTAAGGCAAACACGTACCTCATTTGTGCAGATGGTAGAGAGGACAGGAACTGACACAGGGTCTTTCTTCAAAAAAAGACGATCCGCGAAACTGGTTTGCACTAGTCCCCAATTCACAAAACTGTCCGGTGAAAAATTTTCCTTGCAAACATATTTTCTGTGTGTTTTTGTAAGACACCGCAAACCAGCAGCATGCAGCCAAACTTCAGCTCTGGTCGCGTCGTGGGGAAACAAAAACAACACTTTTGTGTTGTTGCACTGAACAAAGGCACAAACACGAGCCATGATTCTAAACAACAACAACGAGTGCTAATTTACAATGCATAAATACTGGGATAGCTCATGCAAATCACGGGACAGTTATTGGATTAGACGAGTCCTTTGTCATGTATAATTGCTCATTAATAATGGGAGCTCAACCCAATGACGTAAATGCGTAATGTGCAGCCACGCAGCCAATGAGCACTCAAATGACTCGGGTTTATGTCACATGCCTTGAACGTAACTTTTTAAACCGGATGAACGAAATTGTCCCAAAAAGTGCAAAAATGACCAGTTTCCACTTTGTAACATATTTTGTGACAGCTATTACTGTTTTAAGCAATGTGCAACACATATATATCTGTTAACATCTCAAAAAATGTGTTTTTGGGTTTCATGACCCTTTAACAAACAGCATCTTCACAGCAGCAGATCTCAGTTCAGATGATACTCCTCCAGATATCCTGCTTGCTTTTAAAACTTAGTCACACTGAGGACGTGAATATTACAGGTATTTACTGACCTGATTCAAAAAATGTATTTTTATATTTACAGAAACAACATTTCTAACAGTTTGTATTAAACCAGCATCACAACAAAACAAAACAGAGCACAGTGAAACTAATCTTCTTCCTCTGAGGTTTAATGGTGTTTTGCAAACAAGCGTCTGTGTTTTAGGGCCACCCGCTGGACTGGAGTCGAGAGGAGGGGAAATATGGGGGAAAACTGGTTTGTGCGTCTGTTTCATTTCGTCATATTCACACGGTTTTAAATAACTGATTGAACAATTCAGCTTTAAATGATTCAAGATAGTATTTCACTAGTTTGTTGTTTCTGGTTTTGAATTTTGTGCACAGGTGCGTTGGACAGAGGGTAATAGTGGAACTGGGGGCCTCAACGAGGGGGGCCTACAAAGATATATTGATAATCCATAATATTCAAAATGTGTTTTACCCCCTGGATCGCTAACCTAACCCTAACCCAACCCATGAAAAGCGACTAAGCTAGTTTTGGGCTAGTTTTAAGTAGTGTGTTTTGCTGTTAAAACCTGGCAACCCTAAGAGAAGGAAAGAAAAGCTGCAGGAGCCAGGAGAATTTCTAGTTATTGTTTTTAGAACAAGAATGCATAAGCGTTCTTATCCCTTTGCCTCGGTAATGTCAAAAATACCAGTACTAAGTGGAAACTTAACTTAAATATGTGATGTTACCAGTCTTTCTTAAATAGATAAAGGCAGCTGCATTCAAACAGTGTCATACGTGAAAACAAACACGAATAATGGAGTTTATCACTTAAAAAGGCATTGATGTTCCATAAAGAGCACAAAAAAAAAAAAAAATACAAACCACCACAAAAATAGTTTTTAGACAGTTTTTTTTTCTTTATTTGCTGAAAATGGAAGAGACAGAAACATACCTGCTCCTACACCTCAATAAAAAAAGAATGGCAGATATTTAGGCCAAAGTGGGTGAAGATAAAAATATTTGTCATTATTTGATCTTTGTTAGGCCTATTAGAAAATAAGATTGTTCCCATCAAGCAATAGCCGCCATTTCACCGTTACGGTTAACTATAGACCTGATATAGTCCCTCTATAGCTACGTCCACCAATAAACCATATTAAATCATATTATGTTCATTATACTCCCACCCACATTAACTTGAGCCTTAAACACTGTTGTAATTATGTCCTTGGAAAAGCTTCTCCCCTGCAAGAGGTCCCTGGCTCTAAAAAGGCATCCATACGCAGCAGAGAGTCTGGTGTGGCAGGTGGAACTGACTTCTGTCCATCTCTCATGCTTCTCTGTCTTTACGAACTGCCCTGAAATACATTTGAAATATAAACGATTACTATAAATATAGATATATATAATATATATAATATAATATAAATATAACCTAGCTTCAATACTCATTTTGGCTTCTGTGGTGAACATATGATCAGATAATACTGCCTAGACTGATATTTAGTGTTTAGTAAATCGTTTCAAAGAGTGTTTTTATTAATTATTTAGAATTTTTAGCTTCGTTTAGTTTCACATGATTTCACGTGATCGTGTGAGATTCTGAGATAAGTCTATTTTACTACAGGAACAAACAATTCACACAAGATAAAGTTCTGAAAATCTTACATTATTGTAAAATTACGTGTTTTAGTGACTAATTTAAACAACTATCAACATAAATGTACATGTCAGTTGGACCTTAACATGCACAAATTAACCAACAGGGATATATAAAAACTACAAAACGGGGAAAATTGGGGTAATTTAACGTAATATAACGTTTTATGAATTTTTTGAAATTTTTTTGACTTAGTTTGAAAAAATGTTAAAATTTAGTATGTTTACATTTCTTACCTTTGGCTTGGCACTTTTGAATAATTTTGAAAAAGGACAGGGGCTTGAGCCCCCAAAGCCCCAACAACCCAAAAAGTTAAAAAGAACAGCATTTATTTAAAATAGATTTTTTTTAACAATATACACTACCATTCAAAAGTTTGGGTGTCAGTAAATTTTTATTCTTTCTTTTTTTGAAAGAAATTAAAACTTTTATTCAGCAAGGATGTGTTTAATTGATAAGAAGTGATAGAAAAGATTTATATTTTGAATAAATGCTGTTCTTTTTAACTTTTTATTCATCAAAGAATCCTGAAAAAAGTATCGCAGTTTCCAAAAAAAATATT